>NC_133973.1:36455717-36777081 GCF_047716275.1 Strix uralensis
ACAGTTTGAAGTCAGAGAATTTATTATCCTGTAAACAACATTTTGATAAGCCATCCCCTTGCCCTTCCCTGTTCCTAGTTGAAAGACTAACTTTCTTTTACTGTGCAGTAAAAATAACCCTCCCATATCAGGTTCAATTTCTTTCCTTCCACTCCATCAGAATGTTTGTTCTTCTTTATCACTGAGATCAATATTTGACCATGTGGGTGGAAACTGTTCTCTCTGCTCACCACACTGTTATCGCGTTAAAGTTTAACGTCACTAAAGAGGTAGTAAATGACAACTAAGACTACATAACTAAAAAGGCTTTATTTATTTAATTAAATAACATTTTACTGAGAAAGCCAACCGTATTGTTCCTAGGAAGGATCCTAAACACATTTTTCACAGTAATGAGCTTCTATTGACTGCCCTTCTTTTGAAAATGTAACTCCACCTTTAGAAGTGTTGGGCACAATCTGGTCTTTTTCTAGCTTCACACCACTATGACAGGTAACTTCATAGTATCACTGCTGACATACAAAGATACACAAGAACTCAAATCAGATCTGCCACCTCACCATCAGATACACTTTTTTTTTTCCTTTCAGCTTCATAGTTCCCTAACATTTTTTAAAGCAGAGGAGAATTAGTAATTTACTTTTATTTTTCTTCAAAGGTTTTTCCAGACTGTCTGCTGAGAGGAATGTCTGCTCCAAACTCCTGGGCCAGCATGATTTAAATAAGGGGGTTTGTTTATGGCTTTATGTGAATTAATTAATTATTGAGATTACTTTCCAATTTTAACAAGCATTCTAGTAATTATTAGCCACTGCTAGGTAAACTCTGAAATGGCTTGGAGTTCGAGTTCAGTTCAGATAAACATACAAAAGTTCAGATGCTTATCCAACTGCTTGCACTTCTTGAGTCTGCAGAACACGTCTGGAAGCCTATCAGGTTCCCCATCTCTCTGCTCCCACATGCCAAATCATGCCAAGAATGCTCCAGTTGCATTTTTTCATGGTGCTTCTGCATGTCTGGTTTTGGTCCTGTGCAGAACCAAGAAATACAAAGGTTCATGAAAGGGAAGATAATGGGTGAAGCCCTGAAGGAAGTTCTCTTCCTCAGAAAACAGGGTGTTTCCAAGTGCCTGCCAAAAGCTGTCCAGTGAACCATCACTTGACAAAGGGCTGACTTCAAAAAGAATTTAAGCCCACCTATAGTTTATGGCCCAATAATACCTTCCTCCACACCTCCCCTCCCTCCCCCAGATAAGATGGCTGTGCCTCAAACTGGTCTGAACTTTCTAGGTGCCCTCTGCTCCAAGCACTGCCCCACTCTGGTGCCTTTAGCTTCCACTTCAACTCCACTGGTCTCCAGACATTGAGCTTAAATCCCCACCTGCCAAGGATGCCTGGAGGTCACCTCAAACAGGCCCAGGTTCCTCGCCAAAGGCACTCAGAAGGAATTCTTTTTACATAATGCTGTAGCAGGTGGGGGTGTCCAGCTAATTAGCATTTGACCGTACCTGCTAAGGAAATGAAAGGGCTAGAAAAAGCACACTACAGCCTGTGGGGAGTCGAGCATGCTTTTCAAAAAAGCACACTGATTTCCAGGATGGGTCATCCTGGGTGAGAAACACTATGCATTCCTGTTAACATTTTGTCCCTGTGAACTCAAGAATGTATGAGCCATCAGTGTTGAGAAGGCAAACAATAGTGCAGTACTCAGGGACAGAATAAAGTGGGAGTCCAGGGTCACAATCCCCTCCAACCCCTCAGGCCCTCCAATAACCTAGTGATGAGTAAGAAAAAAAAAAATTCTACCTGCAGTAGTATTGGGGCATTTTCCAAAATGCTCTAATTTAGGCTTTCTTTGCATTTTGGGTAATACTGGGGCATGTTTTAATTAAAGCAGTTTATCCAGGGTCAGAAGTGACTAGCTTGTTAGCTGTACAGGCACTGAAGACAGAAAATGGAGGGGGAAAGCAATAGTCTTTCACTTGTTTGATCAGCAAGAGCATCAAGCTGCAGTGTGGGTGGAGGTCGCTAAACTGGACACAGCACAGGCTCAGCAATGTAAGTAAAACTGGATTTTTTTCAGACTCAGGGCAGCCTTACATAGTCTCCCCCATGAGCAGAAGAGGCAAAGTAGATGGGATGCAAATTGAATGCTGTCCATAATGCCCTCACCACTTCACCTGCTGGGAATTACTGCACTGTTTTGTCTCAGAAAAGCTCAGGATGGTTTGGGGAGAGGCCGTCACAAAGCAGGCCTGGTGTGCATTAATAGGATTATACTTCACAAGGCTAGAGAATAAAATAAGGAATTGGTCAAAATTGTTTTGTGTGTATGAGTAATCTGAGTGCTCAGGTATTAGTAACATCACTACAAACCTTGGGTTTCACCTTTATGTTTCAAAACTTGACAGGAGTACTTGGGATCATGACATCTGCAGGAGCAGAGAGAGTGAAACTTTGAAGACACATATGGTCCAATAAACCTTGCATATTCTAATGGCAACAGAATTTTCCAGGAGCACCACATAGATAAATATGAATTGCAAAATCAGAAACTAGGGCTAGGCACATCTGCCCTTTCAATTTGTGCAGAAGCAAAGAGAAGATGAACAAGGATTAGTTTGCGGAAGGTGCCTACCCACACTAACACCCCCTCCTGCCGTGCACACAAAAGCCCTACCAACATTTGCAATCTCATTGCAGCTCTGTCAATGTTTGCTGTCTCCCCCACTCCCCTTCATTCTCCAGTTACAGAAACTGAGAGAACACGTGAGGATTTTCATTTTCATATTTTGTTTTGAAGACCTGGGATTTAGAGTTCTCATGGTTTCAAAGAATAGCTTGAAAGGATAAAGCAAATTCATCTTGCAGGCTCTGAAAACAAACTCAAGAACCCTTAGCTTACATAAGAAAAAAATCATGATTTTAAGCCCACCTGTGCTTCTGTGTAGCTATGCACTGTTTTTTCTCTCTTTTTTAATATATCACACGGCCATTTTTGTTCTAATGAATTATCACATTCACCTCTTCAAAATATGTTGAAATATTTCTAAAAAGCTGCTAAGTGAAATCTGTTCTTTTGTTACAGTGAATTGCTAGCCACAACTCCATATGAAAACTGAAGAAAGTTGCTTTCTATGAAGACGTGTTCATATCCCTCCTTTACTCATGAGATGGAGAGAACAAACTGTACACTTTGATGCAGGTATCTCTTCTTTTCTTCTCAGAGGCAGTGAAACCAAGTGCAAGACAGATCAGTCTGTTTTCAAGTGTGTCCCTTGCATCCCATTGTGTTTGAGAGAGTAACTCATGTGCAGCCTTGGGGTTGAATCTGTCTGTGTGGTTTCACTCCAGGCTGGACTACCCACCAGGTGCCACCTGGATGAAGCCACCGGGCTGGAGGCCTGCGCTGGCCACAGCCATCTCTGCCAGCGTGTGCCTTGATCTGCTGAAATGTGATACGAGGGATGCTGCTGTGGCTGTGAGGAGTAAGACAATTAAAACCAGGAAAAAGGAGGTGGGGGGAAATGGGAAGATTAATCCCACTGCATTACAACTTTTCTTATTTAGTGAAAAGGAAATACAATTAGGTGGAACATATTAAACACACCTACACAGATATCTGAACAACTCCCTGGTGCACTTGAATTCCTGCCTGTAGATGAAACAGGCAGGCGCCGCTTCCTTAATCAAATTAGAAAACGAAACTTAAAATTATCCCCCTCCAGAGAGATATTTACACCTCCAAACATATTCAGCAAAATAGAATATGAACCTGAAAGGAAATCACTGAATTATTTATTATGGTTTTCTAATGGTCTAGGCTTACAATTTCAGACAGTAAAATGTACAGTAGAAAATGACTGATTACAGTGTACACCGGAAATTTTGGGGAATTAAAAGAAAGCTGCTTTGCATAATAATTACACACTTCCATTTCTGGTGGAAAATTAAAAAGCCATTGCTCCTTACTAAAGATGACTATAATTGCAAATAAGGGAGTTTGGGGGTTGGGGAGGGAAAGAGGAAGGATAGGAGGAGAGAAAGAACGATGGCAAAAATTCATGATGAGTTTGTGGAGGTTAACATACCAAATCAAGTGATGCTCCAAAACACAGCTGAGGGCAGGAGGAACAAAAATCAGCCTCTCCAAAGTGTGTCAAACAATGGGCCACTTTCACTCAAGAAAGTGAAAGAGTGCTCTGGTAAGCTCACATATGACCGAGTACCTCCCAGGCAGTGGCTCTTCCCCCTTGCGGGCTCATGGAAGTGTTCAGTGCTGCACGGCACAGATCTGGCAAGGCAGAATGCAGGCTGGGCATGGTCAAGCAAGCGTGCATCCTGCATGGGGAGCAGGACGAGGTGGCAGCTCTGCTGACATCCTCATGAAGACTGCCTGACATAAGAATCTCATGAGGAGATCCCTTGGTCACAGTGCCAATGAGGGCAAGGGGAGCAGGGTGTCGTGCTTCCACTGCAAGGTACTTGTAGTGGGACAAGGGTGGAAGCTGGGGAGTAAGGAACCATTAGTGCTACATGCAGGGGCACAGAGAATTTGCATAAGCAACCCGCACTCATGAAGTAGAGAATCTGGGGACCAATTACATGTTCTGCTGCACACACTGAGGACCATTTCTTTCCCTTCTACAAAAGCAGAGTTTAGATTCAATCTAAGGAGACTCAGAAAATCTCTCCCGTGGTCCTCTCACAGCCTTTCACATCAGAAGAAATCAATCTGTGTTGTCAATAATAGTGCTATGTAGGGACTTCTTTAAGTCTTGCAGATGAATTAAGCATTTTCTGAGTGTAATAATGTCTCATATTTTTATATACCAAATGTTTTTTATATATAAATGTAGCTAATGCATTTAAAATTAGATGTATATAAACATATGCATATAAGCACACATGTACCTTTTTATATTCCTATTGCATTTATACTATTCCTTGCATTTACGCTAATGCAAATTTATATATGCTAAACCTTTTATTGTATTTGCCTGTTACATATACTGATTTATTCCATATAACTAAAGATAATAGGGCATGACTAAAATAGCTTACTGGCTTCCAAATTCCGACCAGTAACGAAATGGAGTTTACACCTTTTTTGCTAGGTTAATATACTGGACAAACAATCATGCCATTGGTGTGCTGAAATGTGTAACAACAGTGTAAAACTTGCACCTGAAGGCTTTATCGCAGCCAATATTCTCAAGTAGCAGGTAACCACCACAATTTATAGCCTGGGAATAGTCCCACACAAGCCTCTGAAACAAACGGAGGAATTGCTCTCCCAGCCTTCTGTCGTATTATGGTTTTTCTAGAAGTTGTGACATAAGTCTTCACTTACACAAATGAAAAGTTTTAAGTATGTCTGTACAAAAAATGCACAGCACTAGACTTTGGTGGACTTCTGGGGGAGCTCACTTTCCTGTGAGGTGCTGTTAAGGACAGCTCATGCGTAGACAGGCGATTTCTGGATCCCATCCCTTCTGAAGAGACTCCAGGAGAAAAGTTGGGTAATCTTTACAGGGATTTCTGCAGAATGCAGCTTATCCTGCCCATCCCACACAGACACAGAGACACACTCTCTGACCCATGTATTGCTTCCAGACATGGTCAGAAGCTCATGGAGACGCTGGCACACAGGCAACTGACTGCCCAGAAGACTACGACTATGGTTTACAACATGTATTCTGGAAAGTTCCTCGAGACTGTCAGGAATGAAGTAAAATAAAAATTAAAAAAAAAAAAAAACACTAGTTCATACCCAGCAAAGCCAATGCAGTGCTTTGCCCACCTGGAAATCCCCCCAAAGAGCTGCTGCACATATGTAGAACAAGTCTGCCTGTCAGACTTTCCCCCATTTTTGAAGCTGCCAATGTTGGCAGGTCTGGGCTAGAGGGAGTTCACCATCCCTAGAGCATCACTTCTTTCTGGTTTTCACAGCGAGAGAGTACACTTGTATCAAGGCAGGAGAAGGAACTGTATTTGGCTGGTACCTTGGTGGGGTTTCCAGTCCTACTGCCAAGACAACAAAGCACCAGAAACCTGCAGGGAGACCTGTCCGAGCTGGGAGCTGCCTGCCACCCATGCAACCCTGTCCTACTGACCTGCCTCTGGCACCTGCTCCTGCCCAGGCCCTGTGCCCAAAGGATGGAAAGCCACCTGCTGCAGAGCAAGGTGGATGCATCATTTGCTCCCCTAAAATGCAGGCAGAGTAGAGAGTGGTGCCATGGGGGAAGCAGAACAGATCTCTATGGAGAGCTGGGGAAAGGCGCTGGGGGATGTATTTCCAGACATATGAGAGCTGTGACATTGATGCATTTTCTATGAGGAAACCCATATACAAATGAATGACAGTTACATGAAGATAATCTCAATTTAGGGAGTCAGTACAAAACCAAATTACACAGTGGCCGTGCAGTAAGTGCCAACGTAATGGGAGGTTTTCATTTTGGGGTCAGCTGGGAAATTTCAATATTTTTTTTCCCTTTGTTCTACTTCCAGTCATCCAAAAGCATGCCAGCCCAGCTTTCTGACCATAGATTATGTAAGTGGCTTTCCTTGTAACTCAACAAAAGCTGTTTCTTAACTGTGGGAAAGGGATAGAAGATACTTCTTCCCCTCTGGACAAAGCACTTTGCTTCCAGAGCTTTCTTGTCTTGGCTAGCAGAAGAGCTAACTCAGCACATAAAACATAGACTCTCATTAAGCCTGCCTTGCATTTTTCAAAGCTGTTATATTGAGATGGTGCTTAAAGGAGCAGAGACAATTTACATTATCAGGGGAAAATAATGGCATTGACCAAACTAAAGTACAGCACTGCTGAGGAGTAAGCACAAGTCATATCAGCTAAGATAATACAAAACAGAGTATGTTAATATAAATGCAACCAGATCTTTGATTTTGTAACAACATTAAGGAGAACTAGAGAAATTTAGCTTCTAAGCAAACTGGGTAAAAATAGCTATCAGTAGATGAGAAGCCCTTGGCTTGCATGAGAGACAAATGGCTAGTTGGAGTGAGGCAACATGACAGCTTGAGTGATTGGGAGGAGGCAAACACAGGCCATTCCTTCTTTGTTTCTCACACTGTAAGATGTGGAGAGAAAAGGAAATAGGTCTAAAACACAGGCACAAGTGCACACACATGTGCGTGCACACGCACACACTTTCACAAAGCACATAGCTACGCTGTGGGGTTCATTACCATCGGATATTATGGAAGCCAAAAGTATAACTGGAGAGATTAGTCCAATTCATGGAAGAAAAGTCCACCATGAGCTATTAAACACCAAAGCACAAATACGGCCTTTGAGCCAGGAAGTCCCTGTGCAGTGACTGCCAGGAGTGGGGAGGATGCACTGGAGGAAACGTGTGTGCTCTCCGACTTGTTACCCCCAGCTCTGAGTGTTCACTGTCCAGAGGCGGGACAGACAACTGGCTGGCCTTTCAGCCTCTTGAAGTGGGGCTTTTCTTCTACTAGGGACCATATGCCTAGGTCAAAACCTTCAGTCACCCAGGAATCTGAGTCGCATTCAACACCCATCAGTACCCTAAGTGAAAAATTTCTGTAACCATTTAGGTACTTTCTTTCCATTTCTATAACTTTTACCAAGAATCTTGGTTTTGCTGCATCTGATGGTGAAGAAATAAGCAGCAAAACTTCCTAAAGCGAGTACAGCTTTCTGGGGAAGGTGGCCAGGTGGGAACTCTGGCACCTCCACCCACCAACTCTGTGAACACATCTGATCATCTGACCATCTCTATTATTCTGAAATATCCACATACATCCAGAAATACAGGATCTGTGCATGTTCAGTAGCTGTTTAGGGGGTTTTCCAGGTAGATTTCTCCCTAAAGTTACAGTATGGTCATGTCTATTTTCAGCCTGGGAAAAAGAATATCATTTGCCCTTCCACTTTTCTTCCTAACTTAATGCTTTCTGTATCTAACTCTTACCATCAAATATTTATAAACATAAATTTTGAAATCTCAAGGAATGTAAATATCTGGAATTACCCAGAAGATTAGGCAACTGAAGCCAACGTTTTACCATCCTACATGTAACCAATTCCATTCCTGAAGAGGCCATGGGAATTGATTTTGTTAGCAGTTTTTATGAAATGCTTCAAATATCATTTGTAAGTGGAAGCAGCCATTGCTTAAAAAGGAAAGAGATACGTGCTTGTTATGTAACTCACTGAGTCTCTTTTTCTCTTGTTTTTGCCAAGATCTTTTTGATAATGGTGTGAATTGTTTAGGCAAGCTCATGCAGCCTACAGACATATGTACATACAATCTTTAAAAGAACTTTCTGTTCCTTGTTCCCAGGTACACACTATACCATGCTGCATATTTTAAAAACCTGCTATAGCCTGTTAATGGAGTGTGGAAATAACCCTGGAGGATAAGGCACACAGAGTTTATTACATAATTTAAGAAATTTTGGCCAGGAAAAAATGTTGATCCTATTAAATAGGTTTTAATGAACTCAAGATTTAGGTGATTTTTATGATAATATCTTCATTCCAGTTGCTGTTTCAGCATGCCAAGTTCTGTATCCGATTAGCCCCTTACCAAAGAACAGACTGTTATTGGTGGACTTTATTTTTAATTTTTATTTTTAAAGGACAGGATGAGAGGTTGCTTATGTTGGCTTTTTCTTGGTACTGTTACTCCCCCAAAATCTGATTATAAGGGAATTCCAGTGAAGCCATTAATAAATGAAACAAAAATAAGCAGTTTGGAAAGAAATACTTGGGGATTGTCCTCACTGCAAAACATACAGCCTAAGTGTTGCCTTTCAGTTGAGGCCTACTTAGATACAAAGATCTCAATTTTGGCAACTTTGTTCTTTCTGGGTACAACTAGTCATTAAGGACTTCCCCCAGCTACCCTGTGTGCTGAGATAATACCCCTGCAAAAGTTCATAAAATGAGTCAAATTCCTGCAGAGACCCCCAGGATAAACCCCTCAGCAGCTTAGCACAATACATGCTTGAGTGCAGGACCAGCATGTACTCAACTGTCCACATTTCATTTCATGGAGGGGCTGCTTTTATCCACACTAATGTAACTGGGAAGGGAAAAACATCAAACCAAACCAGACTTTAGTTACACTGAATTTAAATCAGCAATGAGGACATACCCTTTCTTTGACAGAAAACTGGAAAAGCCCTTAAGCCACATCACCAGTTGTAGTACAAAAAGGTTGTATTTTTGTCCTGGAGGGATTTTGTTGCTTCATAAGCAGAAGTTCTTGACTATTTTCTGTCTTGGTTTGAAGAAGCACACTGAGCTTTATGTTTTCTACTGCAATTGACTTTGAGGAAGTATTAAAATGGAAATGCTAAATGAATTGCATTGAAAGTCTTGATTTTCCATTGAAAATAGTTCAGTGTATACTGTGGCTGAAAACTCATTATATTTATGTGTCATCTAAATGTCTTCATCCTTTTCACAGTATTTGATGAGGTATTACTTCAGTCGTGATGTTTATGCTATTTACTGAACATGCTTGATTATTACAAATGTCTCAGATTCCTGAAGACAAGTGGAGGAAATTCCCCTCTTCCTATAAATGCACCCACCCTAAGCCAGGTACAATGCGGATTGTATTTTTCTATGGGTAGTCTCTTATACATTCCACCCATCTTGTGTGAATTAAGGTTTTCCATTTTATGCAGAAGTTCCTGCCTCTGGGATGGGACCCACAGTAGAGCCAATAAATGAGTACTAAGACAGATCTCCCAGTTCCTTTACCCCACAGTCTCTCATCTGAAGTGAATTTCCATGGGCCACATTAGCATGATCCACGAAGGCTTCTTGAAGTGAGAGGCTGAACTACTGGATGCTTAAAGTTTTTGACTTGTAAATCAACCAGCTGGCAAAAACATCACTAGAAGAAAAGAAATACATAAAAACCTATGCAGTCTACTAAGTTCACAAAGACAACTCAGCCTGCAATTCTTCTTTAATATTTTTCCCCATAATTTTTTTCCCTCTTTGCCCTGGGATGTTCTGATCCTCGTACTTTATGAGGATCAAAAAAACATAGCGCCTAGTGATAGTCCATTACTAAAGAAAGTATATGGAGATATATATTGAACAGACCTCCTGAGATGGGCAAATACCAGTGTTCAAAAAGAGCCATAATGAATGACATAATAAACACATGTGAGGCTGGGTGAGATCAATTACATGCTCAACAGTAAAACTGATGTCACAGAAGGTTGCAAGAGCTCCAGGTAAATGTCATAGGGCAGGATGCCAAGAGCTGTGAGTTTTTTAGCTGAAGAAACTAAGCTACACTGACATTGAGAAAAAAAAAATACATTAAAGGAGACAGAGCTACACTATACAAGCACTGTCACATTACTAATCTGTCTGAAGAACAGTGCAAAGACATATTTGCTTGTAGTTGCAAGTTCCACTTCTGATTTTACTTATACTGGGAAACTCCATCAAGGTCACTGGAATCACATATGTGCAAATACTGATCACTCTGAGTCCAAAGTTGCATAAGATTCGGTTTAATTATAATCTTTCAAAGGTGCTTTTTAAAACTCATCCTTTCCCATGACAGTTGAGGTTTCACATGTGATGGTTACTTCCAGGCCTCAAAGTGTTAAGTTTCTAGTGTAAGACTAGCTATATTCAGAATGAAACTTCCTTCACTCATCATCACAGCAAGTGTGTCAGGATATTGCTGCTACAACAACAACAAAGCCTCATATGTTTTGAAGTATAAAAAGAAACACTTCCTGACCAACAAGCTCTACCCATTGTGTTTCAGGTCTAATTTTTAAGTCAAACCGAGTATGGAGACATGCAATAGGCACAACTGCATTCAATAGAGGGAACAATGGATAATATCAGGCTCTGACAATGGTCTCAGACAAACCTTGCTGCTGTGGGTTTCTTATCACCCCCATCTGGCTGGCCTGCCCTTCTGCTGGAGAAGGCCACCCCACGGTGGAGGTGCCAGAAGCCATGTGTGTATGTGTCTCAGTAGCTTGCCTGCTCCAGTTTGCAGCCTGCAACTGTGAGCGGGCTTGTTTCCCAGGAAAGCAGGGTTATACGAAGGCTGTGAAGCCGAGCATGGTCTCACATTCCCTTCTACTGGCACCATTTTGGGAGCAGTAACCTCCATCAGAAGGGTAGGAGCAAAACAGCTAGAGGAGGCAAGAACCTCTTAAACCACCACAGCTGTTTTCTCAGGGAGCATGCGTCAGCCTTTAATATAGAATTTGTGACTTGTTATTATGCTTTGGTTTCACCCTAGTCCTGCTGAAAAGCAGCAAAAACTTTGCAGCTGACTCCACAGGGAGTAGAAGTCTGGTCTTTGCTGTGGACCACAAGAGAAAGGACGCTAAAACTATTGACTTTGTGCTGTTTTCCCTGCCTTCTTTCCCACAGCTAAACAGAAGCACCCTTCATGCTTGCCTGTGATCCTAAAATGAGTAGCAGTGACCATAGGAGCTTAAGCAAGTGAGCTTAGAAAGGCTTTATGGCCAGCTTTTGAACGTCTGGTGAGCACTCACTTCAGCGCGAACAGCAGCCAGCTGGTTCTGGGCTCTCCTAATCTGGTATTTGCAGTGCTCCTCGCTGCCAGATGACATTTTAGGCCTTGGATGGTTTCACTCCGTTTGCTTGGTTTGGTTTCAAGTTTACATATAAACAGCCACTACATGAGACGCCAACAAACTTTGACTCAATTTCTCATCAGAAAACAATTTTGTACTCCCACGCCAATACCACAAATGCTTCTGACTCTCTAATAAAGCAGCATTAAAAATGCGCTCCCTGTCAAGAGTTAGGGCTAAGACATGGCCAGTGCCGGAGAACCACTTCTGAAATGAGAGGGTACAAAAGGACCCTGAACCACCACTTCTTACATGAAGTGCCAACTGTTGCTGCTATCTTCTCTTGGGACGTCACCTTTTAGTAGCCTTACGCGGCAGGTGAAATCTCGATGACATGCTACCATGAAACACCTGCCATTCTGCCTTTTCCAACTCCGCAAATTAATTCTTACACTAAAGGACTAGTCAGAGACCTATAAGCATTACCACATACTTGATTGGTACAAATGTAATTATGGCTGAGGTAGAGCTGATCTAAAAATAAAGTCATGACTTAAAATGTACCAGGAGATTTTGGACCAGGAAATAACTGGTCCTGAGTGCCAGGGACCAGTTCAGGCAGCTGATCATTTTCAGACCCTGGGTAGCTATGGTAGAGGACTTGCTGTAGGGGTCCTGGAAGGAAATCCAGACTCTCAGCTCTGTCAGGTAGGCAGACAAGTTGCTTAGCCTCTTTGCCTCAGTTTCCCGTCTAGACACAACACAATGCTGTCTTCCTCTCACAACTCCAGAGTGTTTATGTGGCCATGTAAAGGCAGATGTGAGCTTGCTCTGCTGGGGCTCAGTGCTGCCCACAATCTGTGTGGTCATATCACTGTAGCATAGCTGGGAAGCCATGACCTTTCCCTGGCTTCATTATTTACAGGTCTTACAGGGTCTATTTCTCCTCATATGCTTATGTGGCACATAGGACGTGGGAACAAAAATTTCCATTGGGACTCTCCAGGTGACAATACCCCTGAAAAACAATGTGTGCCCAAACAGGCCCAACAGGACAACCCTGTAGGGAGGTGTTGGGAGGCTGAGGCACAGGGATGTCCAGTATGTAAATCCACCCAGTGCAGCCAGCAAGGGGCTGGCCGCAGCAGTGCTCCTGCACCACAGATGCTGCCTGATGCTGCCTGACGCAGGCAGAGGGCAGGAGGGACCAGCCCTCCTCCACACCCGTGAGTTACTTCAGCTGAACAGAAAAAAAATGCAATCTGCCTTTCAGGAGTTTATCTGCAAGACAACCCTAAGGAAAGTTAAGGCATAGAAGTGTCAGGTCACTGAGCTCAAGATGAAGCATGTTGAAGCTCCTGGAGAGCAAGGTAGATCTTCCTTGAGGACTACATGAATCCAGTTAGCAAAGACCTTCTGTGTGGGTTGTGCAAGGAGACCTGCTCATTTTGACTAAAACAGGTTTTAGCCCTTCCACCCCCACCCCTGCTCAAGGAACAGGCCCACCAGGAGACGCAACTAGGGATAATCTTGGATGGATGGGGAAAGCAATGATGAGCTCCATTTGGCAGAGCTGCAGCCAGGAGAAGGCATGCATCCATAGCCCAGGCTTCAGCCAGGGGTTTAGGATTCTCATTTTCCCCACAGAAATTAAAACCTCTCACATAAGCTTGAGCCAATCTGATTCTGATAAATTTATTTTGCTCTGGTTTTGTCTGACTTTCTCTGAACAGCTCTAGCTCCAGCTCAAGAAAGCCAGTCTCTCCTCCTACCCCTTTGAATTTACTTGCTATGAAGAAGCAATCCAGGCAAAACCAGCAGCTGGACTGGGAAGGGAGGGGTGGGGGACTGGAACTGGCCTCTCCTGTGATGCACAGAAATCATCTGAATGATTTTCATAACCTGACCAGGTTTACCTGAGGGGAGGAAGAACACTGATTTTTCCAAAACCTAGTGCTCACTTCAGCAGCACATATTTGTGATTGGGAACTCAAGTCTGTGATTCTCAGAAATACCGGGAATATCAAGTCTTTGCCCACACCACCCCCCCTCCAACCCCCATTCCCTGTTAGTCCAGAGAAAGGTCCCAGACGCTCTCTCTGTCCCTGGAGGGGCAGCACTGAAGCAGAAGTGGAGAAGTGGGGCAGGAAATCTGTGTATTTCTCCACAAGGAGCAGGGAGATGGAGACATTCAGAGAATGCCACCGACAGCAAACAGCGGGAGCTTTCCAGGCTGTCTTTACACATATCACACACAAACAAACAAGAAAGGCATTCTGACGTTCCCTCTACGTTTTACAGAGCACTTTAACACCAACACTAATAATTCCCAGAGGCTGTCACAGGGGGAAAAAAAGCATCAGTTTTGTCCATGATCTAAACATCAAACTGCAGATCAGACTACATCTGTGCAACTCAATAGCTAAAGTCTTTCCGGCCCAGGAAGCTGAAAAGCTCACCCTGTCCAGATGTTTCCACACGATGCTATCAGCCATTCACAGAGAGAGCCCTCAGAGAAGATGTCAAATTACTCAATAAAGAGTAGAGGCAGCAGAATTGCTGACCTCTCCACCAGGCAGTGTTGCCAGGGCTGGCCTAGGAAGCACTCATGCCAGCAGTTTAACACCTTGGGTTAGGAAACAAAGAAGAATAATAGTCTAAATTGAAACCGAAGGAAGCTAGGCAGAAAACAATTATCAAAGCTGGAATTTGGCCAGGACCGCCTGGATGAATAGTTCTACTCTTGTGCTTACACATAAAAAATGCTGTGAGATATTTATGACTGACGAGGAGTGAAGATCTCAATTTTCTATCCCATCCAAAAGGCTACGGAGTCTTATTAGGGCTTCAATGGGACAGAGTTTCATTAATGGTTGAGAGAAAGAGTGTCAACTACTTAATCCCCAAACTGTTTCCTGCAGCACCCACGGTCTCTGTGATGAAATCTCACCAATTATTGATTAGTCCCAGCCCTGTTGAGCATGCAAGATCAGATAAGGTCACAGCCTGAAGTGATTCACTGGTAACCTGAAAAAAAGGCTTCATACAAGTAGCAACATTCATTAGCTACACTACTTAATGGAAAATATGCATTTTAGAGGGAAGGAAAAAACATTGCCAGGATTACTGTTCTAAATCCAGTTACACATAGCTAAGCATGAATGAGTGCCTACACACAGTTTTAAAATTGTTTCCATTTTGGAAAAGAAAAAAAAAACATACTAAAATCTCTGTCTCGGCCCGTATGAAAGATCTGAGAGATGTGTTCCACTAATACTGTAACACTAGAAGAGGGTCTCCAAAGATTGCTCAGACTCTTAAATAGTATTTAACAAATTTACTTATCATGAGTACATGTAGTAAATTTCATCAGATCCCTGAGGTGTTTATATAAGAAATCTTTCTTTCAAAAGCATCAGATACTATTTACACTGACTCATCCATCTACCCGTCCTTTTTCATTTGTGCGTTGTCTTCTTCCAGATTACAAACAACAAAGAACGGTGACTTTGATTAGAAAATTCCCACTTAAACTGTTATTTTCCCCAAAAACAATATTCACCAGCTATCATAATAAAAAAAACCTGTCTCATTGAAAGTTATTTGGTGACAATCAAAACAAGCGAAATACAACAAAAAGTATGATGAACTGCATCAGCCAGCAGGAATATAACAGCATTTTAGTACAGTACAGCTTGTATGTATCCCAAAGAAGAGATATGCTAAGAATGTTTATAAATGTAGAGATGTGAATGCTCAGTTTATTGGCACATGGAGGAATTCTCCAGGGGTTACAGTTTTCCTGCAGCAGATGTCCTTCATTGCATCACTGGGAAAAGAGAAAGCCACAAGAAATGTGAGTCTCTCGAAATAGGTAATTTTTTCCATTATGTATCATTCCCAGTCTACATTGGCCTGTCATCCCCAGAGCTGCGCTGTTAATAAAGAAGGGGCATTGAAGCAGCCAGGTTGCTCTGCTGGAGTGGTGGGCCCTTTATCTTCTGTTCATCTTCTGCTGCTGTTGCAGCCCCTTTGTACTTCTTCGAGAACATAAAGGGTCTATAAAGGTGACTACTTTTCTATCTGGAAATTCTTCTGCCATATGGGGAATCTTTGTACAGCACTAAACACACGTGGCATATCTGTGCCATTGTTTTTGCAATCCCAGAATAGCCTTGATTTCTCAGGAGAACATGTATGGACAAGGGAACCTCTATCTAGGCAACTTCTCAGAGCCTTCTTGTGGGCCACTGTTGCCCACCTTTCCTCCAGGAGTTTAATTCCCTCTCTGGGCAAGCTGCATACAATACAGTATTATCCTTTCTGCTGAGGTTCCATGGATCTCTGGGGATGAATGTGAATCTCCTTGACTGAACAGCCCACATCACCTCCCACCCCATGAAGTCAGAACCTCAGAGCACCCTTTCTGGGGTTTAGTGGCAAGGGAAACCAAACTGCTTGTTTTATCCGAGCTTCTTTCCACACTGTAGCACAGAAATCCACATCCTAAGGACCACCTCCATGGCATGCTGGGAGTCTACTGAGTATCATGGTCCTTCCCTGTGCTGACCTGTAAACTGTCATACTGAACAGGGAGCATCTGTGGACAGTATCATATTTTGCTGGTCTTCTCAGCAGGTTTAATTCACAGAGGCAATAGTTTCAACTGAAAGAATATCAGTTCTTTCCTTTCTTTGTGAGTGTAAGCAATGTGAAAAAAATCTGAGATAACACTGACCTAAAATAGCTTTATCTGAAGAGCTGAGCATGTCCTGCCCTAGGTCATCAGGACTATTAAAATAGAGGAAAAAACAATGAGCGATACATTTATGCTTCATCCACAGGGCCAGACCTTCAGCCTGGCATGGACGGGCCAAAATCAGTGAGAACAGGCTGACTCAGCTCTCTTGAGCATACAGTGTAGAAGATGATGAAATCTTGCTTTAATTTTAGACCTGTGCCTTTCTGTACATTTTAGCACCCCCACGCCCCCTGAGCCCCTATTCCCATTTGCACTGAAATTACTTATTTCTGGAAATTTAGACTTGCTTCCACCTTTCCTTTCACTTTGAGAAAGGTGGTCCTCTCCCAGCTCAGCTAGAGAGCTCTGGGGTGCACCTGCAAACCCCTGCCCCATCCTGAAGAGAGCCAAGAACTTCCTGCTCGCTTGGGAGCCAGCAGAGGAGCAGAGGGCTTGGCCTCCCTCGCCAGCTCAGCAGACAGCTTATTCATGTACCAATACCATATATGGGAACATTTCAGCCCCAGCAAGCTGAAATTTCAGTGGACTCTGTGAGGTGAATGCATGCTTCCTGTGAAAAACAATACGCCTTACAGCCCAGACAGAGTTGTAGTCCACCAAACTAGTGAGTGAAGGCATAGCTGCCCAACAGCGCCATTCTTGATCCCAGGTTCCACCTCTAATGATGGAGAAAGATGAGCCCAACTTCATGAAGTGGGTCTTTGCTATGGTAATAATTACTAATGAGTGTCAACTTCTTAAAAATGGAGACCAGCAGAGAGGCACAAGTGAGCAGCGCTTTGCAAGAATCGCTGCGCAACAGTGCGACGAGATGGGTTTCAGAGATGCGCAGCCCCATAAAAGCAGAGGCAAGACACTCTCCCCTCTCCCTGCCTTCCTGCAGCCCCCGCTTCTGCGGGGAGCTGGGAAAAGCCTTGCTGGGGCTGAGCGAGGGGCAGCCTGCCACCGCCCTCCCCTGCACATTCAGGAGGGGAACTGTCTGGCTGCTTTGCAGGGAGCAGGGTCAGGGGGAGGAGAAGGAGATGGAGGGGAGTAGCCCATGGTGGGCAGCGGCAGGGAGGCATCCCACTGCCTGCTCCAGGAAGGATGCTTCTGCTGCTGCCTGGGCAGCTGTGTGGCCCAAAACGCCCTCCCCCTGGGCCGGCCCCGTGCATGTCACAGCCGTGGCTGTAAATTGTAAGTGTTACCAACAAAAGCCATTTCTGTAACCCATAAAATGACCACATTAAATGGGAAGGAAGTTAAACAATTATTCCCATTACTTAAGGTATGGGCTGACAACATCAAAAGGACTGATAATTAAAAATACAGTAATGTTTTCCCAAAGTCTCTTCCACTCTTATTTCCTCTTTTGGGCTGCCCGATTGGTGTTTTATGAAGCGTCATTTTATCAACTTCTAAAAATATCTCCAAGCTGGTTAGGAGTCGTCCCCCACATACAGGACACTGAACTGTTCGGTTTGGTTTAGCAGAACAAAGCCTACTTTGGCAAAGCCTTGGGGCAGGGAGATGGGTTAGGTGTCCTGTTAATGTCCCACCAATGCTGCTCTGTACATACGCCCAACATTAAGCATGAAAAACTTCCATGCAAGTCACAGTCTTAGAGTGCTTTGTTCAAATGGGATTTGAGGAAAAAAAAAAACAGACATAGGAAAAACATAGAAAGCAATTATGCAAGTTCTGGAAAATGCATGTGTGTTCGTGAGAGCAAAATTTGGCAATCTCCTCTTAACTTTTTTGGGATATAAGCACAAAAGCTAAGCTCTGGCAATGAATTATATAACTGAGCTTTCAATTAAATAATTGAACCGATCTATCTTGTATGATTGTCGCCAGTTCCACAAACATGGCAGGTTTTTAAAAAGAAAACAAAAATCTGTGTAAAATCAAGACTGTTTTACAGCGAGCTCACCTTCCACACAGCATGGCCCTTGCACATCCTACCCTCTCTATGCCTGACAATACAGACAAAAATTTGCCAGTCCAAGTTACAGCCTATCGGCTCAGCTAAAGAGAAACAAAAAGCTAGAAGCACAAAAGGCATTAGGCAGCATGTGCTGTGGCAAGTGTACTACAGCTACCCATCCTTGGTGAGGACCTTCAGCTTATCCCCGAAGCCCCAGCCCACGGAGATCCCCTCCGTCCCTGGGCTGGGACTGTGAGAGGAGGGGCTGGTGCCACTACAGCCCTTGGAAGTCCCCAGCCCTTTCTCTGAAGGTGCCCGATTGATACTTGTTGGTATCATGACACATTTTTTCGGCAACTGAATTGAGAAAGATGCAGATAGCATCACCCATCACCACCTGATGACAGCGTTGAGTAAGACACCAAGCCGCTGCCCTGCAAGGCTGGAGGTAGGCTCTCCTCCGCCGGTGCTGGCTTGCTTGGACACCTTCCCATTTCCATCCTGCTCTGAGTCACCTGCATTTCCCCAGGTAGAGAGGCAGGGTGCTCACATCAGGCTGGAGGGCTGCCTTATCTAGGCCATCTACCTTGAAGCAAAGTGCCGGCAGGCTGGGCTGGGGCTGAGTGAGCCCCTTCGTCAGCCCTGGCCAAAGTTGGGGAGGAGGGAGGGGAGGCTGGGTCTGGTTTCTCCACGCCAGCTGATCTCCTCCTCCTGATTTCTCCCACACGTGGAGTGCTTGCTCCAGCCGCAGCCTGCGAATGAGCGTGTGGTGACAGGGAGGTGAGTTTGCCGAGTGTGGGTGTTAGATTCCCTCACACCTTCCCAAAATAAATAATCAACAGGGAGCTTGCTAAGGGAGGCATGGAGCCCATGGGCAACCTGCCGTGCTGCAGCTTGTACACAGCTGTATGGGCAAGCACCAGCGGCAGCACGCGGAAGAGCAGGGTGTGGAAGAAGGACTGTTACTCTCTGAGTGGCTCTGTACCGACCACACAAATTAAGGATTATGAATAAAAATGATGAAAGTCAAGAGAGGGAAATGTTTTAATAGCTTGAGGATTCATGTGGACATCCTAAATTTACCATGCCCTGAAATAATCGGTTGGGTTGCACATCATTTACCTGTTCATATGACCTCTGAAAATTTGAAAAAAATAATGAATTTCATACTTGCACCACCTCACCTAATTCATATTTACAAAATTAAATACCAGGCTGATGTTCTGTCCATCTCTGCCTAGAAGATTAGCAATTATTCCATATTTTCAAGAAGCCTATTACAAATAGTTCTAACTAATTGCTTTAATTATTCAACCCCTGATTTAAATGCAAGTTTTTCAGCATACTGCTGGTGACTTAATTAATTGTAATTATGTACAGGTCACGTTCCAGATATATAATCTTTATAAATGATAGACAGATGAGTAAGGATAGGAATCCAGATCACCAAATACAAGTTCAGCCCCCAATTAAAGAACTGTGTGCATCCCAAATTTAAATGCTGCATAATAATTATTTCTATAAATAATAGTATCTAGAGAAGGAGCTGATGACAGAGCTGTATCCCAATAATTAGGAATGACTCCAACTTTGTTTACTATTCCCTAGAGATGCATGCCTATTGATTTTGTTTTTAAATGACCAGTTCATCCAAACACCTCAGAGTATGAGATCAAATATTCAAACTGTCTATTCAAATACCTACTCTTCAGATGTACCATCTCTCAGAGAAGTTATTACCGGGGCTGAAGCAGTGTGTTGCCCCAATAAAGGAACCAAAATATTAGCCAACAGCACGATACATTAACAACATTTCTCAGAGCTTGTCTCTTAATTATTGGTTCACCAAAAGGTATTTCTGGTGCGTTTTTAGCTCAAAAGAGTAAGTTAAATATGCTATATTTTTAAGTGAAACATACAATATATAATTCATTAAGGTGGGTTGAGCTGTTATTTAAAAGCTGTTGAGCTAATTCAGATATTTTGTTATTTTTATCATGTTTTTATAAGGAAGTAAGTGATCACGATATGTTTGAGATCACTGTCTGTCTTTAATAAATTCTGACCCCCCAGCCAACTGCAGTCACATTTGGCTGAAGACAGGAGGTCTCAGATGTATTATGTTCCTCCCCCTACTGAAAATGAGCAACTGTGTGGAGGAGAGGGACCTTGTCTCTGTCCTCACTGAAAAAGAAACCTTGTGAAGCCTGAATTAATCAGGAATCCACCAGGGAGAGACACAGGAAAACAGGCTTCACTTAACTATTGCTAGGCTTTAAGCCAGTATCCCGCAGAGAAGAAATAGAAGACATAATTCTTCGAAAGGACATTTCCCTTTGAACTGTTGCAATCTTTCCTCTCTCTTCCATTTTCAACCCTTCCCCATGCAAGCTGTACTGAAAACGCTGCCGCTAAAGTCATCCTCACGGTTTGTCACTTCAACACCTTTTCCCCCAAGGCTTTACATCACATTTGCCACAGGCTTCCAGCCCTTACCAGAGACATGATTCATGAAACTTAGTCCTTCCTACATGCCTGCTTTTGTACCTTCTCACCTGGCCCCACTGCACTCCAGATCAGAATTACTTTGCTGCCTCTTTCACCTGAAAAATGCAAAGCAGCTGGTTATCCACTGGGTTTCTTCTGGAGGGCACAGAAAACGTGTTTTAAACAATGGAGTTAGACAGCAAGCTGGTATGCTGTACAAATTAATCCACTACTTCTTCTGTAAACCTTGGCATGAAACCTGCCACTTATGCATTACAAAGTACAAGCTATTCTTGCACTCTACTGCCTTCTTTAAACTAGATGGTAGGTCTCTGAAAAAGGAATGGATTGCTTTGCTTGTACAAAACCTGACCTAACTAAGAGACACTCAGAGTCCTTGAGAACAAAAGCAAGCATGAAAATTGAGATCCAGAGGACAAAAACAAACACAGAGCATAATTTGTAATTTGACCTTTGCAGCTTATAAGGAAGATTAGGGTTAAGAGCTTTATAAAGTTTGTTCTTGAATTTACTGTTTACAAAAGATGTAAAAAAGATAACTGGGAAAGGTTTCTTTTTTGAAACCCAAAGACAGGTCCCAAGTTCCACACTGCTAAGCACACATACTTAAATCACTCAAGATCATCACCTGCATGATTAGTATCCCAAATATCAGAAAACTGAACTCATCTCCTATCCCACCACTACTGGATACGGAGAGTACTCTCCATAATGAACATTTATGATATACTATCCATACTGAAATACTAGAAACTGGTAAGAAAGTTAGAAAGCACTGAAATCCAGAAGACTGTCACAGCAGGGAGGAGAGTGTGGAAGGTACTCTGCCACTCTTCCCACTGGGACTTTTAGTGTGAGGTCCCCACGTTACTTACAGACCTGTCACATAAAAAAGAAAACCCAACAAAAAAAACCCCCAAAACCAAAAAGCAAAAGGAGGCATTAATAATCTTCCTGAAAGCAAACAAGATACCTGATTCACTCTCTAGGGATGGATAGGTGCCCATTTTCCACGCCTGCTCCCTCATTCCTGATTTGGTAAACCTAAGTATCAATAGCAGTGGCCATTTGCCAAATAGGTTCCCAAACGAAACTGTCAACTCACTAATTTTGAATAGCCTAATTCACTCATTCACCAATTTAGAATTTTGCGTTTGAATAGCTTTCAGACAGTCATGACTTGCAGTCACTATTGATCTCATTTGGATAAGAACGGGTCCATTTGGCATCTCTCTATGAAGCCTGGGAGTCACCCAGCCCCAACACTTGTAGGCTTGGCAGCAGATTTAAGGTTAATCCTAGCAATTCTGCTCTTCAGGCAACACTGAAACAGCCACACAGGACTCCTCTCATATCTCACCAAATATGCCCACAAGAGAGCTGGCTCAGACAGAGCCTAAGTAGTGACAAAAAACCATCAGGTAGAAGTAAATATTACACTTTACCAAAGCAACAAGTCATTCTGTGAGCAGGAGGATAATGCCTGGCTCCTGTGACTTGCATCTTAGGGTAGCTTATCTCATCCCTAATAAGATACAAACTCTTATCTCAAGCCTAGTAAGATGTGAGCTCTGATCAAAGGTTCTTGTTAATAGCATTTATTTCTTGTGCGATTCTCTGGAAACAAATACAGTTGAACCCATATTTCTGCTCTTATCTCCATGGGGCACTAGCTCTGGCATCTTTTATCTACTCTGCTGCCTCTTATTTCTAAGATGTTTAAGAACTTTATTTCCCTGAGATCATGAGATCCTTCCCAGCTTTGGTTAAAGTTGACCAAAGGGTTGAAAAGTTGTTTGGGGGAAACAGGAAGCCAGAAGAAAAAATGGCTGAGTGACTCCGTGACTCTCATTTCCTTAAGCTAAATCCAAGCTAAAGTACATCCTTGCAGAGAAAGCATGAACCCATGTAACAAATACTTGATAAACAAACTTTTTCTTTATGGACATGTTCCTTTCAAGGGAAGAGGAGGGTATACATGCTGAGGTGGGAGAAGGAAATATCCTAGAAAAACTAAACTCCTTTAGGTGTTTTCAATATTTTTGAAAACAGCAAAAGGACTGAAGTGTTCTAATTTAGGGAGTTCTTCACCTCTTTCTCGGTAACTCAACTCTCCACCGGAGCGTGTAACAACACGGGATACAGAGACCTAAAAAAAGTGAGAGCAGCTTTTCTTGTTAAAATATCTGATGTGGGAAGTAGGTGCATTACTTAGGATTTATGTGACATTTTATACACAATCCTCAACCACTTTTTTTTACAACAGGAGACACTGCTACTACATAAATGCTGGCCCTTGCAGGTGAGAGTCCAGCAAGTTCCTTTTGGGAAACATCTTCACAGCACTGCCTCAAATGTATTTGGTGTTTGGAAGCTGCCAGCAGCAAGCAGCAAAGCTCAACCAGCCTGAGGCAGGGCTGCGAGCTGCAAAAACACTGGGAAGAGACAGAGGGTCCATGTGCAGGGAAAGTGTATTTAAAGATGATTGCTGACCTTAAACCCCAGCACCCACTGGGTGTGGGTTTCCAGAAATGCCAGGTTTCTGTGAGAGCACAGAAGGAATTTAAAGAAGGTGAAATCAAAATCCCTATCTTTTAAAATCTGTTCAGTTTATTTCCTGCATGGCCAAAGCATGTGTTCCCCTGAGATAAGAGCTTCACACAACAGTTAGTTTCTCCTGGGCTTACTTAGGAACATTAAAAGCTATACAGGTTCTGCTTAAAGAAACCCGACAGAAACCAGCAGAGCTCGCCCGAGCGGGACCCAAGAGCATATTGCTTCCAAAGTTCAGTTTCTATACATGGGCAAAGTTAAAGCTGTGATGTGGGTAGCAACCACTTGGATGACATTGATAAAAAAGCAAATGAATGATTACTGTAAAGGTCATAGTAGAATATATCTGTTCAATTAAAGCAAGCATTAGTTTTCTTTATAAATCAGCCATGTTAAGAAAACCAGTTTGTACTGAGACAAAGGAAAGAGATTGCACTACAGAAAAGAAGAAATTATGTGGACAATTTATTTCTTCACTAATTAAAAGACTTCCAACGCTGGGAAAAGACAGAAGAGCAACAAATTGCTTTGGCTCCTCATCTGTCCAAGGCCAGAGAGCAATCCACTTCACACCTGAGAGCAAGCAGTGACTCTAGAAATCTCGGTGCTGTCAGCAGGACCAACTCCTCAGCTATGGAAACACTCATCTGCATGAAGAGAAGAGCACATCTGGCCCACAGAGGGGAATTCATGCCGGTGGGGAAAAAGCTACGTGGAGATCTGTGTTGAGAGGAACTGCCTACAGTGCTCTCTCACAAGATGAAGCCTTTGCTTGATGTGTCCAGACCACTACCAAAACCCACTGTTTGCAAAAAAAGACAATTTAAAATAAAAACATGTTTTAAAAAAGCCAGGAGCAAAAAGAATGCAAGGGTTTGATCAATCATGGCTAGTTTACTCTTTGTTTTTATACAGTTATTTTTTCCAAAATACAATTCACAAAGTATTTTTGAGACAGATTTTGTTGTTCCTGTGGGGGGAACAAAGCCAATGCCTAAGCTCCAGCAGATTCTCATGGGCTAAGAAAATGATTTCCCCCTTGTTTTATGCCAGCCCAGCACAGGCTGTCCCCCTTAGAGGGTTTGTCAGCCAGCGTCGACACAGAGGTGGTGGTTTCAGTACTGCGTGTTATTAAGTGCCTGCAGAGTGCTTGCAGCATCTGGGCTTCATGCATGGCCAGATGGCCACAGTCGCACAGGACAGGGACATGTGGCCACATGAGTGGCCACATCACATCCTGGAGGAATGGCTGTTTTGCTGGGGACATTGCTAGCAGGGCAAGGGGACCACAGTGCGCCGGGGTTTCTGCCACTAACAGAGCTGTACATGGGATGAAGCTTGCTTGAAGTTTGTCCCCATTTTGACACTGGTGCGGGATGTCAGCTTCCCCAATACTATCTAACCCCGTTCCCCCCAAAAGCTAATTATCTGAAACTCCAAATAGAGAATTTGCTTACTAGGGTCAATCAACATAGTTAAGCTCATTTTTTGCTCTGCTAATAATATTCTTACAAACAATATTGTTTTCAAGATCCCTGCTATATGGCACATGTCATGTGTTCTTCACAAATATTAGACATACCCCCACCTGTCCCTTCCATATTTCTCCCTCATTTGCTGTTATGACAAAGATATTCTTTAATGAATCTTAATGACTCATCTCAAATGTTGTTTTTTTGCATTGTGATAAGCACTAGACAGGATGACTAATAGGCTACATGCAACACCTAGACAACATGAGCAATTCAGTGTTTGCTTAAACCATATTAGATACTGATAATAGATACAGGCATTGCACCTGCTCCACTGTAAAAAAAAAAAAAAAAAAAAAAAGGAAAATAAAAGAAAGGAAAAAAAAAAGAAAGAAAGCAGGACAGATACAGCAACTGCTGCTTATATTTGTATAAAGTTAATTTATCTTGTCAGTGTTCCAGAGAACGTATGTTGTGGCTGTTATAAAGCTTCCCTCTCTTGTAAAAATGACTAATTTGACATTATGCCCCTGGGGAAGTAAAAGCAAAAAGACAGCCAACTTGGCTAAGACAGAGCAGCACTTCACAGAGAAGATGTCTATGAATCAAAGACAGGCAGTTTTCCAAGTCTACCAATGTATGCACCAGTGGACACAACAATGTATACATCCACTCATGGCTAAAGCTGGCATTGCCTTTGCTTTTCCTACTTCTGTGAGATTGGAGTTAAATTCCTTGATATAGGAAGGCCTGAACAGTCTTCCAACAGAAAAGCAGGTCAATAAAATGGGATATAGGTCTTGCATAGATGTTATTTTAGTCAAGGCCACTCAATAGGTGATTTTTTGCTCTGGACGCTTCAGGCTGAGATCCTCAACACAGAGTGGGATGAATGATCCTGACTACAGTGGTCCTGAATTTTTGCTTAGGTCAAGAAAGAGGCCAGCAACTTCTCTCTCGCTCTTAGTACCAAAAAAATGCATGTCCTCTAGGTCCCAACATATAGCACCTGCCAGGCTCTGGATGAATTTCAAAATATTGTGTAAACAGAGATATTCTTCTTATTCACTGACCACAATGAGACTCACCACTGCTCTGTCTGTAAGGATGTGTATATGCACTAAACATGCAGTAAGAGGGACACATGGATGAAATCATAGTATTTTCTTGCCAGAAAGAAACAAGCGATTAGATATGACTCCGTGCTCACTTTCTGTGCCACAGGTTCTGCCACCACCCAGTGCTTGACTTGAACTGCTCGCTACACAAACATAAGTCAATGAGATAAAAAAAGCAAACTGGAAGTTTGCACTGGAAGGTAAGGGATAAGAATGAAGTAGGTTGAGAATAACAAAGAAGGTAATATAAAACATAAAAGATGAACAAATTCTATTATGCTAGGGCTTGGGCACATGGGAGTATGTGTCAGTATGAAAAAAATAATCTTAAATTGTTGTTCCAAAAACTTAGCGAGTCTTCACACACCCAGTTCCCACTTACAGAAGTACAAGGGCAGCAGCAACAAGCAAGACTTCCTAGCAATGGGCTTTCCCATCTGTGGTGTAAACATCATTATCAACATACCTAGGGCTAATGTCAATTTTTGAATAGTTGTGATAACTTACCAAGTGCTGGCATGCAACTTTTACAGCCACAGAAGAATAATGCAAAACTCCTCTATTTTTTGGTGATGGGGAGGAGAAGAGGGGAACTGTACCCATCACAAGATGAAGTACTGCCCTTACCAGTAAGAGAAGCATATCACTGCCCACATAGGTGGGGGAGCAAATGTGGTGATGAAGGGCACATCACAGTGATTAGTGAGTTGAACAGGAGAATTGTCAGCCTGTACACAAGCAAGATAGTTGTTAAATGAAACCAGCAGTACATGACATGCAGAGAATAAAAGAAAAAGCTCTGTTGTTAAAGGAAGCTCAAGTGTACTTTTTTGAACACGGTCATCCAAAAGCAATTACTATACTCTGCTGTTTCTGAATACACTTGGCCTTAAAATATTAACATGTGCTTTTATTTTATGCCTCAGACTGCATGAAATGAATTAAATACACCCAAAATGGTATGAGCAATCTCTTAAGCACTAGCTAGTTTAACAACTAATCTTCTGCTTTAGTATGAAAGGTAAAGGCTTAGGTTTTTCAATCATATGAGACATCATCCTACAGTTCATGTGTTAGGCATCTCTCCTGTCCGCTGGCAACATTATTTGAGGCATGCTTGTAACATTTTCACTTAATTAAAAAATCAGAAGCATAGGGACTTCAAATTTTTATGCTTTAAGGAGCTGGCAGTTTACTTCATTTCCTTCAGTTTTATGAAGGTGAAATGTAGTGCTTTATGGGCAAAATGTAGCAATATCTGTTACTGCTCAAACATGCTGACAGAACTTTGACATAGTATTTTTTTTTCTCTGCAGTAATTATTCATGTTGGTTTGCATGTGCTCAGAATAATGACACGCACATGAGTAACTTGCTATATACTTTGTGACTCACTGAGATGCCTTCGCAGAAATTATCTTGGTCACACTTTGTGCACCAAACACCATGCGGACAACTTTTTGGTGGGAACAGTCAATGGTGTTTTATTTTATCAAAGAATATAGGTCTGACTGAAAGGTCATTTGATACCCCCCTTTTCCCCAACTCTGTATAAATATTTTGGTTTAGTTGTGTTTGAATGGCAGAGTCAGCGAGTTTCATCCTTTGTTTCAATCATAATAGCATCTTGTTTGAAGTTGCCATTTCAAAACCAGATAGCTGGGCCTTTATTTTTCAAAGATGTTATTTCCTGAGACCCTTTACGCTGTGATCTTATAGACGGTCACTATTCTTCATTGTTAATTGTCTTTTAGGGGCACAAATATACAGCCTTTTCTTTCAAATTCAGAATTACTCTGTTTACTTATGTTACTGAATGCAAATGAACAAGGAGGCATCCCAAGTACTGAAGGGATGTGAGGAGGAGGAGTGGGAGGAGGCACGGGCCTATCAGCCATACTGCACCCTTGAGCACCCATCACACACCTGTGGGGAGCCTCTGACAAGGGCTGCTCCAGCCCAGCACAGCCACACCACTCCCCACGGCAGCGGCAGCAGGAGGAGGAGAAGGAGGAGGAGGAGGGACACGTGCGCCCCAAACATACTCAGGCAGAGGAGCTGAGCCAACATGCAGATGAGTGTGCAACACATACTTTGACAGCACGACAGGGTTTTCACTCCTGTGTGTCCTCTCCCATGGCGCAAGAGAAATTCTGGAGGAGTAAGTCATAGCTGCTCTGGAGTGCTGGCTGCAATGCAGCTCTTCCACATACCTGCTGCCTTGCATTCCCTCTCTATGCTTTAAACCTCTACATTTTTTGGATCTTATTCCCCCTTTTTGTTGGCCCCAGTGAGAATATGGTGACACTGAGTGGAGCGTTTCCCTGGGATGCCCTGACCATGAGCTGCTGCTCTTCTCCTCCTCCCCGTCTTTGCCAATGAACTCGAAAATCAGCATTGCAGCTGCTCAAACTATCCCCCTCAGACAACCATCCATTGCTGTCAGTGCAAAATGTCCTGTACTAACATACTTTTAAAAAATCTAACAAGTTTCTTTACCTCAATTCACTACAAAAAGGTAATTCTCCAGCATATTTCTGAAACACCATTGCAGAGAAGAACAATTAAAAAAACAGGAACAACCCCTTAGAACTCACTTGCAGAGTGGGTCCGCTTTCAAACAGAAATTTATGGGCAAGAAGGACTGAAAAAAAACCTTATCTGTCTGGACTACCACAGAATTCCGGTACAACGTCTTTGCAGCAATTTGTTCTTTCACATTCATCCCTTTTCTTTCCTTTTCCCTTTGTAGCCACTTCACTCTTGAGTACCACAGCTAGTTCTCCCTCACTCCTGCAAAAAAAAGTAAGCACCAGTAGGTCTGCAAAAAGAACAAAAATCTCAAAAGTTTGCAGCACGGTGCTGATACCATGATTATTCTTAAGTTTATAGAGAACTCCCCCTTTTGTCTCTATGCCTGACAGTAAGCCAACACGCACACACATAAAAGCACAGGTAAGAACTAAAGAAATTGTGAGGGGGATGGACAATTCCTAAAATACAACAAAACACACAGGTACACTACAGAAGTAAAACAAAATCAAACCTATATTTTCTTTGACTCTCTAGCTTAAAGATGTACATTTTGAAAATGAGCAGTGAAGAGGAATCACAGAATTAGAGAGTAACTTGGGCTGGAGAGGAGCGCTGCAGGTCTCTATTCCAACCTTCTGCTGGGGTTGCTCAGGGTTTTGGCAAGTCAAGACCAGAGACTCTCCACAGATGAAGCTTTCACTCACTCTAGGAACATTTATTTCCAAATATCCAATTGGTATTTCCCCTGCTGCAACTGTGTACCTCTGGAAAAGTCTGGCTCTTCCTTTGCTATAGCCTTCCATTAAGTAGTTGAAAATAGCAATGAGATTCCCCATTAGCCTACTCTTCTCCAAACTAATGAAACCCCTCCCTCAACTTCTCATATATCAAGTGCTCCAGCCCACTAAGCATGTACCACTTCTAATGGAGCAATGGTGTATTTGTATACTAACAATAAATATTATTTAATGAAATTAAATACTCTTATGTAAGAAGAATTACTTTAAAAATAAGAAATTTTAGTAGAGCAAAATACGGCCAGGTTAATAATTTTGCTCTGGATCCCAGAACACTGATTTAGCAAGAAATAAATAACTCCCAGGCTTTCATCTTATGTTTTTGGCAGATGTTTCCCCTATATAAAGGGTGGAATAACTGTTTTTGTCAGTGTTATAATTAAAATTGTTATGCAGCTGACATACAGTTTTTAATGGTTTCCCTTAGGATTATAACAGATGTTGCCTTATTAGATCAGGTCTCTCCTGAAGTAAGAAATGTCATTGGCATAATCAAGATACTTCTTTCACAATTTGCCTGGTAACATTTGACCCTAAGGAATGAAATATATCCCACTTTTCTAAGGAGAAAGTTTTCTGAAGAGTTTCAATTAAATACTAGAGCATCTTACTCTGGGGTAACAAGCTGTATGGTCCAGCTTTTGCTGCAGCCAGAAATAGCTGGAAAATAGGGAAGGAGGGAGACCTGACAACTACACCAACAACAGCCAAAGAAACTAAGGCTTTTTAATGGCGAAAATAATCACAGCTTAGGTACATGGTAAAGGATCAGTTGAAATCTGGTGAGGAACTGAGAAGTAGCAGTTATTGGACTCCTATTACAAGAAAAGTTACAACCATACGACACAAGTGTTAATTTGAAATGGGAGTTAGTTTAAATAAAGCAAGGTGTAATAGCAAGCTTAAAGAACAGCTTTTTAAGTGCAGTTTGGGTCCCTGGTGTTCACTGAAAATCCCGAGAAAGCGAGGGTGGAAGCAACAAGGAGCTGTGGCTCCAGCTTGTTTTCTCCTTACAGCTGGGTGGTTTACCGCTGCCAAGGACTCCATCTGCACCCTGTGGGGTGGGTCCTGCAGGACGCAGGCTGCTGTGCAGGCGCCCAGGGTACCCACAGCAGGACGGCTGCCGGACGGACACACCGCGGCTTCTGCCCGGCCGGAGCGTGCAGCGTGATGGCCGGCACGTGCAGCGTGATGGCTGGCACACAGGCTGGTCTCACACCAGGACACGGCTCCAACGCGCAGCCAGGCCGGGGAGCTGGGAAGTTGCGCGGGTCCCCCCAGCTGGGTGCACCCAAAGTGTTTAACACTGCATAAAAGACGCTGGTCGTAGGTAATGTGGCAAGAGAGTCGGGAAAGTTAGGTGGCTCCAATGAGCGCGGAGCGGGCAACCCATGCCTCCAGCCTCCCCACTGAGTCCCTCTGACCCCTCGAGGGGAACTCACTTTGATGAAGTAAATTTAACAGAAAGTTACTCCATATTTTGGTAGCATAGAGCTCCTTGCAACTTTCCAAGGACTACCCAACTTTTTCAAGGTCTGAGGAACACCAACTCTGTTTTACTGGCTGTGGCGCTTGGATCTGCAATTCACAGGATGACACTGCTGGTACAGCTTTCAGATTGCGTCTAGTTTGCATTAAGAACTCTCCAAGACAACTGTAGAAGATGCAACATAATTCGTGAATTTCCACGGTAGCAAGTGTCATAGTTTACTTATGAAAAAAGACTATACGGATACCTGGATTTTATGGGTTAACTCCTCATCTTATTTATCTCGAGGACAGGTATTACTTAAAAATAAGCATGGAAAACGTCCAGCATCAATTATCTCCTATATAGGCCGGGAGGGGGGGAATAATCTGTCTCAGAGCTGAACCTGTGTTTTCCTCCCCCCGCGCCCAGCAGCTCCAGGCGGGAGGAGGCGCCGGGGCCGGCCCGGCCGTGGGGCAGCCCCCGCGGGCCCAGAGACACCGGGCCGGTGCACGCGCCGCCACCAGCGCGCCCGCCGTTGCCGCCGTAGGGACGGCGGCGACAACGACGACGACAACAACAACCGGGTCCGCGGCGGCGAAAGGGGCCGGGCTTGCAGGGAGGCGGGCCCCGCCGCCGCCGCCTCCCCCCGCCCGCTGAAGAGCGCCTGCGAGGGCGGGCGGCGCGGCACAGCACGGCTGGGCTCGGCTGGGCTCGGCTCGGCACAGCTCATCCCATCCCATCTCACCTCGGCTCGGCTTAGTTCGGCTCGGCGGCAGCAGCGGCTCGGCCGGCAGCGCCCACGCACCCGCCGCCGGGCACCCGCCTCCCCCCGCCCCCCTTCCTCCAGGACTCTCCGCTGGGATCAACCCGCTGCTGGTGCCGCCGCCGCCGCTGTTGTTGTTGGCCGGCTCTGCCCCATCGAGGATATTGTGGCTCCCGGAGAGGCAGCGGCGCCGCTTTTTTTGTTTTGGATTCTGTGTGTGGTGCCGGTGCCGCCGCCGCCGGGGAGGGACGCAGAGGAGCGGGCGAGCGCCGGGCTCGGGGGCCAGGTGAGGCGGGGGCGGTGGCGGGGGGGGGGCGGCTCGCCGGCACCCACCCTCCATCCCTCCCTTCTTCCAGCTCCGCGCTACCCGCTCCGCCGCCGGGGGCTCTCGGCGGCTGCCCGGGGGAGCCGGGCATGGCCCCCAGACCCCGCGGGCGGAGGCGCGGCCGGACCCCCCGAGCCGCCTCCCCCGGGGGCGGTGGCGGGGGCCGGGGAGCGGGCAGGCCCCGCAGGGCGGAGGGGGCGGCCGTGGCCGGTGCCCCCCCCCCAGCCCCGGGAGTGGAGCCGGCGGGGCCAAGCCCGGAGGCGGGAGGGACGCGTTCAAAGCGGCGGGGGACGGGGGCGCGTTGTGGAGGCGGCTGCGCGCCCGGGAGGAAAGGGTTAATGGGCAGCGCGCACTCTGGCTTTGGTTAGTACTTTAAAGGGAGTTAAAAAATGTTGGGCTGTGTGATCTCCCCATAGAACTTTTATGTGGGCGAGTGTGTCATATGTGTGAAAAGTCATAGCAGCTCTCGGCTATCTCCCTCATCGGCGCTTGGGGAGCCCAGCAGTTGCGCGGGGGATCGGCGCTCTCCTAAGGCAGGCGGTTGCCTCTTAACCTATTGGTACGAATGATTTTTATTTCATTTAGTCAGGAGCCTGAATTTGCCATTTAAAACCAAAATAAAATTAAAACAAAAAGCGTTGGAGGTATGTTGCAGGCACTAGCGTGGTTTAGTTCTTGTGGATGATTCCCAGCTGAATCCAGCTGTGGGCAAACACCTGGCTGTTGCTGAAAAGAAGTTGATCAGAATTCAGGAGTATTAGTTAATAAGTGCCTGATCCTGTTGACCCTGTTCTGGTTCACCCACTCAGCTATGCGGGGGTGTTGAAGAAGGTGTCCTGCCAGTTAAACCAATTATAGCTGGCAAGTAGCAGTCATCAGCATTAGTGGAGGAGTTGGAAGTGAGGCCCAGTCACACTGTTCAGTGCAGTAGTGTCTCTTCTGAACTTAAACAGCAGCTTTCGAAGTCCAGCAGAAAGCCAGCTTTAACCCTTTGTGTCATGAAAAGCCATATTGCCTTTTCAGCTCCGCTTGTCTGGCGATACCTCTGTAAGGGTTTCAGATCTGGAAACTTGTACTGCAGATGGGGAGGAAGCTGATGTATCATGAGCAAAGGCTCTATCAAGAAATTCGTAACATCATGAGAGATTTGGGTGGAGGAAGAAAACTGGAGTGTTACAAAACATGCTAAAGATCTTCATGTGTTACTAGACTGGTGCACAGGAAAGGCCACAGAACAAATGAGCTGCCTAGCATAGAGAAACAGTGACTTGGGTTAATAAGCAATGCCCTGTAATGAAGACTCTGTATAAACCTTTTGTCTTAGGGCCCTAAACATTTCTAAAGAAACAAACAAACAAAAAAAACCCCCACAAAACAGGAAGGAGAGAATCCCAGACCTTTTTTAGTCAGTGGGAAAGTTCCTAACAGGATTTGTGTAGAGGCCAGGATTACACCTGAAACAGTGTCAGAAATCTTTATTTGTAGTCCTAACTGGGAATCGGATCTAAATTAACTAAAAATGTGTGTAATGTTTTCACAAATACTTTCTGATTGGTAAGGCTTACAGCTAGTTATCCCTAGACATCGGGGCAGATTTCAAAGGCAAAACAAAGGGTGTTAGAAATTGCCATATACTTTTCTAAAAGCCCAGCTGAATGCAAGGGTAAACAGTTGTTTAAACTGTGGCAAATTTAATGAAAAGATTAGGATGCTTGCTGAGTGAGACTCATGCTGTGTAAAATTCTTTGCTGCTCAATGAGATGTGTAATTTAGATCAAATATTTGTACATGCTATTTGAGGTAAAAACCATCATTCAGTAGATTGCACTTCTGGGTAACATTAATGATGTGTAAGTCGAATATTCCTTTCATAGTCAGTTGATCTATTTTATTTCAGTGATAAGCCCCATACATCTGATAACAGTGACATTGAAATGGGCCTTTCAGGTTAAGGACTCTTGATTTATTTTTTTTTTTTAAGTGATCAACTATATAAGAGGATGAAAGGGTTCCTTGTCTTTGTCTGTTGGACGTTTTTATTTTCCTCTTTGCTTATATGGATAGCATTTGAATGTGGTGTCGTCATATCAGTCTGGGCTTATTTTGTTAAGCTCCTAATTTGCTACCTTTTTCTGAGTTTAAGATTGTATTTTGATTTCTCCTTGTGTTAACAAGGCTAACGAGGGAACTTGCTTGTAATAGGTGATCACAGTTTTATGAAAATATTAATAGTGTCCTGTGCGACTGTTTAATATAACTGCACATTTTCAAACAGTTTCTGTGGAGCAAGAGAACTTAGCCCAGTGCTATGAAAAAGAAGGAAAATTGTTGACAGACAGTTTACCAGAGCATAGTCTGATAAGGTATCATCCACCGACACCTGAATTACAGCATCATGATAAACCTGAACAATGGCTATAAAACTGGCTTTATTCCTTATGTTTGATCCCTCCCATAGGTCAGAAAAAGGATATGAATCTTATCACTCTTTTCCCTAAGTGATATATAGAAGAACAAGTTATACAGGCCTTGCACAACCCTGTTCCTGGTAATACAGGCAACATGATACAGCTTTGACTTCAATAGCATAAACATATTGATGGTGGTTCCATCATCAATTCTAAAAAGGGTATTTTACTGGATAAACCCTTTTCAATTAAAATTTAGGCCCTCTAAAACTTTATAAATATGCTAATCCCATGTTTACAAAATGTGCAAGATAGCATGGTTTGGAGATGCTTTGCCTAGTAGAGGAAGCAGGTTGCTAATACTGGGTATTGGCTTCAATGATTATTCATGAAAGGGTGAAAGGGATGAATGTTAGTACAAGGTGTATCACGTTGAACATCTGTCACTTCTCTTCCTTCCTTTTGAAAACCAAAGTCGAAAGAGAATCATGGCATGTAAACAAAAATAATGCAAAACTGAATGTTTAGCATAATGGATGAAAGTTGGAAGATATCTCAAAGCAATAGATACTTGGTTGACAAAGGACTTCTGTAGTCTTTTCAGACTGACCGAATAAGATACTAGAGAATAAGATACTAAAAGCCCTCACATTGGATATCAGAAGCTAACCATCCTCTTGTTCACTCATTTAATAAAATTTTAGCCCCAGTGATGCCTGTGAAAGGTCTTCTAGTTAAAAAGCTGCTTAAGCAAGATGGGAGTTGTGCCCTGTGTGGTCAGGATGCGAACGATGAGAAGGAAAGCTTTCACTGTATCTCATTCTGAGAGCTGTTTTGTAGTCTGTACTGAAGCAGTGAGGTACATCTGTTAACACGCTTGCTTTGTCGGTAGCAACTTTTTTCATGTGACACCTCTCATTTTTTCAGATGAGTGATTTTGGGATCAGGAACATGGATCAAGTAGCTCCTGTGTCTAACATGTACAGAGGAATGCTCAAGGTGAGTACTTTTGAGCTGTCACCTTCTAAACCCAACTGGGGCATCTCTCAGCTAACGTCATTTATTGTGTTCTTATTAATCCTAGCACAGGAATTGTGTAACCATGCCAAGGTGAACACAGATATTCAGGTTTTAACTGCTTGCTTGTAACCTCTAATCTTCTTCTAGAGTATTCCCACTGAGTTCAGTAAAGATGTGAAAAGCAGAACTGAAATAGGAACATGTAAAACTTGCACCCCAACCTTCTTCCCCAAGGAGGTTCCTTCCCTCCATCCCCCTAAATCCTAAGAGTTTGAAAATAAGAGGTAGACAAGAACTGATCTCAAATTTGTTGGGAGTTGGTGGAACCTTTGCCTAAATAAAGGTTACAGGATTGGCAGTAGGGGTGGTCTTTATTTTTTTTTTAACTTGATGAGACTGGCAGAGGGCTGTTCTGTTATGACTGTTTAAGTCTGATTCATTCAAGAAGACTGTATGAAAAAAAAGTAGGTTATTCACTTACTACATACAACTATGTGAAATGGAAGTCTAGTGCATTGTAAGGAAATCAAAGGTAGTTGTTAAACATACTTCATCTTTAGATAGACTGCGTCTGTTATTTTGTTTTGAAAGGAACTTACAAACCGAGGACAAATGAGAAGCAGACTAAAGACTCAGTCTTTAAGGGCTTCCCTCATCTACATTCATACAAGTTGCTTTTTATCCAAGTATCAATTTTTTACACAGCATTGCTTAATGTAAACCAAATGAAGTTAGGAAGACACTTTCTGCTCTCATTAGCATTGAGGAAGGTCCATGTTTTGAAGAATCACTTAGTGAGACTCTGGTATGCTAACTTCTTTGATGTTTTATGTCCCCTCTTAGCTTTCTCTCCTGCCCACAGCAACAACAAATCCACAAGAGATGCCCCAACTTAACAGCTGTGCGCTCTGTAACACAGTGGTTGTTCTAAGCAGTTATTTAGTTGTCATACAATTAAGTCAAAAGTAGAGACCTGTATTCTACTATTTTGTAGCTGTTCACATTTCTTTTTATTTTGTTCTGTAATAATTACTCTTACATATGTTGAAAAGACAAATGGTTACATATCTGATAGGGCAAGCAGAATTTATTCTACATGGGGGTTTTCCCCTTTTACTTTTATTAAATCCAGAACCTGCTTAAACATTAATTTTCTCCTTTTTGAAATATGAAACAAGCACAGTATGGATTTTACTCATTCACATGCCACAGCATTTTTTCCAGTGACTCAGGATAGGGGTCAGCTATTTACACAAAACACAGGAGTTTCCACATTGCGTTGAAAGAACTTGCGCTTTCTTTTAGGTACTAACGATGAGTCAGTGCTTTTATCTAATAATGTATAAAGAATCTTTTACTAGCAGATTTGGCAATTGTTATTAACTTGTTTCGTTGGATGTGAGCCTTTTCACGGGTTGGCTTTGACTCTAGTTTTGGAGGGTACCTGAACCAACCATACACAATTTGTCTCTGCTGACCAGTGCTCAGTGGAGATTTCTGAACCCAGTTAACTGAGGCATGATACTGTTTACTTTACCAGCTTTTTCTTCTGTGGAATGTATGTTTGCATAATGTATGTACTAGGATGCATTGCGGCTTGTTACAAAATACAACTAAAAAATTATGGTTCCTTGTTACTTACTAGGGTTAATGTAATTTGGGGAGGGGGGTGACATGTGGCACATAAAAGACACCTGGTGCAAAAAAGCTCCAAGCCACTTGACATAAAAAGTCATAAAAAATGGTGACATAAAAAGGGAAGTTAGGTGATGTGAGGAAATACTAATACTCATTTGCTATTCCAGAAACATAGTTAAGGTTGCTTTTGCATCACACATGAGTACTGCCCTGAAAAATCTCTGCCTTGTCCTCAGCTAAATCCTCTACCTTGGCATAAGCTGGCAGACCAGTGGATGCTTAAAACAAATAAGCATTTGCAAGTTGCCTTTGTCTGCAGCTCCCTGGACTGCAGTAGCTGCCATGAGTAAGCTGTAGCTTTCCAGAACAATGCTTTATCCTCAGGTCCTTTTAAAAGTCTCAGTGGCAACTTTTATCCATCCATGCTGCTGGATATTACAGATAGAGTTTCCTTGTGACTAATAGGCAAGTTGCATAAGTTGTTTTTAAAGTTATTTCCTCTTCTGTTAACATTCCCTCTGCCCCCTGAAAACTAATGTGGCTGGGGGGATCTAGTAAAAGTACTAGTATTTCTAGCACACAGAATTGACACAAGTCAAGTTTGAAAGAAGTTAGGTTTTCAAAATATAACTATATTTATTGAATGTTGCCAATATAACAGTAGAATCCACTTTTATCTGGAACATTTTTCAGTCCTGCTTATCCCTTTCTGTATAATGCAGTGTCTCACTGAGCATCTGAGCACTTGAAAGACTGCAAAATGTGGTAGCTGGCAAATCCAGTAACTCAGAAGTCTAAAAGTCACAGCAAAGGAGTAACGTCTTTCAAGTCCTGTAAAACTGGCTGTATAGCTTCAAGTGATGTGGTTCAGATTAAATTTGTACTTAAAAAAAAAAAAGCTGCATAAATCCACTGTAGGTCTTGCACTGGAAATTGTTTTTCTATAACTTACTGATCCTGCCTCTGCCATCAAACACTCATTAAGTGGATAGTCAATTTAAAGGGTTAAGGAAATAAGGATTTCTTTAAAATATAACTGGAAATGTGTGTGTGTATATATATATATATACACACGTGCATTCTCTATTGTTAAAAGCCTCAATTACAGGAAAACTAAGAATATCCTTACTTGGTTTTACTGTACCCTGAAGAACATGCCACCCACCTAGCACTGTGGTCTGACTGCTAGTTGTTTTGTATTCATGTACAAGAAGCTATGCTATCATTGTGCTTATATTTCAAAGGCACAAGTTAGCTGATTCAAGGTAGTGGTTGTGCATGATCTCCAAATCTAGGAAACCTAACCCAGCCACATCCTAGCAATGAAGTTGACAGTGCTCTAGCAAAATGCTCACATTGTTTTTTATTTATTCTGTTGCTTTGCAGCGTCAACCAGCGTTTGACACCTTTGATAGCTCAAACTCTCTCTTTGCTGGATATTTTTTCTCGCTAAATGAAGATCAAACGCTTCAAGAAGTGCCAACAGGATTTGATTCTACTTCTTATGGTAACTCTTCACTTTGTTCTTTAGTCCATTCAGCAGATCAGAAAGGAATTTGTGGGATCTAACATTTCCTGGCTACACTCTTACAAGTGCAATGTAGATTTCCCTAAAAATAAGTGTTTTAGTACACAGACTTCTGTTTACATGCTTGATTTTTATCCATGTGAGGTGCTCAGTGGATGATCGGTGTTCTCTGTGCTGAAAAGAATGGGATTCAGTAGCCTAATAAGCTGACTGTCCATGGAAGAATCCTTAGTAGGTATTAAAGCAGAGCTAAGAGAGTTTAAAAAGTAAAAAAAAAAAAAAAAAAAAAAAAAACTTATGTGTATTTAAACTTGTAACATCTCAACCATAATTAAAATGCAAGTATTCTGCAAGCTCCTTTCTTGACCCTCTGGTGTTAAATCCCAGTAGGTTTTACTCCATACCTTTAAAAAACAGAGGTGGGGATGTTTACAGATCTTTTCTCTTCTTTTTGTTTTTTGGGTTGGGTTTTTTTTTTGTGTAGGACAGTACCTACCAAGAGTTCTCTACAAATTCTTGCCTAAAATCCCTGACAAAACAGGGAGTTTTGTCCAAAATATAGGTATTTTACCTGATGCTGCCTTTTCTCCCCTTAGGGAAGGGGCGAGGGGGCGGGGGGGTGTGTGGAACCAACCCTCCAACCTCTGAAAACCACCAGTCCTTTGTTCTAATGTGATTCTAATCAGTTATCTGCTCTGGTCAGCAAAGCAAGTCCTAGCAGATATTGAGGATCGGTTGGTAAAAACAGCAGTTAAGCACAGGATGGTAATGAGCTCCACTTGCTGGGTCAAGTGGAGCCTGTAGATAGTCTAGGAGAACAAGAAGAGTTGTACAGCTTCATGAACTGACTTGGAGTCTGCCAAGTTCACCACCTTTATATACCCTGCTGCGTTATATGCGTCTAACACAGCAGAGCTCCTTCAAATGCAACCTGTGTGCGAGTTCAGAGGCGCTCAGATGTTCAGGGATACAGTAGCGAGTTGGTTGTCTTCAAATTACCTCTAGCTTAATGACACCAATCAATCACAAACAAAATATCAGTAAAAGGTTTCCTAATCTGAAACATCCAGGCAGTGTGGTTGCTTTTCTCCAACTTTAAGACGTTCTTCTTTCAGAATAAAATAAGCTGAAATTTTCTGGTGAAAATTGCCCAATAAGAAAGGCCAAGTGGAAGCCAAATTTGTCCTTAAAATTGAATCTACTTGCAAATTTAAAAATCAGTTAAGCAGATTAGTTGTTTATACTGGCATAGGATGGTGCTGACTTTGGATTTTGTTGTGTTATTTAGGCACTGGATACCAGTTTGCTACCAATCACACCTGGTTGTTTCAGATGGTAGAATAATCTATCACACTGTGTAGTTGGGTGATTGAGATGCATGGGAAGATCTGAAATAAAGTCCATCAGAAAGCATTGTTAAATAGTGCAAGCTGGTTCTTCATAACCCTACTATCAGTTACTTAGCTCTCACTAAATGAAGACTGTCTGGAGTTATAAGGAAGTCTGAGGTCAAACCATAGGTGACAAAATAGGACTGAGTCTCACATTTCCTTTTTTTTTTTTAAAAAAAAAGTAATAGTAAAATTTCCCTGCAACAAAGACACTTATGTAACTACTAAGAGTGAATGAGGATCTATATCACAAAAAGCTGCAAAGCTTTAATTTAGTGTGATGCCGTTTTATCAAATCAGTAGCACAGAGATTTTAGTGTTGATATATCAGAAAACGGATCTACACTATTTGTTTCTGTTTTGAAAATGCCTAGTTTCTAGCATCCTTTTCTTCAAATAGTGCAGCAAAAACCTGTCACTTCTTTCACTAGCCTAAAAGTTAATGTATCTTCTGTTTCCCCTCCACCACTTTTCTTTCTTGTAGAGTCCAACAACTGTGAATTGCCTCTGTTAACCCCGTGCAGTAAGGCTGTGATGAGTCAGGCCTTGAAAGATACTTTCAGTGGTTTCACAAAGGAACAGTGTCGGCTGGGTATCCCAAATAGTAAGTGTTTTCTATTTATAAGCTCCTTTTTTTAATGCTAAGGAGGAGGCTGAATAGCGGCTCTTTCAAAAGAGAAAGAATGATGTCAGTAGGAAATACAAGAATGGATCCTATGTGAATCTGGCACAGCTTGACTTGGAAAGACCAGACTTGCTGGTATTAGAAATGGGTGCATGGAGAGCTCGTGCTTTGGCAGCATAAGAGAGAATCAAGTAAGCTGAGGACATCTCTGATTACAAGTGAATGCGGAGGAAAATAGAGGACTGGTTTGTGGGGGGTTTTTTAAATTCAAGAATACATTCATTCTGAATTGATTCAGAACTAAGTAACTCGGGTAAACAAATTTTTTTCATTCATTACTTTCTAAAGATTATTTGACAAAGGTCAGGAGTTATCTCTAAATGCTTACTACTTTCTGTCTTGTAGATCCCTGGTTGTGGACTGAACAGCAAGTTTGCCAGTGGCTTTCATGGGCTACCAATGAATTTAGCTTGGCAAACGTGAACTTCCATCAGTTTCTTATGAGTGGCCAAGACTTGTGCAACCTGGGCAAGGAGCGTTTCCTGGAACTGGCACCTGACTATGTGGGTGATATTCTGTGGGAACACCTGGAACAGATGATAAAAGGTAGTTACAGAGCCAGAAAGAGCTTTTAAGGCTCTTCTAATAGGAACAGAAATGGGACTCTTTCAACATTTGTTTCACTATGGACTCTTACTACATGTGAAAACTCAAAATAAACTTTAAAACTTGGTTAATAAAAGCATTATCAGAACTATTAATACATTCTTAGTACGCAAAGCACAGATGCAGATATCTGCAGAAATCATTCCCTGTTCAGGCTGAGTACCTATTGTGGTCAGATTTTATTTGGAATAATCATTGAAATAAATGAGATTAGGATAAGGCTACTGTAATACCCTGTTTAAAAAAAAAAATAACCAAGAGTTTGACAAAACTTGTTCACTTCTTATTACAAGTTTTTGTTCCTTCAGTGTAGTGTTTTGAGGTAATTCAGTGAATGAATGTAAGGAAGTCAAAGACACCTAGAGGTGTCTTGGGCAAACAGTGATGGTATTGCTGAAACCCTACATGCTGTGCCCTGTGAGTTTCATTGGGTTTGGAGTGTCACATTCACCTTAAAACACACTGCAATTATTGTTTCTAAGTTTTATGTTAAAATTCAATTGGTATGATGGTTTTCAAGCCTATTGGAGGTTGGTTAGGGTTTTTGGTGGGTTTGTTTTTTTTTTTTTCAAGAGAGAGAATGCAATGCAGTGCATTAGTAGAAATTTATGTGAATGGTGATGTGAATGATGACCCCAAGTCAAGAGAGTCAGATGCTTTTTGTAGCATACAGGTCAGATTTTTAAAACTATAAAACCAACTTTTTTTTTTCTCCTCTCCCCAGACAGCCAAGAGAAAACGCAGGATCAGTACGTGGAGAACTCTCATCTCACCTCAGTTCCTCACTGGGTCAATAACAATTCCTTAAGTAAGTATTTTAAGAAATTTGAAGTTTTACATCTGTTTATTCTAAGCATGTCACAGATCCCAGTTTAAAAAATAAAAACACCAGAATAGTTACTGTGCTTAAGGAGAACACTTGACTTCAATTGCTGCAGCCTTCTTTCCTAATATTGTTTAATTGTCATCTAATTCATATTGGAAATCTTTTGAAGAGTAAAGGCTTTGAGAAAATCAAATTTCCTCTTGGTATGCCAAAGCGTACATCTGTGGAGCAGAATGACCACTCCCACCTCTAGCAAATGGAGTCAAAAGCTAGCATCACTGGGGAGCAGCAAGAGTTATGTTTAGGCCTTTTTGAAGAAGCGTAGAAGTGTAACAGCTTTTGAAAGCATGTGGGGCACAATTCTAGCTCCCTCAGATTGTTTGATTGGTATTGTATTTCATTCTACCACAGTCAATCTCCAGTTCAACCTTATTACACCACTTAATGATGAGGGCCTTACTCAAAACCACTTGAGCTTCTTCAGTTTTTTCTGTAGCCCTGTAGTTTCCTTGAAGAACAAACAATAGACACATTTGTGGTTGGCAAGTTGTAGAGGGAGGCTTACAGAATGTGATTTGGAGTCCATTAGATGGGGATCTTCTCACCAACTTCAGTAGCCTTTCCAGTAGGCTGCAGCATCTATCACTCTTGGATCTTTCGTGGGAAAATCACTTCTTGGTGGCACAACTGTAGTGAGGTGAGGGAGGTGTATTAGTCTGTTTAAGGGTCTGCAGGGAAAATCATCCAATTAATTATTTTATTTCTTTCATCAGCTGTTAATGTAGATCAGAACTCCTATGGTATGCAAATGCCTGGATACCCTAAAACCCTCAGTTATCCCAAACCCAGTCTCCTGACTGACGTCTGTCAGACTTCCACAGGACCGAATCTCCTCAATCCAGAACAGGAGTTTTCATTGTTCCCTAAAACCCAAGCAGATGCTGTTGGTGTGAACTACTGTGCAGTAAATCAAGATTTTCCAAGAAGCAATCTGAACTTGCTGATAGATAATTCTGGTGAGTCATTATCTGCATAATAACCATGGGTCCAAGGCCATAGTCTGTATGTCTTTTCCTCCTTTGCATAATTTATATATACAAGCTAGACTGAGGGGGAGAAAAAAACCCAACACTTCTTTGTTTTTTGTTCTATAAAGGTAAGCTTAGAGAACATGAATCTAGTGACAGTGGTGCAGAAAGTTACGAAGGCTCAGATTCGATGTTACAGTCCTGGAACAGCCAGTCGTCATTAGTGGATTTACAGCGTGTGCCATCCTATGAGAGTTTTGAAGATGACTGTAGCCAGTCCTTGTGTCTGAGCAAACCTACAATGTCTTTCAAAGACTATATTCAAGAACGAAGTGATCCTGTAGAGCAAGGGAAACCAGTTATACCGGCAGCAATTCTAGCTGGCTTTACTGGTAAGTAGTAAAGCAAAATGGTCACTGCTTTTCTTATGTAACATCAATATTCTCTGTAAACATGTACCATGGTGATAGTTTTATAGTTGTAAGGTATGCCTTACAACTTAGTCAGAGACCACTACTCATAAAGAGTTTTAGTTTTAAATGTTCCTAAAGAGAGTCTCATAGGACTATCTAAACCAAGAACAGGCAGCTACGTCAGAACATGTAACAATCAAATGTGCTTTTTGATCTGTTTGAAAAACAGGGAAACTTGGAGAAAATCTTTCACACTTGGGAGTTTCTGCAGTTATTGGCTTGCCTGTTAAGATCTTGTCCCTGCTGAAACCAATTTTTCCTCTAGAACATTTGCCAAGCCAAGGACTGCAAGACAAGCCCTGGAGCTTGAAGTGCAGCTGATGGGAGGTGGGAGTGAGGGCTAAGGGATCCATATGAAAGGGAAAGACCTAGGTTGTATCAAATCCTGTGTTTCCATGAAAAAGCTGACTTGTCTTAGTTTTAACATGTTTAGGAACAGATCTGTGTTATAGAGAAAACCTTGGGATTCTTTCTGATATTAAAAAAAAAAAAGTAACTCAGAGTATACAAGATCTATCTTGTGATATGAGTATGGTCACATACACTGGATGTGGTAGGAGCTTGCAGAAGTATTAATTGTAGTTTCTCCTCTCAACAGGCAGTGGACCTATACAGCTATGGCAGTTCCTTCTGGAGTTACTGACTGACAAGTCCTGTCAGTCATTCATTAGTTGGACAGGAGATGGATGGGAATTTAAACTTGCTGACCCAGATGAGGTATGTGGCTAATTTTGATGAACAAAAAGATTTAGGGTCTGATCTGCCTTCTGTGGGCCTAGTCTTGAGTATAAAGCATTTATATGATCAGATACTTGCTGAAATCTCATCTGCAAATGCTTCATTGTACAGTCAGGATTGCTGTGGGATGTTTCCCCCCTCTCCTCTTACACAGGGATATCAGCAATTGCTTGTAGTTAGGAGAAACATGTTGTATAGCTTGAAACTTAAAGGTAGTATACAAAGTTAGTTCTTTTGACAGTGTAATACTGTAGGTTATCTTAACGGATGTAGTTGAATCAACAATGTCTGGGATTGCACGAAGGTGTGGGGAAAATGCACGCCACGTATCGTTGTTTTAGATACACAGCTAGTTCTGCTTTTGAAAAATTTTGGGAACTTACAGCTTTAGTCATTAAATAAAATGCATTTTCATTTTCTGATACTGTTATCAGTAGGAAAGTTATTTTATTAAGAGACATGATATAAAGTCCACTGAAGCCTTTACAAAAAAAAAGAGGGGAGGGGGAAATCATTAACTCCAAGGAACTTCATATAATTCAGTTTCCATTTAAAGAATATCCCATACTGTGCAATAGCAAATCAATGTTTAAATACTGTCATCTTGAGAGAGGAGACTATATTTCCCACAAACTTGATCTCCTTAAACACATTTTGGCCCATCCACTATAAATAGGTATCCTTTTCACTGATATTTGCTATCAGCCACTTTCTCCTGAAGCTGCTGCCAATAATTGTCTCTAAGTACGTTCAGCTGAAGGGTCAGTCACCAACTCTTCTCTTATCTGAGTTTGGAACATCTAAAGCAAATTAAATGCTCTGAGAAAGGGTTTTAATAACTGTGTTTATCATCCACTGACTAGAAGAACATGGCTTGAATAAACACTTCGCATTTTGCTTTCTTTTTGGACTGACAGGTGGCACGGAGGTGGGGAAGGAGGAAAAACAAGCCAAAAATGAACTATGAGAAGCTCAGCCGAGGCCTACGCTACTATTATGACAAGAACATCATCCACAAGACTTCAGGGAAACGCTACGTGTATCGCTTTGTGTGCGACCTGCAGAACCTGCTGGGGTACACGGCGGAGGAGCTGCACGCGATGCTGGGGGTGCAGCCCGACACAGAGGACTGAGCCCAACAACGTGATGCTGCATGGGTGAAGATCACGTGTTGGGACTGTGTCTGGGAACCATCTGCAGTCAGTTCTTCTAGCTGTTCAGATGGGTGCAACTGTTGGGAAATAAGGACCTTAACCAATTTTGTAACCAGGGAGAGCTGGAAGGAAGTGGCCTTATTTCATCAGTGGCTTCGGGTGTTGCCATGTCAGGCACTTGAGCAGCATGGAAGTCAGCACAGACCCTAGCTCTGTCATGAAGACATTGAAATGCTCTTGGGTTAAGCATTTCGACTACCTGTACTGCCATGTAAAGCGTTTTGACTACTATGCTGCCACATAATAATGGGTTGGCTTTAAAACCAAAGGTTGGATGAGAAACCAGTGATGCAGCAGAACTATTGCTTGGATATTTTAAAATACCATCATCCTTGCTTACATCTTACAATCTGCAATTTATTTAAAAAAAAACCCCAACTAATTTATTTTAAATGAGCAGTAAGGAAAATCAATGCTAGTTTTGTTCTGAAGCATGTTTTATTATTACTACTCCAGAAATGTGCTGCATAGGTACATAAACACTCTATGTCTCAAACCAGATGTAGCAGCTGTTAACAAAAAAAAGACCCTTTTAAAGAAGGGAAGGAAAATCACACCATTTCAATATTCAGTTTGTATATATTCTGTGATTCTTTTTGAAACTCCTATTTAACAGATACTGTATAGTGTAAATTAAACTAATTGTATGTGTGTTTTGAAATAGGACGAATGTAAACTTATCAAACTTTTTTCATGTTTGTCTAGGATATACAACCTTCTGCAAATATTTAATTGGCCTGAGAGACAACATAAGTGCTCAGTATGCATGCATATGGTATGCCTATGATATGAAGTGGGGTGGGGGGTGGGGAGGGAGGGCTGGCTCAGTATTTTGCCAAGACTGAAGCTGGCAATTCTTTGTGCATTTTGGCATTTTTACAAGAAACTAATGTTATATTCTGGGACGTAAAGGGCCTGTTTGTTGTTTCTTCTGTAACTGAAAATGAAAATATTAATATGGATAAAATTACCTTTTTTCCTTTATAAATGGCATATGTTTTTCAACTTCTATGCATGTCCTTTTAAAAAAATTTATATACAAGCCTTATTTTTTCAGTTGACTTGTCTCTTCTTCCCGCAGTTTATCCTGTATGATTAAAATATGAATTCTATTTTTGGAAATAACTGTGACTCCTTTTCAAAGATCAGGAGGGATTTATGTAGCAGCTATTTTTACTGCAAAAAAGAAAATTCACTGGAAAAATGTACTTTGTAAGAAAGCTTTATTTTTTATCTGAGCTTGATGTACATTTAAATGTGTGTTGTACAGTGTGAGAGGTTTAAAAATGAGTCTTTATTAAAACCTCTTGACCAAGAAAATATCACATGTGCCTTTTAATTTGGAAAGTTTCAGAGGAGATAATTTTTTTTTGTTTATTTGTTGGTTCAACCCTTGTCCATTCTACTACCACCACCCTAAACTTTTGCAGGATTAAAAAACAAACAAAAAAAACCCACCCCAAAACTAACCCAATCCAACCACATTTATGGGTGTGGGGAGCTTGTTGGAGAAAATTCTGCAAGAGTGGATAGGCTGATGGTCTTGAACCAAGCTAAATGTATGCAACGACTCTGTGTCAATTCAAGTTAATGCCTTTGTGCTGTGCCTCTGAGAGAAACCTAGCAGTTCTGCACCGTGGTGTGAATCAGTGTGTAAACTGATGGGTAAATATATGGAAGAACAGAGGCATGTTAAGACTACTTATGCTTATACAGTATAGAATCAGGAACAGTTTAAAGAAAGCCTACTGTCCTAACTATTTTTAGCTCATACTTTTTTCCCTCCCTCCACCTTACAGAAAAGCAGGAAATAGGGAAACATTTGCTCTTAAGCATGTATTTAAAAAGTAGAAAATGTAGCTATTCAAAAAAAAATGGTGCTTCCCCCTAGGCTTCTTGATCTTTCTACCAAACTGTGGCTGTGTGTTGCTTTCATTATAGCCACGCTGATTTTACAGCATGTTAAAAATGTGGAGAAAAAAGGTGGGTGGCTTTTTTTTTTTTTGAGAATGCCTTTCTAAATGGATGGAGCTGAAAGGGTAGGTGTGTGTCTTGTAGAGTAGCCCTGGTCTTCCCTGAACAGCTACAGACACTGTCCTTCAGCCTTACTTTTCATTGTCCCTGTGAAGGAAAAGAAGCCTTCCACCTCCTTTCTCCCTTCATGTCAGCCACTGCTGCAGGCTGAGATGCATCTCAGTTGGTGCTGGCCTACAGACTGGTCTCACACTAAAGACAAAGAGGAGGTAAGGGTGTAGAGAGCTGTGATGCCCTGAGCTAAGCCAGAACTTGACACAAAGAGGAAAAAAACCCTCAAAGCAACAAGCTTTCCTGGGCTTTGGGTAACAGCCTTAAAAAGGTAGTGCTACATATTACCTGCCTTTAAGCTATGATCCTAATGAGGGGAGACACCTTATTCTGCAGGAAATCATGTATGATCTATCACAACAAATGTCTTTTTTTTTTTTCCCTGGGTGTCTTTCTCACGCCGTGGCTGCAGAGCCCTAACAGTCCTCTCAATCTGTACAAGTTTCATTTTCAGTCTCTTTTCCCTGAACACAGAACTTCCTTCATTTAGACTGAAAGCTTAGCTGCTTCTTGTGTGCGTGATCAATGTTAGCTCCTACCTAGAGACTAAAGGGAAGTTGTTTATTTTCCTCCCTCAGCAGAAAAATAAATTTCATCATAGCAGAAGTAACAAAGCATCCCAGTACACGCAACCCACACTAGTGTGTCTTCCAGAAGCAAAACCTAGTATCCTGCACTGGTCAGGGTCAATGCAGCGGTCCAACCTGTAACCCAATATGACCCAAAAGACAATTATTAAAGGATATTTTGTCGCAGCACACACAGAAAACACCGCTCTGTTTTCTCAGCCACCCAGCATCAAAGAGGCTGTTGAAAGTAATCTGGATAAATTCTTCACCTTCATGACTTGCCTCTCTGCCCTTCCAGCTGCCAGCTTTCCTCATGAGACAGCAGTCAAAATAAGTCTTGCAGTTGGCACCTACCCATGGTTGGCATGTCACCTCTAATAACAAAGTTCAGCTTCAAAGCCTTCTTCACTCTTCTGGTTTTTTTTAAGTATAAGAAAAAGGTAGAATCCCATCCTAAGTAAAACAATACCTCCAGTTTGGGAAATCTATGAGCCACAAACACTCGACATCCAGGAGGCTATTTTGGGAAATCTCTGTCTACTGCACCCCATTCTTATACTTGCTTTAGGTCTTAGCTGTTGGCCACAGTCAGGTGGAGGGTAGGACCATGAGAAATGGGGTAGATGATGGATCACTTATCCCAGTACTATATCCCCACCAGTGGGAGTAGGATCAAGTAAACCTGGCCACTCTGCTGGTCCATTCCTGCTGTGATCCCCCAGCAGCCCCCTGCAGGTTCAGCCTGTTGGAGGGGATATCCTGCCCATTTCTTTTACTACTGACTTAAGGACTTATTGCCTTACCTGACCTGTAAGGAAGCCCCCTGGCCTCTCTCTACTGACTTGTCCTCAAACATTGGAGACCAACACCTCACCCAGGGGCTGAGGTACACCAAGGTTTTGTTCAGCAGCAAAACAAAGTTGGCAGTCATTGCACGTTGAGCTGATGATTTCAGAGAGCTGTCGCTGATGACTCTGAGATCTATTTCCTGGTAATACCATTTCTGAGTTTAGCATCACGTACACCCTATTTGGGTTATTTTTCCTTGAGTGTATTACCTTACATTAATCTACGCTGATACTCATCTGTCACCTTTTTGTCCAGTCGTACCATGTTGCGAAGTCGTCCTGGAGTTCTTCACCAGCACTCTGGCATTTGACTACTCCAACTACTTAGTATCGTCTGCAAACTTGGAGGTTTCACTGTTTACTGATTAGCCTGGGATTTCTGGCCCTGGTCAGAGCCAAGGTGGCTGTTCTTACACTAAGGACCAAGCGGGCTGCTGCAGTATTCAACCCTTCTCCTGTTTTCAGTTTCCAGCTCTTCCACAGGTTTCTGGGCAGCTCCAGGTAAAACACTTCAAGACTGACCTTCTCTGACAGGGCTGCTGCTGTTCTATTATAAAACTCATTCATTCACCTTTGTGCATGTGACTAGCAGCACCGAAGTGGTGTTCTGCCAAATCTCTTAGGGCTTTCCCTCTCCACAAGTAAGTTGTGGGTCATTACTCTTGTGATGCAGGACCACACCTGGAAATGGACAAGATCAACAGCAGCTTGTACAATATGAAAACACAGCATCTTGTCCTCAAGAGGGTTCAGTAAAGTACTCTGAAACTACAGTACTCTATAAATGTCAACCAGACACTGGAACTTCTTGTATTCTTGCTAAAAAAGCCTCCTGGAAATGAAAGGAAGCAAGAACTAAAAAGCAATTTACATGTTTACAGCACTAGTGGAAAGCCTTATTGATCTCCTCTCCAAGGATGGTCCAAATTTTGACAGAGTAAAGAATTGCCCTATTTCAGCCATTGCAGTTTATCTTTCATCTCATGTTTCTCTTTTTTTCTGTGTGAAGTGGAGCACTAGTTGAACCGTGTGTGTTCACACAACCATGTGACTGCAACAGTACTTCATGTGCTAGACACATGAATACTCAAAATGCTAAAGAGGGAATAAAAGGCATCCCTGTAAGCAAGAAGAACGAAAAAATCAGCCCAGGGTGCACGATCTTTGAGAAAGATATCTAGTATCTCATTTGCAATGCGTGCCATGTGATGTGTAGTCTGGAACCACACAATACTAGATGTTATTAAAAATAAATAAAGTATGTTGGCCAGTGACAGCATAATTTGCTCTGTGCAAACTGATATTTTCAAGTGATAAGTATTGTTTATGAATAGAAGAGTTTTAAGATAATTCTGTGGTTTGGAGAAGAAGCATCAGATCCCACCATTTTTCTTCCTTCTACCTCTACCTCTGTTGGCATTTACAACATAAATGATGAGCTTAACAAAATACAATGAGTAACAAGTATAACAAGTGTAATGAAATCTCTGCATATGCAAAAGGATATGTTCTTTGTAAGATATTTTTCCCAGATGCTCTCTAGATAGCTAGCAAAGTGGCCCTAACTCTCATATAGAAGGTTTGCCGTGATTTTCCATCATGACCTAAAATGAGAGTGCAAATGCAAAAGTCCTGACACAATTCCTCTGAAGCCTGAATAAGCAAAAACTATTTGTTTTATTTATTTATTTATTTTCTTTCACTGTGAGCAGAACCACAAAAGAAAACAGGTTTGTCTATGCGTTAGTCAACCTTCAGTGCTTGGGCTGCAGAGTGAAATCCAGAGCCCAGAGGGAGGTCAGCAAGCTGAGCTGAAAGTGTATGGTTTGGAAATGGAGGGAGCCTTCACACTGAGTGGTGAATCCCTCCCAGGCCACCACCACTGTGTATCGGGACTGTCTAACCCCACTCTCCTAGCTCCATCCCAGGTACACGCACATGGGGCTAAGGGTAACACACACAGGGGCTAAAACCTGCAATCCTTCTGGAAAGCTGGTGGCCGTACCTTTCCTTTCCAGAAAACTGGGGCTGGGCTCATCTTCCTGAAGCATGGCCAAGGGAGACGATGGTGAAGCAATGGCTCTCACCCCACTTCATGTACAACTCGCTCGCCCGCACAGCAAGGTCTGGGGTGGGATCCCTCTGCCACAGGAGGGTTTCCAGCGCCCATTGCCCACCTTGGCCCTTTGAATGAAGTGCAGAAAAGGAGGAAGGTGTTTTCCATGAAATGGTTGCAGGTTAAAACTCAGTCTCAGGTGCAGAGACCAGAATTCCCCCTCTCCTTCAGCTGGATGCCTGATTATTAAGCTAAAGAGAGCTGTTTCCACTTGTGCTGCCTCTCTTTGGCCTGATGAATCTTGAATCAATCTTTTTTTTTTTTTTTTTTTTACTTTCTTTTTCTTTTTTTTCCTGACAGAAGGCAAAGAGCAATCTAGCAGATGCAGTTCTTCCATTTAGCTTCCTCCCATTCGCAGGGAGTTTTCGTTCTCTTACAGGGTGCTTTTTGCCCTGCGGAGGAAGAGGAGTTCTTCCAAAAGAAATATAATTCCTCCTACATGCCTTTGAACAGACCTGTTTGTTCGTTTTTCCCCATCTCGAGTGCCAACCCCTGGGAGATGCCAAGAACCCACGTCTCTTGCTGAAGTCAGGACCAGGTCCCAAACCCCCCGTCTCGCACGCAGCCTGCCCCACAGCCAGCCCTGCTGCTGGTGAGCCAGCGGGGACAGTTTCTGCATTAGGATGGACTGGTTTTGAACAGTTTCCTCAATGGCCTGGGCACAACGCTCCTTTTCTTCCTCATCAGGACTCTACGTCTACTGACTTCCCAATGTTTTTTTTCTTCTTTTAAACAAATATAGGCATTGTTGTTTATGCAGGGAAAATTCCACTTGCTCCTAAAGGGGCTTTGCCAGAATCTGAAGGCTCGAGATGTATCTTTTCCACAGGCAGTGCCTTCCAAAATTCACAGATCCCTCCTTCTCTCTTTCATACACATGAATACTTCTTGTTACACATTTTTAAGCAATCTCTAAAATCCCCAGCTAGAGCCCAGCGCTGTGGTTGAGTCCCCATCCCATGACTCGTGCTTTGCAAGCTAGGAGCAGCGAGAGCTAACAGCAAGTCTGGCCCCTGTGCAGTGCTCCCCATTCTCTGCTGGCTTCAGCCTTAAGCAACTCAGAAATGGGGGATTTAACATTTGCCTTGAAGGAGCCTTGTGCAGACCTTACCCGTACTCAGTCAAACGCTGTTTGGTTTCACGGTGCCTGCTGCTAAGTCACAACCACCACACTTCTCCAGTGGGTCTGTATGGTTAGTTCTCAGTGGTGGTGTTGCTATTGCCTGTATGTTTACCAAGACCACAGTCCAAAGTTACACTTGTTAGTGGTAACCCCAGTGCTTGGGCAATTTTGGCCATCGTTCTGTGACTTTATCCAGGTCAGCTGTGTGCAATGACTCATTCAAAAAAAACATCAGTGGAGACCACAGAGGTCCATATATGCTCCATCTTTCCTTCCTAAATGAGTGAACCTTTCCACTAGTTGAAGCAAGAAGATGTTTACCAGAAGCTGGAGTGCCATTGGTGCTGCCAGCTCTCTGCAGAGAGCAGCAAATAGAAGAGCCAACACAAAACAGCCTCGCAGGGCAGAGCTTTCCACTGCAGTGTGATTGGACCCGAGATGTTCATATTTTATTACACCCATTTTTCTCCAAGAAATATTAAAATGCTCTCGCTATTTGAAGGGAGGGAGGAAAAACACACATGAGCTGCCTAGCTATCCCTAAGCAACCTATCAAATAAAGCAATAAACTATTAGCAGGCAGAATGGCTTTAAAAGGACCCACAGCAGTTTCAGACTGTCAGGGGAGGAACAGGAATGGAAATGATTCTGAAAATTATTAGTAGTACCTTAACAGCAGCCCCTTAATATCTCCCACAGTATTCTCTGTCATTAGCTCAGCCAAGCTGCTGCTCCATGCCAATTACTGTCTCTGCATTTCCCTCTGCTTGAGAAGGACTTGCAGAGGATCCAGCTGAAATCAGATTTTAGCAAGATTCTGCAGCTCTTGCAGGTCTCCACTTCAGCAGCAGAGGTGGTGGTAGGTGGAAGCTCTCCCAGCTTTTCCTGGTGATCTCCAGAAATAAAATTTACATGTGGCTCAGACAAGGAACTGGCCACTGCAGCTGCATTTCTACAGTTTCTTCACTGCAGGAATTGACTTCTCACTAACAGAGATGCAGGGGACTGGCGGGAACCATTTATGACACCCACACAACCCGAACCCTCTAGGGTTTGTCCAGTTTTTATTCTACCTCCTTTGTCACCCTGTGGTATCACACAGCGCCTGCAGTGTGTAAGTCTATAGCAATGTTTCGTTACCATCAGCAGGTTTGCCTCCTTATTGATGTAACACCTAAACTGGCCCTGCTTTGAGCAGGGGTTGCATCAGAAGTCCCAGCCAGACTCAGTTATTGTATGTCTTGGTCTTTTGTTCATGAAGGCTCAACTCATCCTTAGCTCCAACATGCCAGGGCCACAGCACACAACAAGAACAGATGCTGACAGTGGCCGCCCATCTTCTGACATTGCCTTCACCCAACTGCATAAGGAAAGTTTGCTGTGCTGAGACAGGGAGTCTGTAAAACTTGTGCCTCAGCTCCTCCTCAGCAGATAGGAAATGCTGAGCCAGACATCTATAGAGGGTCTTGCCCTAATCTGAGGCCAAAGACCTGGCATGGCAGCACGGGGCTATAGTACCAAGGTGCTACTTCAGCTGTGGGGCTCCTGGTCAGCAGTTGTGTCTGCAAGGTGGGAGAGGCCTAGCAATAAAGTTAGCATAAGAGGTCTGTGCAGACAGACGGTTCTCAAATTGCTCATAGAGGCCCTTGTTGTGCTTTGGTTTTCAGTCACCAGACTAACCGGGACTCTTCCACCCAGCCAGCCAGCCGGAGATCTGCAAACTCTAAATCAAGGCAGGGAAAAGGGGGAACATGGCTTCTGCCTTGTCACTACCGCCTGCCAAAGACTTTCCCTGCCCCAGCTGCCACCACTTGATTTCTCTTTTCCCACAATGCTTTTTTTCCCCACTTCCAGACAATATGGAAGGGGCCGGGAATGCAAATGAAAAGCTTGTTCCTTGTTGCTGTGTGTGGGTGGTAAGAGAAATACGAGAGCCGCTTCTTAGCAGGCCTCTTTGGCCTGACTGTACATCAGAGCAGCTCCAGCGGCACAATCCAGGAAATACCCAGAGCACATTTTCATTCCCTGACAGCCATCCCCTCCTCTCCCTGCCCAGCTTCATGCTCTCTGCCTGCTCACCCCAGCTCTCTCCTGCCCCTCCCTGCAAGCCAGGACAGGGGGCACGAAGGGAGGAGAGGGGAGAGGCATTGCCTTCAGCTTCTCCGTGCTCCCAGAGCTCTCCAAGGACTGTGTAGAGCAGCGTGCATGGGTCTGTCTGCAGCAGGGTGGGGACGACTGCCTCATAAAACAGAGCTTGAATGTCAAGTGGGGTTTGCATTCTGGAGTAACTCTGCTCCCAGACTGGGATAAAGCAAGCCAGGGGAGGCACAGGGGACTGTTGCACTGTGCTCTTCTGATTAATTTTCCCATGTAGACAAGTCCAAAGTTTAAATAGCTCCAGCTTTCCTCTTGGCCCTGGAATAAGAGCACAGAGGCAGCAGGAAGATGCACGTAAGGTGTCCTTGTGGATGCTTTGCCCTGTTCTGTCTTTGAGATACATGAGGTTTTGGCCATGGATGGGACAACCCTTGTTGCCCTGTGGAAGCGATGTCTCCCTTTGTTTTCAGGATTGCCCACGAAGGCACCATCTATTGCAGAAGAAGAAGAGCAGTGCTGGTCAGCTCTGTTCACCAAAATAAATAGAGGAACAGAAAGTTGTACCCGGCTTCAGTCATGTTCAACTATGTGAACACAGTTCTCCACAGAGTTACGAAATACCAGCTGAGCTGCTAGGAAAGAGTTTTAATGTTGCAGCAGACTCTGTGAGCTAAATGTTGCTACTTTACTATTAAAAACCAAGGAAGGTTGCAACATACGACCACATTTACAAAATGTGGGAGATTACATCATTGTATTGTAAATGTCCCTACTATTTTGGCTCTGGCAGGCCTGCATGTCAGGAACAAGTGCTGAGCTCTTGAGTAACGATGTGTGTCAGCGTACGGAAAACATTGCTAGAGATTCAACAGCGTCACGAGTAGAATTTACTTAGAACATCTTAAGGTTTTTAATTGTTTTAAGGTTACTTTCTCTTGCTTCTACCTGTAGGCTGTGAAGTTTAGGTGTTTTTAAATGCAGCTATTCCTGGCTAGCACTCTCAGGGAAGATGCTTTGTGAGCTGGACCCCTTTCTCAGTTAAATATTTTCGTCTGTGAAAAAACGCATGTACAAGCCAGTCAGGATGATTCAGTTTTGTGCCAGACTTATCACTGTTTCATCTGTGAAAAAAAATATGTAGGGGACAAAAAATAAGTCTCATGTTTCAAAATGTTCTACTGAAAGATCTGCTTTTTCATTTCAATATTTCTGTCCCTCCCCAGTTTTGCCTAAAATGAGAACTGAAAACAGAACATCACGTACTTTATGAATGAAATGTTTTATCTGATCAAATGTAAATTGTGTATTTCAGGGTGGGGGAAAAACCATCAAAACAAAAAAATAGTTTTAATTCTAGTGTTTTAAACAAAGTATGTTGGATCTTTATCATCCTTTCATTTGAATTACTTAGGAGTGCATGAAAACCAAGATAAGGTGTTTTAGATATTTCCCTTGGTGGGGATGGGGTGTTTGTTCATGCAGTGAACAAAGCAGTTTAAGTCTTACATTTTAATATGACATATTTGTGGAAAAAACCTACCTGCATCATCATGTCTTCAGTTCTAATGCAGATTGGCTTTCATATTGGTGGAAAAGACAAATAAACCCAAGACAGTGTAGACCCATGAGAGTCCTGACAGCATATCCATTCCTCAGCTGGGTTCATCTTTCTCATTTCTCATGATATAGTATCAGTCATTGTTACAGGCTCCTAGTCTGGTCAAGGTCTGAATTTCTATGGAGAAAGGCAAAAAACCACTGATAAACCTGATTTAGGGAAGTAGTCTGTTCTTTGGTTGTTTGCTTATTTAAAAGAAAACAAGCAACTGTGTAACAGTTCACAAGAAAATTTCAACAGATACCTAGCAGGAGGATTTTAATTGTTTTTTCTTCTTAGATCTGGAAAGCACTAAATCTACTTTTTAGCTTTGTGAATCAGGTTTGTGATTATTTTATTATTGTTGTGATCATATTTGAAACTTCAGGTGGAATCATAAAGAAATCCAGTTATTATCCATGACTTCAGTCACAATACACAAAGCATTACCAGCAGGAAAATTACCTATATTTGGATGCAAAGAAAACAGCAGATTCACAACTGTGAACATTTTAAGTGTTTTCCAGGTTTTGAAAGTTTATCACCTTGGAAAACATACCCCATTGTTGAAATGAAACACGCTGTGACCAAATACAACTACTACTCAGAAATACTTGTGAAACTAACTGCTCCTTGTTCTGGAATATGTTGGAAGCCAAGACTGAAGATGTATCACAGGCATGGCAACCATCTCAGCCAAGGCTACACAGAGACTTCCAGAGCTAATGGCACATGTCTATAGAGGGAGTAAACAGAGCACCTGCTAGAGGTATGGTACAGCAGCCTTCAGGGTCCAGAGGCTGGGAACATGCTGACCTACAGCTCATGCTTATCCCCAGGTCCCTATCTGTCCAAGCAGCCCTACCTCCATTACAGGATGAAGGTGCCATGGCAGCCCCACAAGTGCTCTGTGGGCTATGCCACCCCAGGCTCCAAAACCCCTTATTTCTGTATCCTCCACTGCAAGAATCCTCCATGTGGCCTGAATGCAGGTTCCCTTTAACCACCTTTGCAACCAGGTAGCTCTGCCTTCGGGTAGCATTCCTGGACATCCTGCCTGTTACTGCTGTGGGTGCTGGTGAGGCAGCTAGGGGCCACAGAGCCTGCCAGGCCTCTGGATATGTCAGGAGAAGCCATCTCAGGGACTGCTCAAAGCTCAGAGAGACCCCAGCTTTTCCCCGGGGAATAGCCACATGGCTGTCCCACATTTGTCCCTAAGGAAGGTCCTGTGGGTGGTCAGCTAGTTTGGTCCTAAGTTCACCCTACATCAACTGCTGCACAACAGAACGGACATAACCCCTGAAATTGCTCCTGCTAATGTAGAAACATAGAGGTATCCCTCTACAGGTTCTCCTCTGAAGCCTCTCTCTCTTTTCTAACACAAAAACTTGTTTTCAAGATGAATCCTAAAACCAACAGGTCTTCTTTGACCTTCATACCCTGCTGGGAGCCCACTAATGAAAAGAGTAGCCTCCTTAACATCTCTAATTTGGGGTTCATGCTTGCTCCATCTAGTAACTCTGATGAACTATCCCCAACAACAGCCTCGGGAGCAAGTCCCACAGGCCATGTAAGGCTTAGAGAGGACCCCAGAATGTGACAGACCCGCTGAAGTTGTGCCACATAGGCATCTGGCAAATGGCAGCAGGTATGACCCAACACCAACATTTCTGCCACCAGGCCCTTGAAGCCATTGTTAGGCAACAGACTGCTTACAGTGCTTGTGACTACCACCTTGTAGTACTTTCTGTGTCTCTCTCTGAGGGAAAGAAGTCTGGTGCAGAAAACTCAGCCTTGTGAAATATTTCTGAGAGCTGATAATCATCAAGAAGGATAACAGAGAGGGCAGATTACTGCTACAGAGCCAGCTGGTAAATTGAACACCATAAACTGCATTTTGAGACAACTATGCGTAAAACCATAAAGTTTGGGGGTGGGGAAAAATAGTCTACAGAGGCAGAAACTTTGATAATGATGATGTTTCTTTCTAGCAGACATAGTTGTGCATAATGTCATGGTATGATGTTTGACCAGACAGCTAATACCATCTTTGGATGTGTAGCTAGGAGAACACCAAAAATAAAAATGGAAAGGTGATGTGACCTCTGTACTCAGGGTTTCAAAAGCATCAGCCTTCTCACCCCTGGTATCTTCAAGTCAGATGTCTTACTGTCAAGGAGTCAAATCAGACCTCTTAGTCCTCTGCAGCCTGTCTCAAGTCCAGCCTTTTTCTCACTCAGCCTTGAGAGCACCGCCCCTGTCTGTGGCTGCCTCTCTGTACCTGCCCTCATTACCACATAATGCTAAAGACACACTTTCTTCCACATCTCATTTCTTGTGTGCTCAAGATAAATTCCCCATAAACATTCACACATTTTCTTTTCTACCTCACCTCATGTCTCACCATAAGACTTTCCTCCACTGCGTCATCTGGCAAACAGCTGGGGAAAGGTCCAGCTCCTGTCATGTCCCCGCTGTTGCAGCAACAGCATCACCTGCCATGCTAGCAATGCTGCCATCTCTTGTCTCCTTGGTTTATCCTTGGCCACGGTTAGCATTTGTACAGCATGAAACACAGTGGTGCCCTAGGTTTCCCTAGGTTCCCTAAGTGCAGTGACTATGTCTGAAGGGGAGATGGTTTGGAGAATACTTCTGAGCTTGTGGGTCCTGACAGGAACATAACCCATGAACAAATGCAGTGAAGAGATGATGGTGGGTGCTGGCTACCCTTTTGTACTGTATGGACCACCATAGGTACAGATCATGCCTAAGCCCTCAGCTGCAGCCGGTGGGATACTGTTATACTGGCAAGCACAGCCAGCCTTGGAAGGACCATGTAGGTACGGCTTCTGGTACAGCAAATAAACACAGGAGCAGAAGAAAAGTGCATCAGTTCTGTCCAGCTTTCTAGGAAGGACTTTACAGAAGAACTGTGATTACAGATAGGAAAAAAATACCCAAAACTTTTAAACTGAAACAGGTGTTTGCTTTGAAGAAGTTGAGGAATTCAGTCTAGTTTTGTTAACAAAAAACAAGGCAGAGCCATGGGATAAAAAATGTATCCCTGGAAAATGCAAATTTGATCATAGCGTAGCTGATGAAGATACAACAAAACTCAGTGTCTCAAAATTGAAGCCAGATATGAGTGGCCTATAGAAAATAAACACATTTTTCATAGGGAAGGAAATTAACCAATGGAAACAATATTTCATGTTGTGTACTGGATTCTTCATCTCTAGAAATGCCATCATCAAGACAGGAAGGGTTTTTTTCAACTGATGTGCTCAGGTTCATATGAGAATCAGTTCCAGGAAAATTCAGTTCAAGGAAATCCAAGAGATGACAAGGTACATCTGAGATCAGACTTTGTGATCAGGTTGGCCCCATGACCTCTTTCAGCAGGAAGTCTCCTGGTCCCCAGCCGGCACTGTGACTGTCCCTAAGCTTTAGCCTTTTACGGGGTGACAGTGACACAATCTACAACTCTTCAACAGGAACTTGTACTTACGGAGCAATACAATAGAAAGTGAGGAAGAAATACCTCCTCATCCTTTCTTTTGCTGTCCTCTCCCTCCAACCATCACAGCTTCTCCGATCCCTCTAAATTCTCCTTGTTTTGCTCACCAAATGGAAGCTTCAGTTTGGTGTGCAATTTAATGGAGCTTTGTTTGTGCAAATGCCTGGAAAGACCTTCTATAAACTGTTCTTACCAAACATTCAAAATAATGCCCGAACATGCAGGCAGCCTCTCAGTGTTGCTCAAGATCATTTGACGTGTCATTAAAGAGAAATTGCTGTTTAATCCTCACTCCTTCCATGCTTTGAAAATAATGAGATTTCAAGAAAATGCTTGTTTCTGGAAATGGTTGCACTCTTCAGTTTCCTGTTGAGTTTCATGACAGTCTCACCATTAATCAGTGCAATTCTGAAACTGTGGAACTATGTCTGCAGCACTGTATTTCTGTGTTTTGGGTGTGTGTCACACAATTATAACCATAGCAGAACCACTGGACATGGGAGTGCTCCTGAGACTATGCCAGTGTGAGACCACGGGTGCATCAGTTAATCTTCCTCACCCTGCCACAGTGGAGATGAGCAGCTAGAGACCAGGAGCCCACTGCATGATCAACTTAGAAGCAAACTGCATGGCTTACACTTGTTACAGCCAGTAATTTAATGTGGACCAAATTGTAAGTGGGATAATGAAAGCCACTGGCTATAAAACAAAATCAGACCTTCCATACTTGTGGAAGGCAAAGTCAGCACTTGGTGGTGATGTAAATAAGCAACTGGCATTAATGCAGCAGGCTCCAGCCTAGCAAGCAGGTATCCCTGTGACCCCAAGTCTGGATGCAGTTTCTGTGTGAGCAGTGGAGCTGCCAAGGGGCTCAAAGCTGCACCAGAGGATGCTGATGTGCGAAAGCCCCCCTTCTCCAGTTCCCCATCTCCATATCAACCCTGTCAATTTCTCACTTGTTAGATGCTTAGGGATTCGAGCTGCAGGCGCTGTAAGGAGTAGGCAGCTTGTCTGGTCCAGACACTTGGGTACTCACACCATTCTCCAATTCAAGACCAGCCTCACCGGGACGGCCAATATGAAGACAATTAAGATATCTAATCACGGATAAAGCCCTCTTTTTCCTGATAGTGGGAAGGAGAAATATCAGCAAAGGTGGCACTCCCTTTGGTTGCACATAACTTCTGCTCAGGTTCATCTGAACTGGGCTGAGCAGCCAGCAGAAGCCACGACACACATGCAGAAGTGTTCTTTGGTTTCATCCTTGCATCAGTTTTGCAAACCATGCAACAGGAGCATCTGTGCTGCACCGTTTTGACCGCATGTCAAAAGAGTGCTGGATCATTTCTATCACAAGACTGAAGGACGCAGCAAGGTAATAGGATTCTGTGTCTCATAAAAATCTACTTTTCTCAGAAAACGAGTGTGTGTGTCAGCGTCTCTGTCTTTGAAACGGGCATAGACAGCCACTGTGATTCATCATTCACAGACCCCTGCCAGACAGAGATTCAAAAAGCTGACAAATCCCTCATGATAAGGGAATAAATTGTTATCAGCTGCTGTTAATGAAGATTAGACACACAGTTATTACAGATGTATCTGTCGGAGCAGTACACAACACACGTCACAAGCTCTTCTAGTGCAAAAGTTGTGCTCTCTCAACACAAAACTGAGAGGACAAGGAAATAAAAAAAAAAATAGCTTGTGGATTGCATGGTCTGTTTCATTTCAGTTAAGGATCACAAATCAAATGGATTACCAAGTCACAAACACTTCCTACAAAGCAAAGCAAAGACAGATTTGCCCATGCACTGAATCTCATTTCAGAGCTTCGTCGCTGCAAATTGCTGCCACTATTTGAGGGGGGCACTTTTGTGCTTTTCTCTTGGCTGCAGATCTGAATTGTCCAGAGCAAGAAACTTGACTGAAATACTGCTGAAGACAAATAACAGATCATTTCAAGCCCTATGAGTTAAAATATTGTGAAACAGGAGTATTTCACTATGAAATAACAGGCAAACTAACTGCCTAGGAGCTAGTCTCAAGGAAAGTTACCTCTCACAAATGGTTTGAACTAACTTCAAGTGTGTCAAGAGGGAAAAAACCAAAAGCATACAAAAAGTCCTTAGGGAATAAACCTCTTTCCTGTCTCCATGTCCCTCATAGTGGGTACTAATCTTCTTTTACACCTACAAGGCACACTGTTCAGCTTGCGGAGGATTACAGTGGCTTTCTTTGGCATAACTTAGGGAGAACTCCTTTCTCACTGTGATATCTTAAAATGAAAAAAAAAAAAAAACCCCACACAAGGAACTGTTTTTTGAAACCTACCCTCAGGTGAAACTAGGCTGTGACTCACCACTCAGGTAGCCAGCTTAGGTGGAAGCCAAGAACATCTGAGGTGTCAACCAGTGATCAGAAACCAAGGTCATAAAAATACCACAAACACTTTTGTCATTTAAATGAAACTAAAAGTCTCCCAAACCTTTCAAAAACAATTACCTGTGGGTCTGCTTCCCAAAGGGCTTCCTGGAACAAACAAATCCTGCTTTAGCTAGTGTCAGGCTACAGAGTCCAGCCCAGCTGGATCAGCTTCTCTGCCCCTGGAAGAGCTCCTTCTACTTTCCTCCAAGAAACTCCAAGAGGCATTGCGTGGGCACAGTGGAGGACAAAGCTGAAACTCTTCCAAGACTGCCTAAGAGAAGAACTACTCAGTCAAGAAAAATCATTAACAAATGTCAAGCTGTGGGGAGTGCAGGCAAGGGGGAGAGCAACAATAAGAGCTAATGCTTTTTTATTTTTTCTGCATGCAATTTGCATGAATTGAAGTTCCTAGGAGTTGCTTCCATATAGTGTGACGTGGCCATGCAGTTAGAAATGTATGATTTTAGAAAGCAAATGGTGGGGTTTTTTTACCAAGTGGCTACTTTAAAGTAGTAGTAGAAGAAGTAAAAGTATCTTACACAGTTCCAAAAAAAATCCATAAAAATAATGAATTCTAAAGAACAAGAGACAGACTTCTTTTGTTTGCAAACTTCAGTTCTTTGTACTTCCACAGACTCATGCAAAAATAAGGAGAAAGTTTCCTACATTTAGTGCTTAGTGAATTGTGTTGACATGTTAGAGGTAAAACGAGGCATGCAGTTTAGCTGCAGAAGTTAGCTGTAGATGTGATACCAAACTACTATGGGTCAGAGTTGAATTCCCAGTCAGGGCATCCTATTCTGATTTTGGTTACCTTCTGTTTTGCTTTTCAAGTGATGTCTATTAAACCCTACAGTTTTCTGCCTGAAGCAGGGTTTTTGTCTGCTGAGTCCTTCCAGCAGCTTGCCATAAAGCTATTTAGTAGAACTCTTGACTTTCCCAGTTGAATTCTTTTGGTGCCAAGCAATCCAGAAAACAGTTCAGGGACAGATTTCCAAGCTTTTCATCTCTGGGTTGCCAGTAGGAACGTATGACTGGAGGTCCGTGGACTGCTTTTTTGATACCATTTCAAATAATATAATTTAGAAATAATAATAAACTCTACTTAAAAACTATTCAGGGTTGGAAAGAAGTCCCAGCACTCCTGCTGAAAACTGTCTTTGGACCTCACTGTTCTGATGGAGCAGAAGTACGTTATTTCCTGCCTAAATTCAATAAAGGCAAGTTTGTATGAATTCGTTCCTGTGCCCACACTAACTTCCCTTCAGTCACTTATTCCCTACGGGGATGAAAAGAGTACATGCTGCCATCTGCACTAAATTCTTCTCTATTAGACATATGTAGAGACAAATGGGTACTCTTTTGACCTCTGGGTTTATGAGTATGCAGCAGTATGATGGAGGAGTGAATCAGAAGCACAGTCCTTTAAATTTTAGAGTCTTTTTTTCACTCATTCAACAAATATATCATGGAGATAAGCTTCTGGGGATATACTGGCTGTAGGGAAGTGGATAATGCAGAACAGCAACTTTTTGCAGAGGCCAGAGGAAATGTGTTGTTTCATAAGGGGACTCCAATAATGCCAAGTATTCGTATTGCAGCAAGAGCACGGCAAGTGACATCACCCTCAACGCAGCTCATGAAGATATACATTGGCAACAACTTGTCTTTCACACAAACATTGTGAACTCTGGGTGTTTCAGCTTTTCAGATGGATGGGTGAAATGAACCATCTAACCACGAATAGATTTTGTGATCTGATGGTATTCCCGTGTTGGCAGCAGTCCAGGCAGCAACAATTCCCTGCAAACAGTTATGCAACACACCATAAGAAGTCTGGGTAAATGGCTTTGGAAAATTGACTAAAATTCTCTATACACTGCCCATCAGATGAAGATTTGAGCTGTGTCCTGGTCAGAAGATACAACATTATGACAAAGTCAATGCCCTTAAACATTATCAGGCCCTGCAACACAATCATTTATGTTGGTAAACTATAGGGATACTTCCTGACCTAAATTTAGTATTGCTGTTAGCACTATCCCTAAATAACTTTGGGGCATGATTTGATAGGTAGAGCATTTCATACCCAAAAGGTAGTTTGCACAGAGCCACCTTGTTTTGGAAGGTGAGTCAGTTTACCAGCACAGTCGCAGACTAGTCTGCATCTTCTGGTATCAGTGCTTGGCAATATTTCTGGTCATATTTAATTTACCAGTGTAGATTCGGTCTATGTTGATCCTTTGTTAAAACAGGTTTAGAAGTGAGTTCAATTCTTCTATTCATTCAGTGCTCGTGTCAAACATGGAGTACCCTGTTGTCTTGTAGGGAGAAGAGCAACTGAGATATATGTTTATGGCAACTGAGTTTACATAGTTAATTCCCTAAGCAAAGCCAAAGTCTCAGTCAACCCACTGCCAAAAAAAAATGTTTCCATGTTAGCTAAAAAAATGTAATTTGGCACTGAAATCCAACCAGCCTACAAGGCCCTATGGTAAATGGGATAACTTCTTCCCCTCTTTTTTTTTTTTTTTTAATTGAAATCAGACTTTTTTTATTTAGCCATTGCAGAGGGGTGTAGGAGTGACTAAACACAAGGACTGAATCTTTAAGGAGAATAATAAGCATGCCTAATAACAAAAAAAGATACATAGTATGTATGTATATACATATATATATGCACACTTTTTATATTTATGTATAACTATATTTTACATAAAAATATTTTTATTTAAAATAAAATGTTATATGACTGTTTTAAATTATATTGGGATTCCAAATCAAGACTCTTAGACCATGCTCCTCTTTCATAAGCTGAAGAAGTCAGTAGGAATAGCACATGTGATGCAAATATAGACTTACACAAGGATTGCTAGAAACAACTTTATTTATGCACTTCAGTGAGTTCTCTGGGTTAACAGCTGAAAGGACTTTGATCAGAGGACTGGTACATTTCTGAAGTAAAGGCACAAAATTTCCAAGGGATGCCAGTCCCATACAACACTATGTTTGGACAAAGCCAGCATTCACACCACTGAGAGGACCCTCTGAAATGCAGGATGTACCCTAAGAACACCATGTATCAGGACTAAAAGTGCACACAAAAATGTATATGAAATAGTTCAGCCTGAAGTAATATGGGAGAAGAAATCTGCTGAGGTCTTGGTGGAAGAGATGTAAACCCACCTGTGAATGTCTCCTATTCAAAGCTGCATCAGGTGAGGTTCAGACTTGACATATAGTTACTGAGAGGGTGTTCAAACCCTGGAACAGGCCTCCTAGAGAGGTGGTCGATGCCCTGAGCCTGTCAGTGTTTAAGAGGCAGTTGGACAATGCCCTTAACAACACTCTTTAACTTTTGGTCCGTCCTGAATTGGTCAGGCAGTTGGACTAGATGATTGTTGTAGGTCCCTTCCACTGAACTATTCTATTCTATTCTATTCTATTCTATTCTATTCTATTCTATTCTATTCTATTCTATTCTAGTCTAGTCTAGTCTAGTCTAGTCTAGTCTAGTCTAGTCTAGTCTAGTCTAGTCTAGTCTAGTCTATTAGGACCTAAAAAGTCAGTGCAGGAAATAAAACATGTGAACACCTCTACAACAGTATGTAGGCTTACAGCTAAGAAAAGCTTATCCCATACTGTGCAGGATTTCAGTCTTGGAAATGATGGCTTCATCTTAATTACAAGCAAAGCCTCAAGATCTTCAAAATTCTTCTAAAACTTGTCCGTTCTGTGACAATTTGATGATTTTGTTCCCGTCTTCAGAAAAGGACATGGAGGAAACAATGGACCTGGGCAGGTTCCTTTGGAAAGCGGTCTCAAGGAGGGCATCCTGGGATCTATCAGCACCGTGCCACGGGGGAGCTGAGGGCAGCCTGGCACAGGGCAGGAGCCAGCCCTCCTTTGAGCAGAGTTTGGGTCAGGCGAGGGTCTCCGGGACTGAAGTCATCGTGAGAGCCCAGGGCAGGCATGGGAGATGCAGTCCACGTGCCTGTGGTGGAATTTGAACCCTTGTTGCGCCTGTGTCCCTGCACTGCAGCAGATAAACAATGTTAAGGACTTAATAGCTGCCAATAACCTTTTATTGTCTGCAAAGTGTTTTCAGAAAAAGCTGATTTTGAGTGAATATAATCTTTCCGGGAAAAGCAAGCCCAATCCAGTAATTATCTTTGACAGTTAAATCAGCCCTTAACTTACTTGAAAGTGGTGATGAAGGAACAAGCCTTTGCAAGCTAAAGCCTTTCTGGAGCACGCGGAACCTGTTTCTTGCCCTCTAAGAATAGCATCCCTCCTCGTCAGCGTTCCCTAGAGACTTGAAACATTACCAAAAGAGACCTGCAGAAACAGCCTCTGTGTATGTGTAAGGAGAGGCACTGCATCTTTGCCAGCCTATCTGCTCAGCTAAACTCTGGAAGATCATTAAAACTTGACAAAACTTGTTACAAGCAGTTTATAATGTCCAGAAATATTTTTTTAATTTGCAGTGGGGGAGAGGAGGCAGGAGCCCTGCAAGGAAGATGTCCAGCACTAACCTCCTGCAGTGACCCGCTGCCAAGAGCCAGTGTGGCCAAAGACTGACCCCCCAGGCACCAGAGGTAGTTTCCCCTCTCCTGCTGCACCCATGCCCTGGGGGCCGAACTGGCACATGGTGTCAGCGTAGGCTCCAGCTGCTACAATCTGCAGTTATTCTCCTCTCACCCTGACAGTGCCAGAAAATGGGATGGAGAAGACTTCTGTTGCCCGCTGGCAGCCCTCTTTACCAGTCCAGTCCCCAGACTGGGATTTCTGCCCTCTGAATGTCTCCCTTGATAACACCCACAGATCATGCACTGATCAGCAAGACTGAAGGCATCTGGGCAGCTTAATAAAGCTGGCCTCTGCCTCCAGTTTTGGAGGCTGACCTCATGCTGGCAGCAGCTGAACCCTCCCTGGCAATGGCTGGGACTGGCCCAAGTTTTCAAGGAGAGCTCACACAGTGAGGTCACTCCAGCTGAGCTGCCCCCTCACAGCACATTTTCCAAAACAACCAAAAGAAGGTGACTAAGTCTGTTTTGGTTTGAGGAGTACCATTAGATACTGTCCATCCATTGTAGAGCATTTCATTGACCTTGCTGCAGGACTCTGTGACCTGCTCAAATCCAGCCTCATGTCAAAACCCCGTTGAGCCTATTTGTGCTCCCCTCAGCCAGGCCTCGCTCTCTCCCACCCGTATGACGCAGGCACAGGTGGTGAAAGAGGGGACCCTCTATTGCTGGCATGCACCGAGTTGATGCTCACAGGGTGGCAATCAAGGAGCCCATGCCAGCAGCACCCCTGCCATGGGTAGCAGGGCACATGTGGAAGATGGTGGCTGGAGCCAGATTCCATTATGAGGCAGGAATTACTGAAGCAGCACCTACTTGCAGACGCATAAAGTATAGGCAAAGGTGTGTCAACTTTTACATTACTCCCTGACTTTCATAAATCCGTTTGATGAGTTGCCTCAGAAGTGAGGCTTAGCACCCAAGGTCCTGACCTGTGAGTAAATTCAGGACAGGGAGCAGCCTTGTCCTCAGAGTGGCTGAGGGCAGTCGGCAGCACAAAGCGTGCCGGCTTTCCATTTCTCTGTCTGAAGGGGCAAAGGTTTCAGCCCTCATTCATTGCCTGAATCATAACGCTATCACTGTCTGGGCTCTTATCTTCAGCCAGTTGCATACAGCCTTCTTGCTGCCTATTTGAACTTCCTTCCTCACCATCCATCTGGACACACCTGGGAGGTCCAAGCCCCGGGGCTGGGAGCAGGTGTAGAGGGAGGCTGGGGTGGCTGCCCTGCCTGCAGCCCTGCCCCATCCCAAGGAGTTGGGCAAAGAACGGGGCTGGGCAGAGGGAGTGGGGTCCCTGAGCTGCACGGTGCCCTTCTGCTCCATGTCCTGGGACTTCCAGGTCAAGTGGCAGCATAGCAACATGTTAATACTGATAAAGTGTTGAGAGCATCGTGGAAAGCAGCTCAAAGATTACCCAAGCTGGCATTTAGCTGCTGTCAGCACCTGCATGTTGCCTGGTGGATGCTTTATAATCAAGCATTAGCAGCTATCATTAGAGCTTCGTCTTTTCTCAATGTTTATTTACAGGTTGGAGAGGGTTTAAATGCAATTGGGAAGCATGTGGACAGGCTTCTGGCAGAGAGAAAAAGAGTAAGAATGAGATCTGGTGGCAAAATTGAACTGCTTTCAAGAGAAAGAGAAGGGAAAAAAGAAAATAAACCCCACAACCCAGAGAATCCCCATGCCAGCAGAATGCTGATTTCTTTCATCCTGGTGGGGCAGGCTCCTTGTGGGCACAGCTCCTGGCCGGCTGCCCAGCAGCGTAGGTGGTGTGCTCTCTACAAGAGTTCAGGGCTGCCAGATGAGCCGTATCACCTACAGAGGGAACTTTGTCCTTTCAGTGGCAAACTGCTTGCCTCTCTCGAGCAAGCAGGGGTGTCCTGGCTAATCCCTTATAAAGCAAAAACCAGGAAGCTGCCAGTGTAGCTCACCCTGACAAGGAATGGTTTAATCTCCATTCAGGGTGAAGGACAGAGGTGCCCCAGGGTGCATGGGAGGGCCAGGGCAGGCTCGGAGGTGGCCAGAGGCAACAGAAAGTGACTGTGGAAGTGGCCAGATGGGGAACAGTCATTTTGGGAGCAAGGCCCAGAGTGGTTTGCATCCAGCATAGCAATACAAAGCTCATCACTACTGAATATCCAAAGGCTAGACACAAGCAATTGTAGCTGTGCCCTGAGCTGGTGGGACATAAGCCAGCCCAGCTCCAAGCCCTGCTTGGCTCTCCAGCTGCTCAGATAGTAAGGGACGACAAGCTAAGAGCTTGTTAGCGAGGCTAACAGAGTTTCTGTTTCGTGCATTTCGTACTGTCATATTGATGGTGCCATACCAACAGATCACAGTGTCACATTGCACTATCCCAGTGCCACACGTAGCAGGGTTTGTCTGAGGAAGAAATGTCCTGACACACCTGTTGCAAAGAAAACTGAACTATGATACTGCTGGCCATGCCAAGGTATACAGTAGAAGTACTGTCTACGCCTTTTCTGGATCTGAAGGAGGTGAAACTGTGACCTAACATGCTCTGCACATGTCATGGGACTGCACTAAGTCATACAGGCTGTGTCATTTCATTCACTTATCTCCTGTGATTCATTCACTACTAAGGAGGCCTATGTAAATGCTCACTGCTCTTTACATATTGGTGAAGAAAAGTGTTCTCCACAAGCTGCAACACAGTATTTTCAGCTGACCAAGCAATCTACATGTGTAAAATCCAAGACAGGGCTATGCAAAGTAGGCATAATGGGTACATCAAAACCCTTATCCATGGGTAAGAAGCCACTGGAGTGGGAAGCAGTTAAATATCCCTGAAGGTGGCTGAGATCCCTCACCACAGAGATGTGAGGTGGCTGAACATGGCCTGGCTCCACACCACACATGATTACTCCTCAGTTACCTGGCCAGCTCTTCCTTATGTGGCTCCTGCTAGATGCTTACCTCACGTGCAGCCACATCCCTGGGACCAGTTAGCACTAATGATTTGACCACATGTGGTGTCTCCCTGTCCGTGCCACGGCCATGGGAACAGTTTGGTTCTCTCTCCCCATGACTCTGAACAACATCCCATGTTTCCTTCTCCATGTGTTTGGCAGAGGGGAACTCCAGCCCCCCTGTAAAAAGTATGCAGATTTTTCTCTTTTCTTCATCATGAAAATGAGAGATGCTTTAAAGTCCCCAGCATTTTCATTTGCTGAGCACACATTTGTAAAGGCCAGGGTCATTGAAAACAAATATATCTGCCATGAAAAAAAGCCAGAATGAAAAATCCCAAATAGTTGTGCTACACACTTATCCCATAGCCCATGAGAGCAGCACCAAGAACCGTCGTTCTTCCCCCCCAGCTCAGGTCACAGTGCAGCATCAGCCCACCACCCAGAAATCCTGAAAGAACTGTTTTTCTCTCTCCACATATGTGAATAGAAATGGCCAGCTACATGCCTGGCAGGTCATGAAGGTGGGAAACATAGCTCTCAGAGGAACTAGGTGAAGCCTATGGAGACAGCTTACACATACGGTCCAAAGAAATGAAAAAGCTGACACTCTCTGGACAGAAGTCACATCTCACTTATTGGGGTTTTTTCGCCTTCAGCACATGTAGTCATGCACCTGTCTGCAGCCACAGTGAAACTTGGACTTGAAGGGGGGACCCTCAAAAGCATCTCAAACTCTTCTTCCTTCAAGCTGGAAAAGAAATAACAGAGAAGTCAACAATCTCTTATTCTGCCCTGTATTATTCTTAAATACTTGGGAAGTGTGCCACAGCTTGGAAGGAAAAAAATCCTTGGTCTAAGCAGTAGCTTTTGCTCTCGTGCAGTGCTGTTGCCCTGATGAACATGAAGAGAGGTCCTGGGGAATGCAGTGGTGATGACAGGGTGGTGGCTGCACGGGCACAAGTGGGGCTGTGCGGGCTGTGTCCCAGAGTCCCCACAGCACGAGGACTGTGACTGAAGCCAGCATGAGCCCACCAGCTCCCACAAGGAGTCTCCAAGAAGCCTACTGTGGTTGAGGGATGCATTCAAGTAACCTGTGGCTAATTGTCACACTTGTTAGTTTGCTCTTTGAAAGTATTTTTTTTAATCTTTTAAAAATAGGCCCTGAAAACTAAAATAGCTGCTGTCTGAGACTCCTGCATTGCTCCTGAAGACTGTGCAGACAGGAAGAGTTATTCCTGCAGCCAGGTGTGTAGCACATAAGAGACACTGTACTATACAGATACTGGCTTTTTTAAATGAAGCCAGCTGTCTGCAAACAGATCAGATGATAGATAGATAGGTCTTCACTCAGGGTATAGTGCCACTAGGTCAAAATAGCTGTTTCTTCAGTTTCTTCTACATTCACAGGGATGGACTATATGCAGGATTTCAATATTTGCAGTTCTAAACAGGACTTGTACTTCTAAGTTAGGGTAAGTAAGTAACAGTAAGTATCTAGATTTTCAGAAATGTCAACCAGAGCAAAAACCCATCCATCTCCTTCTGCTCCTACACAATGCAGAGTTCCTAAGTCCTTAAGCTCCGGATCATCAGCCCTGGCCCTGATTTTCAAACATGTCCATAAAAGTCAAAGGCAAGCCTGGCACCTTCTTTTACCTGCTGTAAAGAGCTTAACAAAATGCACCCATTTAGACAAAAAAAAAAGAAAAAATTATGGCCTTCAAATCTCCACTGCCTAAAAGAGTTTGCCAACACTCTTCGGCTGCCTTCCTGGGAACATTTAATGACAGTTTGCTTTGCTCTAAATGCATGGGTAATATATAATCCTTGTGCCACCACTTGCTTTGAGCGTTCTTCATGACTGGAGGCATTTTTTCCTTCTTGCTTTTGATCTCACCGAGACTGTTATTCCTGTAGTAGCAAAGCTATTTGTCCTTTTAAGTAAGCATGTGGTAATCCAGCAAATTCCATGATTCATAATGAAATTGGCTTCAGTCTACAGGAGTTTAATGGTTGTCTCAACCCAGTACAACTGGCAATTTTGGCACAGAGCAGCTGCAACCCCTCCTTGAAGTAATAACATCTAAAGTGTCGGACAAACTGGGTAGTTGATGATAACCAGTATAAAACATGATATATAGCATAGGTCTGGGTAAATTAGAGTGCACTTTAATTTGAGCTTGTGCAACCATGTTTAGCAGCAGTCGGCGTTTGGACTGTGTTAGTTGTAAAATTAATATTACAATTGGACTTGACTCTTAAAGATCAGCTTTGAATCTTTTAAGACCACCAGCCATGCTGTGCACTGAATTAGACCAAGACATATGGGAAAAAAAGTGTATTTATGGTGATGTTCATTAATTACAGAACAAAAGGTGTTCAAACTTATGCTGCATGGGGAACTGTAATATATTTAAACTATAATTTTTTTTCTTAGGTGATATATGTTTCTTTTGCATTATATACTTCCTATATTATTACAATATATTTATGTCTTTGTATTTAAATAAAAAATCTGGGAAGATGTGCCAGCACTACAGTCCACAAAACTTAGCCTGATGCCCTTTTAGGCAAACAGAGTCCCTTCATCATGCACTACATTAAATGCACTTGCTGTGCTCCTAGCACTGTTAAAACCTATGTTTGAAGTGGCATTAGTTTCAGTCCAGTGTCCCACAGCATTTTATTAAACCTGCCATGCAATGAAACCACCTGCTAACCCTAATCTGCAACAAAGAACCTGCCCCCTGATTCAGAATCCATTACATACCATGGTTTATAAATCATAGTTGGTTGAGGGATATTTTTACTTGTAGGAGGAAAAAAATAGCCTATTTCTAGCTGTTACTGAGTATATACAGCTTGCTGGGTACGGTGAGTGAAGCCGAGCCAGTCCTTTGTTTCCTTTGATCCATTAAAGTCTGAGCCCATTTCCTTCTGTCAGAGCAACATCACAAGCAGCAGCGTTCAAAGCAATGTTTGTTTTCTCACCCCCTGTTTATGCTTCGGCTTTCTCAAGGATGTTCCTGTCGGGTTGAAACTTCCCAGGATTAATTTTAGCTCATAAGTGATTTTTTTTCTTGGAAAGCCATAACCAACAAGCGCCTTAACAAGTACTCTTGGTACTCTAAGAATGGACACTGCGTCCCTTTAAAAGAAAAAAATGCCTTTGTGCTTCAGCTACTCCAGGGGAAAAAATAGCCCGTCCTTAAATGAGCTTGGGTGAAATTGGAAAAGACCTGCCAGAAGTGTTAAAGGGAGACTTGGGAGGAAGAGGAGAAAGAGTGTGAGTGTTGAGAATATCTGTGCACAAAGAGTTACATGTTTTGTGTGCTTGTTTACTATTTTCACAGGCTCAGCTAAAGATGGAGGGAGCAAAAGTTGTGTCCAGCACAACACAAAACCAGGTCTTCTGGTGGTGGTTCTTATCCTGACTGGTGTCAGTTTAGCTCTAAAGTAAAAATGAGCATATGGATCTCCTTGAGACTTTAAAAACACCCACAAAATCTGTAAGCAAATACAAAGATTTACCCAAACACTGCTGTTTTTGGCATCTTCATCTTCCTGCAAAACAGCTTTCATCTGAGCGATGCTGACTGCCTGTGCCTGCACTAGACCCAGGCAGCCAGCACTCACTTTTGTCACCAGTTTCATATTCACCACCTAAGTTGGGGAGAAGCATTAGTGCTTCCAGGAGGCACTGGGGGATCAACCTTTACCGGGAGCAGCCGGCGCAGGTGCTCAGCGCCCATGCATGGGCACCCTGGGTCTGGCTGCTCCTACCTGTTCAGGTTAGCCAGGGTGAGTTCTAACCCACAGCACCGCACAGCTGATGCTCTCCTTTCAGCCTTGGCTTGCAGTCTGAAGGCTTTTTTCCCCTCTGCTGATTTTTCTAGATGGAAATCCCTTTCTCCTCCTCGGGCACATTCACCTGGAGTGATGAACTCAAAGCAAAACCCACCTTTGCATTGCCAGCGGTGGTGCTTTTTTGATGGTGAAAACCTGGATCAGAAGATTGCTGGGGTGCTGGGGAGCTGGTCCAGAGTGGGGGAAGTGGGTAGGCTGAAGCCAGTCAGCTGGAGGATGGCTGTTGAGGAATAGCCACTCGATGAATAAGCATACCAGCATGTCTGCGGTCCTGGCCAAAGCCTCAGAGACATGATTGTGCTATACCCTGTGTGGGCTGGGGTTTTTTCTCCTTTTTTTTTTTTTTTATTTTTTACATAAGAGCCACACTAGGATTAATACTGTGTGGGTGCTGCTGCGGTTTGCTGGGACTCGGTTTGTTTGTTTTGTGTATCCATCCTCAGCCTGCATGGGTCCATCTTCTCAAAGTGTGGGTTTGCACTTCAGGTTCAATGGAGGTCCAAAGGCTGCCAGGGCTCCCATGAAGCTCACCATGATTTGCTCACCTTGGGCAGCTTGCAAGCACCATTCGCCTTTAGTAACACATCCTAAGTGATGACAAATGAGAGTTTCTATTAAAAATATGTCAACAACAACCTCCATTGCCTTCCAAATACATGCACCTGAGAGAGGACCTGAGAGGAAAAGCTCTACAAGACCCTCTTGGTGGTGTGGGACCCACTGTCACCTTGCCCTGTAGGGCATTAAGGAAACCACAGAGGTGGGTACAAGTGTGGGGATGTTGGCTCTCCAGCTGGCTTGCCAAGGCGGAGATTGGTATTTTCTGCTGAAGGTTTTGGGTGCCACCCTTTTGTTCACAGCCTAGGTGAGCAAATGGAGCAAACCAGAAGACTTTCCTATTGGCTTGGGTGGTGCATCATTAACGCTGCAACCACCACATCCCTACAGTCTTCTAGCAAGGGGACATGGTGAAAAAAATTACAAAGGGAAACTGCATTGCCTTTTCCAGGTGTTTTCCACTGTTTTCCTGTGAAACTCTGTGGTTTCCTCCCTTTTCCTAAGCCTTGGCCCTTGTGCAGGCATCCAGACCACAACGCAGGGAGGAGACGTCACTGCCGAGGCGTTGCTGGCTCTCCTCCACCCTTGTGCCACAGCGGGGAGTGCACAGCTCTCTGCGAAGTAATTACAGCCTTTAATTTTCAAAGATTATATATTTCAGCCATCTACAGAGTGGAGGAAGTTTGCTCTTCCTACCAGCTCTCCACCCAGGAGCAGTTTATCTCCATCCACATAGGGCTGAAAAGGCACTTGAGCCATTTGCAAGTGTGGGCAGATCAGATAAAGGTCATTTAACGCAGAAGAGGCAGAAGAATTGCCTCAGCCCACTGTCATGGCACCAGGGAAGAAAGGTCTTCCACACTGCTGGACGGCACCATGTCATCTTTTGGAGATCTTTCAAAATAAACTCCCAACAAATGCTATTCAAAAATCTGGACTAAGCAGATGATGCTGATACAACAACTACGTTATGACATATCTTTTTTTAATTTACTTAGGAACATAAATAGCTTTGTTAATTGCCATTCCTTTCAAAACATTGGAAGATGTAAACAGTGTTTGCCAGATCAGTGGGGAAATATATCTGAATTTCTGTGGTGACAAGGGACACCATGGTTTAACAAATACCACTTAAAAAGGGCTCTGCAGTTCTCAGAGTGGAAAATTATCTGTAATCGCCTTTATTTTTTACAACTTGATCTTATCGTGAGTTCCCAGACCCATGATACCTACCACAAAGCCCCAGGTCGTAGAATTATGGAGAAGCAGAAGAACACAAGATTTTGTTTAAAACAAAAAGAGAACACAGGGAAAAGAAAAATAAATCTGTTTCTCCAGTGGCTGCAGAAATGATGTGGCCTGAGCTCACCCAAAGTCTCAGGGAACAAAAACACACGAACAAAACTACAGCTGTCCCCAGTTTCAAGCTGATTGTCACAGTTTTCTGGGGCTGGTTGATGGTGACACAGAAGGATGACGCACACCAGCCCCTGTCGTGGGTGCTGAAGACCTCACATGGAGAGACCAGCATAATATAATGAAACCATAAGGCACATGGAGACCCTGTCCCTCCCAGCCTGCTCCTTAGGTGGGGCTGAGATGACAGGTAGGAGGACCCCAGCCCCTCCCCACAGGCCAACAGCAGCGAAGGGGACAGACCGAGGAGGGCAGGGGATGGGGTGATCACCAGGGACAGTCCTGGGTGAACCAGACAGAGGCAGGTGCTGGTCTCAAATCTGCTAGTGGCAGTGGCAGGAGGTAGGCAACCAGGACTGTTGGCTGGGGATGGGGTGGGGCATTTCAGGAGGGGATGTCCCATGCCCCACAGGTCCACACCTGGATTTCAGGTTTCTTAAATGCCGGTGCAAAAGAGTCAGCTGAATACAGTCAGTGTCACAGGGTTTATCCCTAATTCTGCTACAAGGAGTGTCTGCACATTATTTGGCCTTGATGTTACACCACAGGGCACTGCTCTGGGGTGGGGTGGGGGGGAAGAGTTTGACCAGAGGACCTCAGAGGTCCCTTCCAGCATACACAATTGCATGCCCCTGCGTGCCAGACCTGCCAGCCCTCACTGCCTCTCTGCCGCAGCAAGGGAGAGGTCCACACACACCCCCCAGAGACACTCAGCTGCCTTCCTTGCCACATTAGCACATGCTCTTTCATGCCAAACCCACAACTCTTTCCCACTCAGTATGGATCTCGTGCCACTGAAATGGAAACTGCAATCCCGGGATGCTCCTCCCCTGTGAAGCAAGGCAGCCACATGCCTCCAAGGGCGCGGTGAACTGCCTGCTGTCTTTTTCTCTCATTAAGATTACTTTATTCATCCCTGTCAATGATGTTCATGACTAAGGCTGCTCCTGCAATTCATGGAAATTGCATACAACACCCCTAACAGATATGTATTTTTCCCTCTCAATGTACATGGTGTCATGTCTGTCTAAACACACACGTTTGGTTCGTGTGTCATTACTGAAGACAGAGGTCATCTCCAGCGCATGTTTTAAATCCTCACTTATCTCCATCACCTATTCTTCCTGTAGTCTAACAGCTTCACCTCCTTTTCCTATTGACATCACCTCCCATGCTCAAAAGACACCAACACCAGTACAGCTGTGATCTCACTAACTCTAACCTCACACAATATTGTCAAGCCCTGGGATTTTTTGTTGGTTTTGGTTTTTTGCTGTTGTTTTTCATAGTAAATTAATTCAAACTTTCTGCAGTTTGCATTAATTTATTTGTATTTGTATTAATTTATCTAGACAATAAAAAGTCTAGATATGCTGTTCTGACACATAAGTCTCACTGAATTTTTGCCAGCCTGAAAAATTGTCTTTATTCATTAATCTATGCCTCACCTCTGACAAATGAAGCAGTGGAGAGTAAATGGAGTTTCTAATTTGGCAATATGAAGTTTGCCCACTTTTCCTGCATGTCAAACAGTTGAGCTTGAAAAACACCCTGAGAAACAACCTGAAAAAATTTTCCAGGGAAAAGTTATCAAAATCTCAAATTCTGACAGGAGAGGACATGCTCAGTTGAGCTCCTCCCTCCATCACTCACAGCAGCAAGTTCTGGTACTGGTGTGTTTCTCCTATCACTGCCATCTCTTAGGTATTTCATGTCTTGCACAACCCTCACGTGCTGACCAACCCATTGCCCTGTAGCCAAAGCCACTTTATTGCACTTCTCTCATACGCCTTGCATCGTAAGCATTTCTCTCCCTAGCATTTCTGCTTAGGCCATAAGTTTTGGAGTCACCCTTACTCAGATCACTTTTCTTTCTACATTCCCTGGCTTTTTAGATCTATCTGTCTGTAGCATTATGTTGGAACTCTTATTATTTCTTACTTGCTTGCTACCACAACTGGAAATCCCTACTCCATTTTGAACTTGGGCTATTGCAACTTCCTTCTCTATTTTTACGTTCCTACACTACTTCTGGCAAAACCTCAAGGAATCCAAACTATTGGAAGTAACAAAGTGTCTGTCTCATTTTTATCAATTCTCTTCCTTTTCATTTGGTCTTCTAGAGAAGATGCACAGAAAAATTGGTTATGAAAACCAGCTGCTGCTTAGTCACAGGTGTGTACAGCATGCTACAATTTGAATCTCAAGCAATCATGCTGGTCCTGTGGGTGGATAACAACTTACAAAAACTAACTTTTAAAGGTGGTTGAGTAAAGGTACCAACTCATTGTAATGAATAAACAAATACACACTGGTATTCCACCTAAGGAGACTTTCTAAAGGAAAATTCCTTTCCTGAGTCACATTTCTGACCTACCTACTAGCCCTCAAAGACAAATAAAAACCAGGAAATCTGGTCTTTCTGACAGCAGGTACAGTGTTCTCCCCACTGACGCTGCTGGAAAAGGGACCTCCATAAAAATGCATTTTAGTGTTGCTATAGTAAAATTATCTTTTAACAGAAAGAGGTAGATCCTGGATTCAGCAAAACATTATCCCAGCTAAGCCTGACAAGGGACCATTGGTAGATGCTTTTAGATCCTATTTCTCAGGCATTTCTTACCAAGTTGTCTGACCAATCCATCAAACCAAGCCCACAACATCAAACCCCTGCTCCCTGCAGGCCGGCAGGAACAATGCATTGGCAGCCCAAGGCCATTTCACACCTACTGGAAAAGCCCAGAGCTGTGACTGAGCAGCTACTGAGCAAGTGGTCTGCACAGTGCGCAACAGTGCTGGTGAGCAGAACATGCTGTGCATGCACACAGGTGACAAAGGCAAAGCAGGGCATGGACAGATCCTCTGAACACAACTCGGGAGCCTCTGATGTCATTCCCTTGGTCTTCAGAGAGCCACTGCACACCAACTTGTGGCTTCCACGGCTCCCACCCAGGCAAGGCAGGTGGGAAGATGTCTCCAGGCTGTCATGTTTCCCAGTGGTTGACGGTGGGATTCCTCTCGCCAGACTTTAGATGCACACCAGCTGTGAGTCAGTGTGGACATAAATCCCCTCTGCAGCCAGTTCCTCCGCTCTGGTGGATGGGGTGAATCTTGCTCTAGCAGGATATTGTCTCCTTTCATTGACTATGAAGTGAGCCTGAGTGAGTAGTTGAGCTGGAGACACTTACAGTGTAAATGTCTAAGGTCAGACAGGATGAATCTTCCCTCTTGTCCAAAAACAGGTGAGCCTAAAGACAAAGGCTTGAATGCACATGTTTTTGTGTTAGGTATTATAATTTCTCTGTTAGTCACATATTTGCAGATTTTAGGAATGCACGACTGAAATCAAGGTCTGTTTTTTTGACTGCAGAGCCAGCAGGCACCAAACCCAGTCTGAAGTTCTCCTCTTTTTAGAGTAAATATTTTCAGCATATGGAAGGAAATGCTGCCAAGTGAGGGGAACATTAGCTGAACTGCCTCACCGAACGGGCTGACAAATACCTACAGATCCCTCATTCCTCTCCTGCTGGGGCTGGCTCTGGCAGCCTTCACTCGCCAGAGCAATCGTGAAGCCAAAGAAACCATGTGCCCAGGTAAGGTGAGCCCAAGGTTGACTCTGTCAATCAGAGAGAAGGAACATGGTTCCAACAGCACTCACACAATTATCTGGCACAGGTTTTGAAACCTCTGCTCAACAGCGATGATTCAGCAGTTGATTGCTGTTCATTTACTGGAAACTGCTTCTCGTCACTCAGAAGGAAAAACAACTGGAAAAGGCCTGTATCACTCAATTTTACATTAGACAAGACCATTATGGTCAATTGTAAGCTTACAAAAAAACCAAGTACTGGAAAGCTCCAAAATCAAAACATTTTTTTCTTTCAAGAACCTTTTAATTTTCATGTTACATAATGTTCCTTTTATTTGCCTTCTGTTTTTCTGGCCTTCTGGGTGTGCACTTCCCATTTTTCTCTGATCTCATGAAGACCAGAAACTCTGCTGTATATATAACCCTCCACACACCCCCACAGACACATACACGCATGAAATTTCTTCCTATAACTGGGAGCAGAGCACTACTGGGGAAAAAAAAAAAAAAGAAAAATAAATACACTTTTGCAAGATCCAAGAGAAGTAGCGTGAGTTTATGTTGTACCTGGCATCCCAGCCAATATGCCAAAGACTAACCTGAGACCCTCCAGAGTAAAAAGCATGAGTGGCTGGCACCTGTGGAAACAATTTTTAACTGGAGCTGCCACACACATACCGCAGCCCATGGGAATGCAGGAATATGCAAAGTCCAGTCCCGAGCTTGACTAAGTCAATGGCTACTCTGTAATTTCAGAAGGTCACGTCCCTAGGACTGGTGCTTCAACAAAGAGTAGCATCTAGTCCTGGAAGTGCCATACAGAAGAGCAATGGTTTTATCTGGTATCTTCACTCCACTGTTCTGATGCATCATCTGTCCACTGAAAGACTGACACCTGCCAGGAGTCTGCCTACAACATTTAATAGAGTTTGCATCTTGGGGACTTAACCTGTGGTTGGTTAGGAGCCTGGTGTGCCACAGGTACATTTTACAGGTTACAGTAATGGATTTTCATTATTATGTGTCACTTCAGTAATCTTCAAAATAACACAAGGTCCCTTTTCTAACTCAGAAACAAAAGTATAGATAATACTTAGCAAAAATCCTGTTGCTTTAAGTCTTTTCTTTCTGGCCAGGTCATCTGAGTTCAGGTACCAGCCACCAGGTACAAACATTTTTTGTACTAGCTGGGAAAACTTACACAAGCTATCCCATCCTCATCAATGCTTGCCCTGCTCCTAGCATGTCCTGAGCCTTCACTTGGGCTCCTGGAGGCTGACACAATGCCAGGAAGGGACCATACCCTATAGCTGTTTGAATTCCACATTACTCTTATTTCCAGGGAAAGCATCTTCCTGAGACTATGTACACAACTTTGCTTTGGCCATACCCCCCTCCCCAAATATAGCAACTATGCTTACATTTACATAGCAAAATAAAGACTGTGTTGCTCCTCACAACATCCATTTCAACGTGTTGAGTGGTACTATGGTTTCATCACATTTGACATCCCATCAGTGCTGCCTACAAGAGTAATAGGTGGACAGAGACTGCAACAGTTTTCCAGAGCACGTGCCTACAAAACTTCCACTACGCAGGGGTGTCCATGTAACCTGCCTCATTCAGTGACACTTAAGGCCACATCCTGCTACAGACAATATAAGATGGTTTTATCAGGTGTGTAATGGCTGCTAATGATAGAACTAACCAGTGGGAGTTGCACCAAACCATCCCACACGTGTGATATCATCTTTACAAAGTGAGGCATCCCAGAGTTACACCAAGCTCACTCACAGCGACTCTCAGCCTGTGGCTTTCAGTCTCTGTCGGACAACTTGCTTTGCTTATACATTCACCAAGACACCAGGACAGGTAACTCTCCTCAGCTCAGTTCTTCCAGGACTCGATGCTATGGTCTGTCAAGGCAAGTGAAGCAGACAGTCCTAGGAATATGATTGTCTGAAGCTGTAGTATTTCCATGGTTTCAGTTATGGGTTCCACAACTTCAGACATATCCTTGGTTACCAGAGCATTATTTACACATTCATGAAAAAAAGTTAATTCACAAGTATATATAACAAAACCCTGGGTTTTTGTTCACGTAATATGTAATACATGTTCTGAAATACTGCCACGTATTCAATAGATGCAATAATAACAACAGTGATTTGTGCCTGAATCCTCATCTTCTTTTACATACTTTCCCCAGTGTCCTCACAACTGCTGAACTCTTCTCTGGCCAGGTCCATCCCATCCCCACACAAAGTTAATGTAATTGGCCAGGTATTCTTAAAAGTATCTATCTTCTGATGGTGGGACAGAGGACAGTGGCCTGGGAGCTTCCCTTGCCTTTTGGGACCTGCCTTCTTGCTAATGGCTCCAGTAGTCCCCCTTACACCCCTGATATCCATCCCAAAAGGGAGCTCTGGGGAGTCCTGTCCTAGCGAGTATGAAATTAGCTGAAGTGATGATGGCACAGGTGAAAGAAGGATGCAACGTGTGCATCAGCCCACTCTCTGCAGTGATGAGGAGGGAGGGCGTTTGCTCCCAAACTGATACATTTTCAACCTCTTGGAAATCTTTGTGAATCCTCTCAATGGATTCCCCTCATGTACGCTCAGAAACCAGGTGGTTTCTGGGACGTAGTTAGTGTGAGTTGCCAGATTACAAGATCCCGAAGAGGACCTTTTTTATGGGACACCTGTAGACACCCTTGTCCTGCCTGGGGAAGGATAAGCCCTGCCCAGCAACCTCTCTCCAACTCAACAGCTCCTCTCACCCCAGCACACAGCTGGGACTTTTCTCCATCCTCCCTTTCACTCAGGCTCTCTGATACCCTTTGTGGCTGGTGACTTCACATCACCACTGCTGACCCCCAAGTCTTGAGGCTGGCTTCTCCTTCCCCAGAGATACGTATCTGCCTCCCCACTTATCCCTACAGTTTAACCAGGCAAGATGCTATCTCCACTCCACCTCTCTTGGTCCAAAACCCTCCTCCTTCCAGGCTACGACCTCTCCTCGCTGCTGTTGCAACCTCCTTCTCCAGGACATCATCTTCCACACAGGCAGATGACCATCATCGTCCTCCCTGGACAAAGCAACCCTGGATGTCACGCAACTAACTGCTGTCTATCTTATATATGGCCTTTTTCATTCCCCTGTCACTTCTCCCTACAGAGCTCCAGCAATTTTAGATTCAGATCTTAGTCCCAGCTGCTGCTTCCCTCCCGTGTTATGTGATTTTGTATGGAATCTATCTCACCTAAATCATTTCATCATCTAAAGAGGCTCTAGTCTTACCTCGGCTGCCTAGACTCTCCCTAAAATCAATAGATAGACATCTAGGACTGGCAGGATGCCCAGGCCCCCAAAGGTACTCATTTCTCCCCATGCTTGGCAGGAGGAGCTTGGTGTGGGCAGCTTGCTCTGTGAATGCTGGTGTTAAGGGAAATGAAACTCGTCTGGGTCACTTCGCTTCTCTTTTCAAAACTCACCACTTGCAACCATCTCCTCAGATCTCTGGACTTCACTTCTGCTGGACCTGCCTCCAAAGTTAACCTTTCTGTCTCGTCACTACCTTGTAAACTCTTTCTTTTCATCTCCTATTTCTCATGCCTTGCTCATCCCAGGTTGTAATTACATTACTCATGGTAGGTCAAGCAAATGTGATGTCACAGGGTTGGTAAAACCGCTGGTCAAATTTGCCCCTTGTTAAGCCAGTATGATCTGATTTTTGGCCTCAACCCTACGAGCACGCACATACTTGTTTAATTGCATGCATGAGTTGTGGTGCTACCTGTGCTGGGACTATGCCCATGTGTGAAGGAAAGCACGTGCCCACAAGTGCAGAGGCTCACGGCCAGAGAAAGGGAAGGGGCTGGTTAGACTCCTTTCAACTGTGGCTGGGTCTGGAGGTCTGCTACATCCCACAGCGGGCTCTGTTGTCACAAACAGGATAAACAGGAAAATACCTAGGGTCTTGTGGCTCCAAGGCCTCAGTACAGGGCTGGTTCAGGGGACCATTCCTCAAAACAAGAAAGGAATAGAGAGCACAGCTGTAAAACCCAGCAGCCAGATGTCTCCCAGTCTCATCCTGGTACAAAAGAAGTGGCCCGCACAAGGCATGGGATCAAGCTAAAAATAAATCCTGGCGCTGTACCTGCATATTAACATTCATCCATCACCACAGTTATTAGCCAGGACTGAGCTGTAACATTTTATGGCATTTAGGACAGACAACACTTTCTTTTGACTTAACAGTATCTCCTGTGAACTATTTCACTCAGCTATAAACTATTACTATCATGATAAACTGTGCATATAGTGGGTTTAAGTATCAGGCAGGGAACAAAAGGTTTGCACACACTCTGTAAGGACTGTCAGGATACTGAGACAGGGTTAGAAACTGCTTAATGTAGGTGTCAACTTCAGGTGCTGCTGCCTCACTGAGGTCTGAGACAGGTGAGTGAGATTTAAGTGAGAGACAAAACATCTAAGACAACCATTCACTTCTCAGTGAACACTTTTTCCCATTTCCATAGAACAGCTCTTCCCATTTCTACAGCTACAAAGAGTTACAAAGGTTTTTGCTTTTGCAAGAGTTTAGTCCTAATCCAGTCTGTTGAAGTCAAAGACGTCCCTTGGCTGGAATAACCATTTGATCAAGCCCCAGAAGGTATTTTTGTGGATCGTTTTTGTGGATCCTTTTGCACAAGGATCAAAAAAAAAAAAAGAGCTACAGGAATAGAACACCAGAGATGGTATTACCCCATTAGAGTGTTCCTAGAAAAGGACCTGATATTTTTACTTTGGGACAAAGATTCAGAAGTTCTCCAGCAGGTAACAATGGCTTTTCCATGAAAAAGCTCATCAGATTCAGATCATTAGCCATATGCCCAAATTTTCTTCTTTTTTTTTGTATACTTTTTTGTTTTTAACTGAAGTGAAGCCATGAATGCATGCCAGCCCTTTATCCTCCCCAAAAAGGGGGAGAAACTTAGTCATGATACATCCATCATTCCCAATTCTTCCAACAGCCTGAATACATCAACAAAAAGGCCCAGTCTAATGAAAAAACTTTATTTGGAAAAAAATAGTAAGTAAAACAAGTTTCCATATGTTTACCATAAAAATAACCTAGACTCCACCTTGGGGTGTATAAAAATACAGACTACAGATTGTATATTTTGGCATTAGTTAAAAAATGCCTTTGTAAACATACCCTATTAAAATTTAACTGCAGCTTTTATCATTTACTCAAGTAACATATGAAAGGGCTAGAACACATTTATCACAGAAGCAGTCATTTTATCAGGGCTTAGTAATAGCAGTGATGTATTGTGCAATTTGCAGTGCATGCCTGGTTTACAATATATTACTGGTGAGTACTATCCATACACATCTGTAAAGTATCCTTTAAAGTGTATCCAGAAACATTAACACCTATAAAAAAAAAAAGTTATAGGAGCAGCAGACTTTTCAATCCTGTAGATAAGACTTAAGTTAACATATGTGGTTTGTGTTCAGACTGCTGGTCAAGAGAGGGACATGCAGGTGGTACTACAGCAGGAGGAAAAGTTTCCTTTTTTTTTTTAGTGGTTACTGAGATGAGATTAGGACAAATATCCCCAAATAACTCTAGACTGAGATTCAGCGTCACTTTTTGGACATGGTTTTTATGGTATCAAAATAAATGTTGTAAGAGTTCATACGACTCATTGAGCTGTCAGGTCTGGGTCCTTCCCATTCAGTTTGGATTTTAATAAGCCAGAGACGCTTGAAGGACTTCAGATCTTCTTAAGAAGTAGCTTACATGACTCACTGAATATTGCATTACCCCAGCAATCACCTGGCTAAGCATACCTACCACCCACAGGCCAGTGGCAAACCCTCAGCATCCCTCAGTGCTGGTGGCAACCCAAGATCAAGCAGGAACAGCAATGAGCTCACTTGGGCCCTGCATTTCTGCAAGAAATTCCTTTAACAGACTTATTCTAAGCCTTTCAAAGTAGTCACTGTTTCTACTACAAAGAGAGCAACAAAAGAGGGAGAGTTTAAATGAGTTATATTAAACCATCACAGCTACTAAAGTACATCTGAGTAAACCCCTAGTTACTTCACTGAAGCGGCAAGAACCATATGAGTACCATACACCGTTGCTGCATCTCAGACTTCATGAGCATACGGATAATAAGGTTTGTGTGTAAGCAACACGTTACAATGGCAGGAGGTGTACACAACCACGCAGTGTGGGCATGAAGTGTTACACCACAGTGTTACCACGCAGCATCATGTATTTGCATAGGAACTAGACACCAAAGAGTAGAGGCACTGAGTGATTTCCTCCTTCAGTTTTTCTGAGGTTACTCTGTTGTGTTAAAGAAAGGGGGCTGCTATTTATTTTTAAAATTGAAGGCCTTCTGTATCTTAACTATATTGCCTGGAAATTCCACATATGAAGGTCTGCAATTCAATGTAAAAACAATAAATGCCTTTTTGTCCTTTCAAGTGGGAAAGCTTTCATCATTACAAAAAAGGAGAAAGCAGGAGGAAAGTTAAGAAGATCTGCAGGTGGACAGCACAATGCCTCCTTTGAGTTGAGTTGAGGGGCAAAGACAGTTGCTCAATAAACACTCTGCTGTTTATTTTTTTTGAGTGTGTGTGAGATCGGGAATTCAAAGGATTATATTCAGTACAGCTTAGTCTTAGTAAAACACATATTCCAAGACCTGCACGCATCGCCAAATGTTACAGTCCATTTCATGAGACTTGAATATATCACTTTTGTTGTTTCTGTCACAGGAAGAATATCCTGAATGAAGGACAGTGTTTGATTTTGTAGCAAAGTAGATACTGGCAGTATATGGATTAACCAATTATCTCCGTTTACATAAGGAAAAGTTTGTTTTGATGTAGGATGAAAATGACTGGAAAATACAAATCAGTTATTTCATCTTTTCTTTCCCATGTGCCATGCACACGTGCTAACAATATCCCCCATCCATTCATTACATGTTCTGTTTGCTGTGCCTTAACCTCATAGAAGAAGGTCGCTCCTTGTGCCAAGCTGAGAATATGCATTATACAAATTTGTGCACAACACATCGTTGTGCTCCAGAATAGTTGGAGTTTTTTTCTTTAAGAGAAGTTTGGAGACTGGAAAAAGTGGGCATTCTGTTCATGCCAGATTATTTTTGGAGGAAATTTATGTACAAATGAAAGGGAATATCCAACAGGAGATGCTGATGAAAAGCATTCAAATGACAAAGAGCCAGTGGCATTGCTCAGCTATCTGATTACAGGACATTTTCTCCAGTCAGCACAACGTCACTGAATCGATAGCAATTCTGCCCTGCAAGGCCACTTTGGGGAAAGCTGTGCACGCGTGTCCAGAAACAGTGTTTGCACTTTAACATCTGCTCTGCTTTATCAGTGAATTTTACAGCCACTGCTGTTAACTGAATTCTGTTGCTGCCATGAGGTACCTCTGAACCCCAAGCCTGCTGCCTTGCACAAAAAACCAGGACCAGGCAGATGGAAGAGAGGGCATAGGATGAGCATGACAGGCTGTGGCCAGTGTGAGGGCCACCACCTCCAAAAGGGAGTCCAAAACTATTCTGTTTAGTCTAAAAAACACCTAATGTAAATCAGTAAGCTGCTCAGGGATGCAAGAAACAAATCTGAGTGAAAGCCTTAACCAGTCCACAAGATGGTTCCCTCGTTTTCCAGGACTTTAAAATCAAATGCAGGTGACACTGGAACCACAGGTGAGGGCATTTCGCTTGGGCAGTTTTTTTCCCCATCAGCAGTGGCAAGTGACTTGGGAATTGGAGGCTGCTCCTGCCCAAGGAGACCTTGTCCCCCACACTGCCCACCTCTCCTCATGGTTGCCCATGCCCTGGCCAGCTGTGGCCTGAGCCCCTGCTGTTGGGAAGAGCACTGGCCAGGGACTCTCCCAGGACACACCAGAAACAAGGCAACCCTGTTTTACAAGGGTGCAGGGAACAGAGTTAAGCTGCACAAGCAGAAGTCTTGCCCTCGGCGCTGGAAAGCAAGCACCAGTCCGGTTTTGTTTGCTGCTGTAGATGTAACCTCCAGCAGTACTTAGCTCAAGTCTTGCTGTGGGTCTAGTCTATTCTGCCTGTGCACCTCCCAGCACTACTCATTTGGGTACCACCTTCAGGCATTATTAACATTTCCTCTTATGCTGGTGTGCCAAAACACCAGCACCCTCAACAGGAGCAGGATGTTTTGTTTTTTTCTTTTTCTTTCTCCTTTTATTTTCTAGAAGAGGCTGGAAAGCATTTTGGCACACTTGAACATGAGGGATACCGTAAGTTCAAGGAACAAATAATATGTATTCATAAAGATTCAACTCAGTAGTCAAAGACTACTACTACTACAATGAAGACCCCCTGCAATGTCAGCCTCTGCTCCCATCGCTATGGAAAGGACCTGCTGGCTTTGCTGGGACCAGACAGGTCCCTGGCCAAAGGGGACTATGCAGCCAGCCGGTGGCTGAAAGATGTGCTTCAGCTGTGTGCTCACACAGGTTCAGGGGAAAAGGCATTTTCCAGATGGGCATTAGCCAGCCTGTGGGTCCTGGCAAGGCTGTCACCGCACAGCAAGCCATTTGGTCTCCCTGTGCTCCCTACTGCACTTCATTCCAGCTCCAGGCAGGGAGCTGCAGGGTCCAAGCTTTTGTCTCTCTGTCTGCATTTGCATTTTTAAGCTTGAGAGTAATTCAGGTTATAAATAGGTAATAGGAGAGGAGCTGATCACTCGTACCACATATTACAGAGGTTAAGCAGCAACATCAGCCCAGAGAATGGCCATTTCACCTCAAATCAGTCCAATTCCTGCTAGTAGCCCCTGGGGAGGTCCCCGATCACCACCCATGGTGGGGCCTGGGAAGATGCAGTAATTGCTCATACCACCAGAAAGCCCATTGTCTGGGCAGCATTTAAATGGCTGGAATGAATAATTGTTAAATTATGGTGAGCTGAACAAGAAAAACACCCACAACGAGCAGCAAGAGCATTAAGTGTACCATCTAATGGTTCTGTGGGTGACCACAATTATTCTTCCATCTTTTCTGGAAACAAATTGTCCATCAAAGCCACACAGCTACAGACTGGTTTGTTCTGAGGGTAGCACCAAAATGTCACAAAAGGATTCACGGGGTATATTCCTTTCCTCTACCTACTGCGACTGCCTGGTGCAGCATCGAGCTTCAGGGAGACGATGGTATGTTACAACTTCAGCTGGCACGAGTTCCCCGGAGAAGGTCAGCACACAGCTCACCCTCCTGGTGGGCGGTGGGTCTCAGTGTGGCAGCTGACATTTATCAAACACACTACACCCCCACCCCACAACTTGCATACAGGAGCGCTCAGCATCAGCGTCCTTCTGATCACTGGCACCAGACAGCCCTAAAATGCCGCGTTGCTGCGTCCCTTTGGCACCAGTCCAACCACCTAATGTGGTTTCCTGTACGCTGCTTTCAAATCACAAACCATGGAAATATTTTATCTCTAGTTGCAGAATTGTATCACTGTGAATAGCATATCCTTCCTAATTAATAATTGTGATATTGCCAAGACAGTTATGAAAGCTTGGGTCCCTCTAATCGTCTAGTTGGCCTGACATTTTCCCAAGTTTTCAGAAGTCATATTTTAGCAAATACTTCTCTTGTGCTTCTCAAAACTTTATGGAATATTTAGGGTAAATTTCTTTAACTTAGAATTCTACCTTCTTTACGCTATTTCCATTCTAGGTCTATCCAAAGATGACCTGTCAATAAATTGCAGAGACATAATATTAAAATTCTAGTGAACTGAGTGAATATTGAATAGGGAGGAGAAAACCAGTTTGCTACAAAAACTAACCATTAATTAATGATTTAATATAGCCCAAACCATTTGAAAATAAGAGTTGTCAATTTGAAGAAGAAACATGGAAGTTTAATGTTTTAAAACAGAGGCTAGAATGAGATTGCTTCATGTTTAATAAACTGTTTGAGCCTTGCCATGCATTTTTGATATTTTGGCACTTTGACCTGGGAAGTTGGAAGCTAGAATGTGCTGGTTTCTTTGGTTAAGTTAATCTTTTTAATAAAGCCTATAATAAAGCAAACTAAACTACACTAACTAATTTGTCCAAAACCAAAATAAATTCAAAAAGCCCAAAGAAGGTCTAATCAAAAACTGCATCACTATTAGGAGATGCTTCTCAGACCAGTCACTGCTCCGCCCCCTGCCCTGCGCTACCAGCAGTTGCAGCACCCACATGGGGCATAGGGGATCCCCACTGGAAACACCTGACTCCCTGCTTGAATTAGGGAGCCATGGCCTGGGGCTTGAAGCACAGTTTTATAGGGTTTTATTTTCTGAAGGTGAGTCATATTTGCATTTGCACAAAAAGCAAATGGAAACAAGTATTAAACCCTCACAATTCTTCCCCAAATGGAAGTCTCACCCCCTGACAGACTTATTCACAGAACAGTAAGTTGCCACGTCAGAAACTCAACTACAACAGGCATCAGCAGACTCTGCTGGTGGTGAAGGGGCTCAAGATTTAAGCAACGTCCCAAAGCAAGTAGGAGCAGAAATTAGGACCCCCATGCGCTAGGTTTGGGATCAACAGGGAAAAGTGCTCAGTGATGCAACAGCCTTTTAAATCACCCTGTCTGGTGCACAATATCTGCAGCACTCCAGTATTGCTGTCAAAGCCCGGCAGAATCTCGGCTCGTGTAAATCACTGCAACTCTACTGGTGCTCGTGGAGCCACACTGGTTTACACCAGCTGAGGACCCAGTTCAAGGCACGTGAAATCACTGCAAAATAATGCAGAGGGAGGGAAGGGACTGAAGCAGTTCACAAGTTTGGTTTTGTTTTTAAAGAACACATGTGGCTGGTCAAGGTGCTCTATATTGTAGGCTAGCTGCCTTCCTAAGCCCTGCCATCATCATCACAGCCGTGGGAAACAGCTGCAAACAAACCCCACAAAAATGACAAGGTAGGTGAATTCTGGCAAGATGGAGGTCAGTGTTATGGAAAGAGCTCAGCTGTCTGTAGCTTCTGTTACGGGAAAGCTGAATAAGCATGCTGGTTTTCTGACCAGAATTTCCATACTAACAGCTTGAAGACTGCTTTGGGATATGGTACAATATGTTACCTACAGGCTTGATATCCGAAGTGAATATCTTATGATAGCTAATTGCCTGACTACTAATCGATAGGAGATATGCTCTGAAAAGACAATGAACATCCTTAAGGTCCTTCTGAATCCTCAGCCTCCTGATTTCTTCTCAAACACCAGCTGTGAGTGACATTACCCACCTTCAAAAATATCGCCCACTTCCTCCCTCAGCTAGAACTGACCACCTCGGTCACAGTTATCATGAGGGATCATGTAGAAGGTAATTCAAGAGAAAACACCGTGACAAAAAGTGAAACCAGAATTTCTGAACTAAGAAGTTGCTATTTCTCTCAGGACAGGCAGAAACTTCACCGGGGCATGCTGCGTGAAAACATGGCAAGGAGACAACCTTCGGTTTCACCTTTTGTAAATCTCTATTTGTACCTTGTTGGCAACTGAGCACCTCCTAAGGCTTGGCATATGGTATCATCTGAAGCACAAAATAAAAATATTGCACCCATCTGTACTCCTACATGTTTTTGCTAGCCAATTTCTACACTCATGAAAACAGATTATTTTAATATTACATTTTTTAAAAAAATCCTTAAAGCAATGTCACAAAAGTGTTTTTAGTTTTGTGTATCTAAAGTACTTCATCAGATGAAACACTTCCAGAGAGAATCACATTTACTTTTGGGCTGTTATCCAAGATGTTGGTAGGATGAATGGAATTAAATGCTATTAATGCTTATGGCAAGGTTCCTTTACATTCCTGTAAAATAAAAGAGAATTCATCCCTCATGTAGTAAGCCTATTCAAGATCACTAACTGCATTAGTTACTAATACTCTTAGTCCTGTAGCATCCGTCAGCTCTTTTAATGGTCCAGAGTCCAGGCCAATTAGAGAATAAGACTGGAACGACAGGAGATAAACTTTCTTTGAAAGTCCCGGTTTCTCTCTGCTGTCGCCTTACCGTCAGAAAGCGCTTAACTGGAACAGGCACACAGCCAAACCCTATCTGGGGAAATTCCCCGCCTCACAAGTTATCTATTTAATTCCAATAGCACTATTTTATAATGGGCCTTCCTGTTTCTTTCTCTTTGCTTCTCAATCTAGTTGTGCTGAAAAAGTGCCAGTTTTTCTTGTTTGGATTTAATGTCCTAGCATTTTTTTTTTTTTTTCTAAATCACCGGACAGCCTCCTAGACTTTGAAAACTCTGGGTTATTTCTAGATGCATAAGTCAACAACAACTTTGGGGAAGGCTTATCTCGCCAGCTATAAACTCTTTTTCTACCTGACTCTCTTGAGAACAGGACGTATTGGCTGCTCATAATTCACGTAAATGTTCAATGTTTCATGACAAAGAGAAACATGCCGAATTATTTTTATCTCCTTTCCCGGAATAAATCCCCACACAGTTCATTTCCAGGCATCCATCACTTCACACCAGAGGTAGGGCTTTGGTAACGAAGGGAGATCTAAGCAGAGAGGCCTCCGGAGCACTAACCTGCTCCGAGTGGGACAGAAGCAAAGCAGGACTGCATTCCACCTCCAGAAGTCAAACCTTGCCACGGTACCTTTAAAGCGAAAATTTACCAACACATGCTCTCACTGTTCACTTAATTAAAAAGGGCCATAAACAATGTTGTTCTCTGCACTGGAATGGATCTGTCTGGAAGTGTTGGATACCAAGGATAGATAGGAAACACAGCACACATTGAAGAGAGCTATGGGAAAAATTTGAAGCAAAATTTAAAATACAATAAATTTTGCCTCCATCTGCTCAAAAATGGCCATGAACTGAATTGCAATTTTGCTTTAGCTTGTTTAATTTGAATCATTTATCATTGCATCAAATGATTCTTGGTCTGTAAATTCATGTAAATAACAGAAACCCAACTGTGTTGACCAGCCCTTAGCAGGAAGTGATATATTGTTGTTCCGGTGCTCTGAAATGAAAGTGTAATCTCTGAAATGCTTTAAGAAAGTGTCCCTATAAAACCATTTTTTTTTTCATTGCTGCAGAACCAGTTTTCAATATTTGGCAATAGTGTATGGGACAGTTCTATTTACCTGGTTCATCTTTGATTGGGCCATTAGCATGAACTAGAGAAACACAGTTAAAAATTAGCATGTATTAGGTCTAAGAGAAAAGAGCAAGGAGCAAGACTTGAAGCAGGTTGGTCTCATCATTGCTAAACCTTGAACCATTGGACAAGTGGAAAGGAGTCATAATGAAATATTATTTGAAACACACCTTTTCACAGATATAGGCATGTCAAGGGTGTGCTTGTTAGCAATCAGCCTTATTAATATCTCTCAAAGAATCAGAGGCAAACTTTGATAACATAACAACATGCAAGATAGCCTGATAAAAGGTTAATAAGCCACTCAAAAGGGAAAAGTGTCTTTAGCTAGAACTGTGAGTTGAATTTGGATGGATAAAAGCTTGCAATAGTGTTAGATTACAGAGGGTAACATAAATCTGATAAAATGCCATGAGATTTTATGTCAGGCTTTTTGTAAAAAGGCATTTGCTTTTGATTGTTCCAAGTCCCAACAGAGAGAGACCAATTGACACAACCAGTTAGAATGTCAAAATGCCTTTTTGAAGCTGAAGTAAATGCACTGATTAAGGGGGAAACCTCCCCTCTCAAAATGTTATAATTAAAATAAAAGCAAGGCAAGAGACAAAATTGAAATTAAAATTTGCCATAGGCTTTGCTGAGCTATATTTGTACAACATTGCAAGATGAATTATGCTGATTTTGATAAAAGACTGTTCCTGCAACCTGCCATGTGATTAAAAACAGAGCTGCCTTGGGTACAACAGACAACAAGTCAAGGCCTTGAGGACTCAGAGAGATTCACTGCATGTAGCTCAGATTCGAGACACTCAGTGCTGAGTCCTAGCAGGACCTGTCCCCTTGCAGAAATGCAACTCTGGGAGCCTGGGGTGGCCAAGGCTGGAGATGGTGATCCTACAGCCAGACATGTGACTTGTCCAGCTTCCTTAAACCTGGGCAGCCCTGCAGGACCCAGGTTCCCAAGTGCAGGGGCAAGCAGAGACAACCAGGACTCCCACACTTTCTACCATCACACCCCAAACTCCCAACCCTAGAGAGATCCAGATCTCTTTAGGGACTGATTTTTTCTCCTACATCACCTGGAAATCCTAACTTTCAAGATAAAGCCAGGCTGTCAAGAGCTCCCAGGCTCCCCACTACATTGTGTCAAGCTGAAGCCAGCATCGGCTCCAATAGCCCATTGCCTTGCTAGAGCTGGCAATGGGTTTGCTCCAGAGCCTCAGTTCCCCGTCATCCTGGCAGCTACTTGTGAAATTGGCACTGTCTTCAGCCTCCCAGCTGCTATTATTTATTTTGTTAGTAAACATCATGTTTCAGTACTTTTAAAAAGTAAATTTCCAGTTTCTGGGAAATAAGAATAAAATTAAATTAAATCAAAACTTTCACAAGATTTCCCAGGAATCAGAAATCATGCTTGTTTGCCATTTTTCATCAGTAGTTCAGAAAAAAAAAGGCCTTCTGTTCTGAGCTTGGACAAATGGAAGTGGAGCTTGTGAAGTCAGTGGTTACACTTGAAAATTTAGGCTTAGGTTGGAATTACTCCATCTTCTTAAGTATCTTAGATAACTTCTATAAGAATGAAAAGTCAAGCTTCACAGGCCTTTTAGACATGCATATTTTTAAAGCAGCACATATATATATATTGAACCTGTGTGAATTCATCCTACCATCTGTCAGAAGTCTTATATCAAGTGTCTGTAAGGGACTTGGGAGGTTCAGCACAAAGAAGTATGAAGTTTATTCCCTGGGGACATTTCCTGATCCTCAAATACAGAATTTGCAAAACCCATGGAAACACAAAAGAAAGGAAGAAGGAAAAAAAGATTAAATGAGCATTTAGTTGGGTTTTAAAGATGAACAGAAGTTGTCTAGGGTACCAGAACTATGAGGATCCATTCCTGAAGGATGGGTCATCCTGGTGGGCACCAAGCAGTGAGAGCAGAAAGACAACGGGGACCAGACTGGCAAGTGATAAGGGGCATTTAGCCAGCTGGTTGCCCTGCTTTCAGCAGTCATATTTGAAAACTGAGATTGATAAGCACACTCAGTGTAGAAACAAAGTGCGTGCCAGAAAGAAAGGGATAGGCTGACAAAATTCACCGGGTGGTCAAGATCATCCCTGTGCTCAGCCCCTCCTCAGAGGGCTATCAGGCTCTTCCAGTCAGCCTTGTAATCAGGGAAATTGGAAGAGCAATGATGAACTGAGCTTTTACTCACACACAGGTTTACATGCCCTTTGGCACAGGTGTCCCCATGTTGGTAGGGACAGAGAAAGAGTGAAGACGCTCAGTCAAAGGAAATATAGTTCCCACACCACAAATACCTGCCAGAACAAATCTAAATCCGCTATGCCCCTGGCATACAGCAGCACCATGGCTGGGATGACACGTGTCCAAACACCACCATAAGCATGTGGCAGACACTGTCACTTACCAGGTCGGCTGGCCCCAAGCTGCCTCAATCTTGCCTTGGTCTGCAGGAGTGGCACCAGTCATCCTGCCCTGATGTCATGGCACAGCCCAGCTGAGCTGACAGCTGTTTTGCAGCTGGAATTATGCTTTAAAACTGCACCGGCCCCTCTGCCAGTTGCAGTCATCCTCTACCCAAATCTCCCAGGGAGGGTCCCAGCCCTCAGTGAACGGAAATCTGTGGATGAGGTCCTCTGCTTAGCCATCTCTCTGCATCCATGCAAGTTTTGATAAAGGTATCACAGTTTATACCCCCCTGTCTCATGGAGCCAAGTTCAGACCTAATTCAAGCTCTAACAACTTGCAATGCTCTAGTGTGACGACATCAGCTCTGGCCTTACATCTTGCACATGAGACGGTCATATGGAGTCCCCAGTATCTCACCAGTTTAAAATACTATTCTATGATCACTGCAATATTGTTGGGGTTTTTAAGAGGGGGGAGTGGTCAAATATCCCCTCTGAAACAAGCAGTTGAAGCCTAGTTTCTAAAAAGTTCTTCTGAAGAGCACTAAACATTCACTGTATGCTGATTAGCTGGTGAGAATTCCCTTGCTAATTTTTCCCTCCACATTAACATATCTAAACAGAATTTTATACTCTTTGGACATTCAGTAGTACCTAGCCTGTCATGTGCAGCTGCATTCATACCAGATGACCCACCAAGAGAGGAAATGCAACTCCCTAACCCCAGCCCAACATACTAACTTCTCTCATATCCCATTTTTCCTTTTTTGTTATTCGTCTCATAGAGTTAAAAATTTATGACCTCTGGCAGAAAAAATGTGTGCAAGAAAAATGATAGCACAGCATTTTGACTCTTTCCAATAGTCAGAAACATGTTTTCAGAATCATAAAAAGAGAGAAGGAAAATCAAACAAGAAACCAAACAGCCGGAGAGCTAGAAGTGCAGGAAGCAAGACGAGGAAAGGAAGAGCAACATCAGCGGAGGAAAGGAAGAGCAACATCAGCGTGCAAGGGTGAGTGAAGCCAAGCGAGCCTTATCCAAAGCCATGGAGGAGCAACTCCCTGGCCGGCGGCAAGCCCAGAGGCAAACATCCTGAGGAAAGAAGAGAAGGGAAGAGTAAATGTCCCCCAGCACAGGGAGTACTGGTGGGTGGAGAGCCGAGGAGAGACTTTTAAGTGCTGATTGTATTTTGCATTGAAGCGTAAAAGAACAGCAAGTTAATGAGAAGGGCTGGCTGCGGCCTCTCCCATAAATCAGTTGTCTCTTGGGGGGAAAAAAAAAGGAAAAGACACCCCTCCACAAAAAAATACACCAACAACAAGAGATCAAGATTTTTCCCACACTTAACAACGTTTTACACAATTACAATAAAGGATCTCCAGGGAGCGCGGTTGCTTTGTAACGCCAAGACGTACTTGAAAAGAGCAGCTAGATGAAATTGTAATACAGCTCTAGCTTTTGTACTCTGGAAAAAACCACAAATATATGTATAGGAGAAGCTTTTAAAGAAACAATCCTTTAAAGAAAGAATGAGGAAAAACAAACAAAAGGGAAATGCATTTTCAAGCATCAGTGCCAACCCGCTGAGAAGGCTGCTACAGAATTAACTTAGTTATTTACATTATTATTTGGTTCAAACAGCTTGTAGGTCTTCAGTGTGATTATGTACAGTGAATTTTATTTGGTGAAATACATCAAATTTTATTCAGAAAAAAAAAAAAGAAAAAAACCTAAATGACTCGACATCCACACCCAGCCTCCTTGGATAGACACACAGTAACAAAATACCTTCCGCATTGGATGGAGTTGAGAAGAAACTGTGACAATTAGAGGCAGCTCTGGACATCAGAAGTTTGTAGTAGTAAAGCAAAGACTTAAGTTTAGGACCCAAACATTAATCACAGCTCTAAGAAGCAACTGACTGTCTTTTCAAGTAAATTAGATTTTAATGTTATAGGTGTTTAAGACATAATTGTGCTTAACATAATGGCCTGAATTTCACTAAAACTGGAGAAGGGTTGTTTCTTTCAGTTCCTAGCTCTGACACAGACTTTTTGAGTAACCAGTATCTCAGAGGCTTGCTTCGCTTTGCTAAAATGGTGATAATAATGTTTCTTTTGTCTATTTAGCTCTTAACCTTTTTGCAAGTGCTTTCTCCATGTGACACCCTTGTGACACTAGGTACTGTAAATACACAAACTGTATGGAATCCTTCTGATTAATGACAGCTCATTAAATGCACTCTGTATGAGTTCTGTATTGTTATTTAGGCGTTAAAACAATAACATAAACTAAAACACATTATGAAGCAATGTTGGGTTTTGTTAAAATAAGCTATTTGTAATTTGCCTTGAAAACATGCTGGTCAAAATGGCAGCATGTCCCTCCCTTGCAGACCAGTGCAGAAACAAACGTGTGATCCGTTCTCTTCTGAAAAGCCATATTTCCACTCCAGTCCCACATCTCCCTATGCCCCAAGCAGAGCAGCCCTAGGGGGCAAATGCTTTCAAGAAGGTGAGGGAGGGAGCCCTCAGTGCTGGCCTCAAGCAGCCCCCCGTGTCTGTGGAGAAAGAAGCCAAAGCTCAGGCAAGCTGCCCCACCACCCCTTCACACCCAGACACAAGGCACGGCAAGGAACCAGACGATATCCCAGGTTAGCTAAGGTATAGGAATCACCACGCGTTACATTTCAGTCTTCAGTACAGCGAGAAGCAGGCAACTGCAGCTGATCTTTGAGCTCCCGTGTCCTATTTTGTAAAGCATGGCGTCTCGCTGGGAGGGTAAGCTGCTGGGTTTGAGCTCCACTCTGTAATTGAATTTAATGGCAGAGCATCTTGCAGACATTCCAAAAGAGGGGAATTGCATCTTATTTGCATTTGTTTCTCTCCTGTAAAAGGGATTAAGGGTGACTAGTTCAGAAGAATCCTGCCTGATAAGTCTCCTGGTGCTGCTCGATGGAAACACAGAGCACTCCCATTCTGCATGAGAATTAGCAGGTTGTTGGCCCTGTGGGAGAAGATAATTTAATAAAAAAACCAAACCACAACACCCTGACTTAGTGCTAGGATTTCATGCCTTGCTCTCTTATTTCTAAGACACCAGTAACACACTGAGTCACAGAAGGCTTGGGAAACTTTGCTCCTGGTTGCACAATGTCACTGCTCTCCTGCGTCGTGATCTTACGAAATTCAGAAGTATCATTAAACTGAACCAACACTGTATTTCTGAAAGGCCATCTTATATTATGTAAACAAACAGCTTTTAGTCCCAGAACAAGAGATCGTTGTGTACGATTATGCATCATCATTGCATAGCTCAGACATCACTGATCTGATGTGACAGAATTTCTGAGGGAGAAGCAAAGTCCTAATAATACAAAAAAAAAAAAAAAAAGGAAATTATCCTGATTTTTACAAAGAACTTAACTTCTGGTGAAGTCTGGGATCCCACAGTCTCTCTCAGAAGTGGGCCATGGGAAAGGGATTCAGGCTTGGATTGTTTCCCATTCTTTCAAACACATCTGAGGCAAGCGTAGCGTGACAATGTCTGTTGGACGTGAATCCTCTGGCCCTTACTTACACCTTGGTGCTCTCAGGTTCTGTGAACTTCAGTCAGGTTCATCCCTAGAGGACCCATTTTTCAGAGAGATGCCTTGGTTTATCCCTTAGGCAGGGCACTTCTTTTTGTTCGAGTGAGCTGCTTCTCTCCAGAGTAAGCCGGAGGAAAGGAGAGAGGCAATGGCACCAACGTTCACCCCTGGCAATGAGGTGGCACTGCTTTCCTGGAGGGAGGGCTGTGGTGCAGCCGGAGGAGAAGAGCTGCAGCTTCTTCAAGCTTCCCACAGCCCTGTTGGCACAGGCTGTGTAGAAGACCTGCCAAGGAAGTGTCACCCTCTGGGTGTCCCAGCCAGCTCTCTCCACCTCGGGGGCTGGAGCTCAGCTCTTGGGTACAGCCAAATAAAGGTTGCTCCAGGTGCCAGCAGATTCCAGGCAATGAACCCAGCATGTACAGAGGGCTGCCTTCACCCACCAGCTGGAGAGGAACACAGCAGCCATTGAAACTTATTATGAAGTATGTAGTATTTACCCAGAAAGCCTTTATGGCCTTTTCCTCAAACACATGTGCTATTTGGGCTCACATTAATACACAGAGAGATACAGGTCTCTTGAGGCATGTGCATAATTTAAATAGCTGGCTCGAATTTTTCTTTCTAAAATACAGAAGTCCCCTCATCCACCTTGGTGACAAGTATCTGTAGTTTCAATTCAAAAGGTGGAGTGTCCTTTAGTCTCCACAGCCACATCTAGCACTGCTGCCAGGTGGGGAGGGGGCTGGCTACTCCCGCTGGGTAAGCTTCCAGTCTGGACTTCAAAGGCCAGTTAGCAACTGGGGAGGAAGATAAAGGAGCTGAAAGGGATATGCACTGGGGAAGAGTGACTGCAGAGTTACAGGGCTCTACCAGGTGTACTTCTGACCAGAACCCATTCATTCACAGGCCCTTCATGGTTACCTTCATCTCTCTGCCGGTATGCAGCTCTGCATGCTGGCCCTCCCTTTCTCACCTGCTTTCACCCTCATTCCAGAGGCTACATCCCCACTCCTTCATCTCTCACCCTTGCTCCATTCCTGGCCCTCCTTCTACATCCTGTCCTCTGTCTCCTTCATCTCTCATTACCATCACACCCTACCCCCAGCTCTACTATCCCATTTACCCAAAGTCCGGTCACTTCACTTTGCCCTTTCCCATCTATTTCCCCAGATCAGAAGTTTTTTATCTGTTTCCCAGTTTCTTTATGCATCATCTTTCAATCCTTCCCTTCACACCCAGCCACTGTATGTATGTGTTTTTACAGTTTCCAACCTGTCATCACTGACTACTTTTATTTTGCTGGGAACCACTCTGAGCTCCTTCCTCCCTTTAATTCAATGGCACGGCTATGATTCTTTCACACATGTCTCCAAACCCTACTTTTGCTGGCTTCTCCTTCCCAGCACGAGGACCACCCTGCTCACTATCAGCCCTTGCTCACATCGGACACCTCTTTTCTCTGTTCCCTTTCTCATCCTACTGATGCCTTTGGTTGCTCCCATGACTCTGCTGACTTCCCTCCACTATTAGCCTGTCCTACCCTCCAGCTGTCCTGACAGCTTTCTACCTAGAAGAACACAGCATCTCTAACTCCAGATCCCACACCAGAAAGCCCAGCTTTCTTCTCATCACCTCTGACTCATCACTACATTCTTCCATCTGTCTCCACTTCTCTCTCTACAGAGAAATGCACCAGTTTTCCACGACAGATGAACAAGAAGCCCACATACCCTTCTGCCACTCTTGGTTCCACTTGTGCCGTGACTGCACCATGAGACAGAGTACAAGGGAGATGAGTTTTGTTGACGGCTTATCTGCATGTGACCCCTCCCTTAAATTATCTGCTGATTTCCTTGGAAAACAGTCATGCCTCTTCCAACATTTTTCTTTTCACATTATAAATGCACTTCAGTCTCTCTACTACTATTATTGTTTTTAAACCTATCTCACTCTCCAACTGTTGACTGGTGTCTCTTTTTTCTTCCACCTCCCTGTCCATTGATTTCACAATTTTCAGCGGTTCCTTTCTTCAAGTCTCATTCTAGACCCTCTTCTAACAATTTCCTGTAATGGTAACTCACTGGATATGCTTCTCAGTCTCATTAAACAAGCTCATTAAATGAGGTTTCCCAAATCTTCACCAAGCCAATGTTTTTTTCTTATACCACACCTTTACCTGGAGCTGTAGTCCCCTGTTGGTTCTCTCCCTGGATTTTAAATTTCTTTTAGCATATGAAACAAAGACCCATCCAATATGTAGCCTTGTTTTTAATCTTTCTTCTTCTTAATTCTTGTGGGCAACCTCATCTTCAGGAAGCAGAACCTCAAGGGCTGGAAGAGACTTCAGGCAGATGTCGGGCCCATCCCTGGGAACAAGGCAGGTCCAGCTACCATTTATTAAAGGTTTTTGACTACCTAGGTATAAACAACCTCCAGTGACAGAGACTGCAGTGGTTCTCCAGCCAATTTATGACTGATTTTGCTATTCAGACTGGTAGAAAGTTTTTTCTTGATGTCTGACTTGCATTATTCTTGCCACAGTTTAAGCCCAGGACTTCTTGCCTAGCAACCACAGACAAGGAGAATGTATTATTCTTTTCACCTTTGCAGGACCCTTTTATGTTACAATATTCTCTCTTGTCGTAAGCAGCCCAGTTCATACATGACCATGTTCACCTAATCCCCATTCACCCATGTTGCTCTCCTCTGGTCTCCATGCAAGCAGCGTATCTCTACTAGTGCTCACTAGAGCAAACAGATTAGTTCAAATGTCCTGCAGACTATCTTTTGATCCACATAGCCCAGTATGCTGTTTGCCTTTTCCAGAACAGCATGATATTGCCTCACTTTCTTCCACTTTAACTTCCAGAGCCATTTTCTGAAGAAATGTCAGAGAGCAGCAATAGCTCCATGGCTGCTTTATGCTCAGCCAGGTCCAGTACTTTACATTAGAGCTTGTTGAACAGCATCCCATTTTTCACCTGGTTTCTCTAACACCTTTGTATCATTTGGGATTCAACCAGTATGATCACAGGCCCCTGTAGCTCACTGAGACCCCTTGCTATGTCCATCTTATACAGATTCTATTGTCTCTCTCAATTATGTGGTCTCCCACCTATCCAGGCATACAAAAATCTCCTCTGTGGTCTTTCAATACTTTATGTCTGTGTTCAGACAGCATCTTCTTCTTTAGCCTTAATAAATAAAAACTACTTTCACACATCCCAAATACAGCTGGAGAGATGGCTTTCCTCACCAGCACTCTCATCTTGGTACACCCTGTCCCTGGTGAGTTCCCCCCACCTTCTCTGCCATATCAAACTATCATCAGCTTGTTGCCACTTCTTCACACATAGTCTCTCATTCGCTGCTGAACTTCCAGCCTACACTGTGTTTGGCCAGCAATGTCCCTTCCGTCTTCAGCTTGCCACGTTACAAACAAGCACTTCTGGGTTTTCTCTTAAGTTCCCCTTATGCTTCAGGGCAGATTTCCAGAAACAACAAAGAAACTCCCAGGAACTTCATTACCCTCTTCAAACTCTCCTGAAAAACTTCTTCTGTGTCAGGAAGGCTACAATAAATAAATGCAGAAATCAATACAATAAATGCTTGGTGTGCTGAGAACACCAAATATCCTCCTGTCCTCTTGCTGCCTTATTGCCCCCTTATCTCGCTCCTTCACCCACTGGCTGCTGTCCTGCACTTCCATCACACGTTTTTTGGAAAGGAGCCTCTCTTTCCAATATGTAGTTTTACAAGACCTAGTCCAGCGGTGTCCCAGTTTCTGACTGGTGTCCTAGACACCATCTAACAACAAATACCCCTAAGTCATGGCAGACAATAGTGGAAAGTTAACCTTGATAGCAAGTGGCTGCAAGTTGTTTGAATTTGACTGCAACTTGGCACTTCCTAGGTTAGCATGATGATGATATCAGTTCATTTCCCAGTAAGAAAATCTGGTAAAAAGACACCAGAAGCAGCTCTCAAAGCAAGTTTCATGGCATTTGCTGCATGACCCTGAAGTGAAAGGAAAACTCGTTTTTTAAGATGGTCCCTTTGGTTTAAAAGTAAAATACCTGTGGATTGGATTGGAGTGGATTGGAACTAGAGTGAACTAGTGAACTCTAGTTCAAGGGACAAAGAGAAAACTTCAGTTTTCAAAGCCACTGGACAAGGTACTGTTAAGTAGAAAGCTCATAAGGAAATATAGCAGTATAACATATATAACCCTTTTCTGATTTCAGCTTGAAACACTCTGCATTGGTTACTAACTTAAAAATTTTGGGAAGTGTGAATACCTCCCCTTCTCTTGCAGGAGTTGTACTAGCCCTGCACACCGATACCTCTAAATAAAGGACAAAAAGCAAATATGTTCTGAAGAAGGACATAGTTAAAAAGAAAAAGCCCTCTGTATCTAGTAGCAGCACTAGTGATGCTCAGAAGGGAGTGCTCTGTATTCGTGTTTACATATTGATTGTTTTGAAGCCTCTTTCAGTTCCAGGAATGGTAGACTATAAAAAATGATATATATTTGTGGTTTGGCACCCAAAGAGAGCTTCAACTCATGCATCATTGCCGGTTGCCAACATCTGCAAAATATTACATGTTGGTTTTGTTTTGGGGTTTTTTAAGCCTCAAACTGCAAAACTAACGTCACTCACTGGTTGCACCTACTGCCGAGTAACAGGGTGGAATTTTGGTATTGGAGTTTTGCCAATGCAGGTCACCAAGTTTACTAATAAACATGATTTTATGATAATACTTCTCTCTGCTGCTGTGCTATAGAGTAAATTCTAGCTAAATAAAACTTAGAAAGAAATTTCAGTTTCTTTTCAGAACTGACTAGTGAATAAAGAACATTGAGATTTATTTTTAAAATAATCTTCCACTGAAAATGTACCAGTACCACAGTATAATGACACTTGGCTTTGTCAAAGGAGGAAAATAATCTGCGCAGATGATTTTGGAACCATATGTGTGAGCAGTGGGGAACAGTCTGTCAAAGTGTAGAGTCCTCCTTCTTGCTGAAATACTTGGCAATGGTCTGTACATAGAAAATCTGATGCCAGAAAAACTCACCCCATGCTTACACAAGCCCAGCAGATCTCGTGACTCACACACAGCAGCACAGATGTGTATACAAGGAACCATCCTTAACCAACATCTGTCTCAGACACAAGTGAGAAAGAAAGCACCACCCTGAGCAATTAAGCCACAGCTGCCAGGCAGTAGCGAATACTTGCTCAAAATGCATCACATGGCATCAAGTTATTGTGGGCAAACACCATCAACTTCAGCAGTTGTAGCACACATTTTTTTCTTGCTTATAAATGGCAAAGAAGTAGGCAAACAGGAACATCACAACACTAACTTTTCCCCCCTTCTTGCCTGTCGAATTTCAAGACCACAACGGCAAACCTCACCACTGCGTATGTGCTTCATGGAAAGATAAGACTTCATGACACTTAGTGTTTGTTTGCAGAAAGAATAGGCATGCTTATAACACAGACGGATAGCCAGAAGGTATTTGGATTGGAGTAGAAAGGAAGATAAAAGAAACACTGGTTAATAAACTCAAATTCAACCCCTTTATCTTAAACTGTTAAATTTCAGGCTCCTTTGCCTTCAATGCTATTTTAGCTTTACTTCAAATTTAATCTGTCTGCAGCATAGGCGTAATGTTAGTCTGGCATGCCCAAGTGGAACACTGAAGCAAAAGCACTATTGTAAATTCATGCCTTGGTTGATTTTGTAACTGATTTCCAGTACAAATTAACTCTAAACCATCAACTGGTCCACAGCAATGAAGGTTCCGCCTGCATGCAGTAGAGCTATGGAAACACCTAAGCCACAACAAAAGGTCCACAAAAACAATTAGAAATGCAAGCTTGAAAACAACATGCTTTGTAAGCTAAAGCGAAACATCTGAATCTGCTGTTGGTAAAGACAGATCTGCCAGAAACAAATATGCCTCCATGGCCATGACCTAGCCAACATCAAGATGCAGCTCTCCTCTTCAGAAATATCGATTAATTAAACCTAGACCAAGACAGTGGAGCAGTGGTCCTCACCACACTTGCTCTGCAACTGACATTTTGTCCATCTAGTTTCAGCGTGGATTTCTCTTTTTCTCTCGCATGCAAAATGAATCACAGGTCAGCACAAACACTGTAAGATGCCTTCAAATCTCCCGATTTCTGACTGCTCTTTTTTAATGCTAACACAATGATTTTGCATAATAAGCTAAGCTACTTTTCCCAGATCCTGCTGGTGAGGCTTTTTTCTTAGCCCACCAGTCACTGTGTATATGGCCAGCTTTGCTGCCCAGGGCTCTGACTGGCACACACTGGTCTCTCCACCACCCGCCCCAGGTTAGCACCCCTGCAACAGAGCTGGCAGAGGCAAACACATGCTGCCTCTCAGTTGCCACAGGTCAAAGTCCAGCTTTAATATACATAAGCTTGAATGGATGAGTCATAAGCCCACATGCTTTTCTGCTATGGGAATAGTAACTTCTGGTGAAGAAGCAAACAACTTCTCAGACTACTGCAGATAGACTGAATGGAGCCCTTCAGGTTTTAAGCATACCAGTAAAAAAATGCACACTCACGCTGAAATCTTGTGTCAGATGGATCGAGGGCACGGCGTAACTGAAAACCATCTTCCTCTCTTCAAAGAGAAGGAAGAAGAAAATAAAAGATCTCAGACCTGTGCATACACCTTTCTGCTCTCACATGCACATATTTATCAATGCACTTGCTCATCTTCTGCAGCCTTGGATTGCCTTTATCTGTGATCTTAGCTTTAAAAGCCACAGAAACTTTTCCTCTCTTAAAATTCTCCATCATATAAATTATCCCTCCCACACACGGTCTCTGTAAACCAATGGTAAAATAAGTTTGGATGAGGCTGTGTACAGTAAAATTACCTGTTTGTTGCACAGCCAAAGCCCACCAGAGGGTCCCCAAGAAAAATCACTTACAAGCTGAAACACAGTGCTGTGGTCCAGCCTGTGTTTACGTGGCAGGAGTGTTAGCCGGTGTCTCGGCCATGCTCTCTCACGTGGCACTGGGACTTGGGGTGAGCATGTGTGGTAATGGTGACAATCTGGACCAAAGGGAAACAGGGTGGGCAATGGGAGGACCCCTAGATGGCCATGGGGTGTGAAAAGGGCGTTGCGCCTGCCCTGTGCATGGTGCTGCACCCCACAACATCAAGAGGGGGCCTGGACAAAACCTGGCTCTGCCCGCTTGCCTGTCCACCCTGCACAGGGGCTGCTGCCTCGATTTTTCAGGCAGGGATGGGGGGAAGGTGCCTCTGGGCAACATTTGAAAAGCGCAGTTGGGACAGCCAAGGAGAGCTGAGAAATCCCAATTTCCCTGCTGAGACAACTTAGAGCTGGAACAGGATGCTCCAAAAAACAGAGAAACCAGAAAGCAGCAAATTAAGAATCAAGCAAAACCAAAACAAACCAAACATGAACAAAAGTAGTCCTACACACATCTGATACACTATAAACCCTGTTCTTCAGTGAGAGGTGGGCATTTTGCAAGTCTGGCCTGTCTGTGAAGAACTTTCCCCAGTCAGATATGCAGACCAGGCTTGTTTACACGGTGTACATCAAGAGGAAACCCCTCGAAAACTGGGTCACCGAGGTTCGAGCCTGGAGCCCAGCCACAAGGAAGGAACCCAAAAACACGTCACTGAGCTTTGCAGCATGCAGGCAGCCACTGACCTGGGTCATGGAGTGGCGCCCACGTGGTGACCTGACTCCCTGACACCTAACTAAGGGCCAAGCTGTAATTTAGATGAAGCTGGTGATTTTCTATCAGCTCCAGCAAGCTGAAGGTGTTGAACCCATGAGCTCACACAGCTTGGCATCATCTAACTAAGCTGACAGCACCAAATCAGTGAATTCATGGTGCTCTGTGTTTCAGCTAGGGCAAAACAAAGCTGAAGAAATAGCACAGCAGCATTGTCTTTGGGGGTGGGGGGGAGGCAGAGATCCTGAGCATGGCCAGACTTCAAGGGAAGCACTTGTAGGCAGCTGAAGAAGCATTCCTGTCTTCCACTTCTTTTGGTTGTGGAGGAGAAAGCACCTTTCCCTCAAAGAGCGCCTGGAAGCAAGGTATCACTCCCTACCATCTCACTGCAGTGATGGTCACGTTTTGGACAGTCATGCACTAGGATCAAGGCAGATATGATGTCACAGGGAAGACTGAGCTGCTGGAATACAGCAGAGGAGATGGAGCAGGAGAATGCAACAAGAGAAAAACTAGTAGATGTGCAGAAAATAGGCTAGATGATTCTGAAAGGGAAGAAATCATTAAGTTTAGAAATCTTCCTCTGCTTCCTAGTCAACAAACATGTTGCTGGGATCAGGTAGGTTAATCCTGCTCCTGGGTCCATTTCTGCCAGATGTGCCTGTTCACATTCTCAAGTTCAGTGCACTTCCTTCAATCAAGCACAAAATAAATTCTCACATTTCCCCCACTTTGCTTTTACATGCACACTCCATTCCATGTTTCCCCAGGGGCATTTTCCACTGGATCTGTTTTGTTGTAAAGGCAACAGATAGTTGCCAAAAAAAAAATATCCAAAACAAACAAACAAAATAGCCCAAACAGCATGGATGTAGTTCATGTAGTTCAGTTGTAGTGCAACACAGTTCGCTGACCACTCTATCATTCTCTGTCATTACTGGTAAATTATTCAATCTGTTATCAAGGAAAATGCTTTAAACATGCAATCATCTGTTGTATATCTTGTGTTCTAAAAGTGTGTGGTCATGTCAAATATGTCCTAAACTCTTTCATTTTATCTGCCCAGCTGTACATAGACACCAGCATAAACAAATATCAGATACACATACCTACAAGTAATGTAATGGATTCAATCCACTTCTGATGCTTCTCTTTCATCTTCAAGGAAAGAGGAGGGGGAAAAAACCCTGTTCCACTTCCACTGTGCTCACGCAATCCCATCACCACCTGCCTGCCCTGCTCCCATTTGAGTGGGAAATTTCCTGAGAGATGTGGACCTGGTATGTTTTTCAGCACAGATTCACTGAGCCTACAGAGTGACCCTAGTGACTGAATGGCACTTACATGCTTCAAGGGGTGAGTTTGATACTGAGAAGGTTTGCAAGGGAGTTATTTCTACAACTGCATCACTAAACCAGAAGGTAAGAGGTATGAATATCTTGGACCTGAACATGTGTAGTGATATGATTTCAAAACAGAGAGCACACACAGTGAGCAAAGTTGAGATAAACTGGGAGCTGGCCACCAGTGCCACACATGGAATAAATGCAGTGTCCTCTGCTCTTGCCACCATGTTTTCCATGCTGGAGACCAGGATACTTGGCTGGGAGTAAAACCAGGTTTCTACTGCTGCAGGAGGCTAGAGCAGGTGGTATTAGACCCTCTTTATGTTCAGGCTGGTTTTTTCCCTCCCTGCCTGCTTTGAGCTGTAAACAGCCCAAGAGAGGTGTCCTCTTAAGTAGCAGGCATTGCTATCACCTGGGAGTGGCTCCCAAACACTTCACCATTTGAAATCATCACCTTGCTTGCAAAGGTTAATAGGACGGGCTGATTTCCAAGTGGGAAGCTTTGTATGTAAGTGGGTTAGCAAGAGGGTGGGGAGGAGACAGGCCCTTATAAAAATAAAAATTCACTTACCCAGCAGTTGTAACTGGGCAAGGTCACTTACAGTATGCAAGACATAAAGCCCAGCGTAACAGATATTTATTTAACATGGGGAAGTGGACCAGGCCACTCATCTCCAGTGAGGATCTACTGCCCAGGCATGGTGCTGTTGGGCATCCTGCAGTAGGGGAAGTCCAAAACAGGACAGGTTTTTATCCCAAGGACCAGGAGCAGAAGAGTCCGCCAAACAGGAACATGCAGTAGCAAACACCAGGGCTCAATTTTGTTTGATGTATGTTAATATAAGCCACCCCATCTATCTCCATCCCATACCTTAATGTGCTTCCCCCTAACCCAAGGCATCTCCCCCCCCCCCCCGCCTTTTTATTCCTTCTCATTCAACTGCATCATGTTGCTTTCATCAGAGCATATAGGATGGGGAAGCACTGCCATGACCTCTCAGCAGGTCACTCACAAAGGACAAACACAAGGAGAAAAAAACATCAGTTCTTGGAAAACAAGAACTGAAACTTTTCTTTTCCGACATGGACTAGCTTGGCAGCTCGTGCTATATATAAAATGAAACATAAAATGTCTTTCTCTCTTTTGACAAACACTGCTGCACATGTCTGCTCAGATCTATTTCAGGCATCAGTACTTATTCAAGGCAAATCACAGCTCTGTGTAGGTGTGTCAAGGATGATTCAGCAGAGAAACATGCATGGCTGAAAATGTACCATGCCTATGGAAAACAGAAATGTTGTATACCCCTTTCTAGCCAAATTACAGAAATCTCCCTTTTCATGCTTACACTAAGATATAAGGTGGTTCTGCTTATTGCTTTAACGAGCTGCTCCTTCCACTGGTGCAGAGGGTCAATCATGCAGTCTGTGTTAAGCAGAAAGTACCACACAACAGCAGGAAAATACTGATGTCTATGTATGTCGTATGTCTTTCATTGAACAGCATCATGTTTTTCCACACCTAAGAAAGAGGACAACAGCAGCTTGGTGACATATACATGGCAGTTTCCTTAGGTGTATATACATATTTACATAAAGAACTTTTAATACTAATAGGGAAATATACTTAAGTAATGCCTTTTATACTAGGAAACCAATCTATGAGTTTGATCAATCTGTTAGCTTTTTACAGCTTGATTATTAAACCAAATTAACTCCTACTGTTACACACAGTTCTTGCATGAGATATATCACACAAACCCACATATATACAAATATTTACTCTCAAGAAGAGCTGACCTCTCTTAATGCACAAATGTTCTGTGTTACTCCAATTTAGATGTAAAATGTCACATTTTAAAAGAAGAGCCTTGGGAGAACATACTGAAAATAGCCATTATGTCCATGAAAACATCTCATTATTCAAAATGGAGTTATGTTTAAAAGTGTCCTGTTTATTTAAAGCTCAAGTTCTAAAAATAAAATCCACATTTCTCATTCTGTTCAGATACTCAATTACTTAACATGTTTATGGCACTAAAATGAACACTGGTATGTTTTGTTATTTAGGCTTTTTTAAAAAAAAAGTGTTGTAACGACAACCAAAGATTTAGTAGCCATTTTAATTGCTGAAGTTGACCTCATAGGAAGTGATCTTGGAGAAAGACAGGCTTTTAGCAGGGCAGTGATTTAATACATTGAATTTACTGCAAGATAAATAAGCAAGAGTAATACTATTTTCAAATCTCTCTACTTTTGCCTATGTGAGGTCTCCATGAGGAGTATCATGAAATGGATCAAGAGGCATGCAGCTGACTTGTCACAGGGCACTCTAAGAGAAAGATGCTCCCCCAGATCAGTCCTCATTAGGAGGTGCAGAGGGCTGCTGCTGGCAGTTTTTGGATGGAGTCACAAGAGAAAGTTGCTTTTGCCATTAATTCCATGGGGTCCAGAAGTGAGGAGATGAGAAGCAGCCTCCTTGCCACACTGAAGAACTGTCAGAGGCTTCCATCTGACAAAAAGCCTAAAAGCACATAGTGCTATTTCCAGCATTTCAGGTCTAACACATCAGGAACTTACCAGCAGCTCCACGGGTCTTCTGGTCAAACTGGCAGGGAAGCTATTGCCATCTTATCTGCCAGATCTTTTTCTGGAGGACTAATAGCATGACACCCCTTTTTCAGGGTTATAAAAAGGGATTCTCTGGCTTAGATATTGACCTGCTGTACCTATTTACCTGTGCATAATAAAGACATAGCACCTTCCCTGAGGGGAATCACAGATCAAATATACATATGCCAATCCGGGCTCCACAACACAGCATACCCAGAAGCAGAGAGGTATTGGAAGCCTGTCACAGGGCTTATGCCTAAATGTGACGACAACATCTTTGGGCAAATATGTCTACTATGAAATTGTGGTGTTTTTTCAGATCCACTTAAAAACCAAGATGGGCAAAACCAACCAAAAAAAACCCAACAAAACCATTTACCCTCAGCCTCACATTCAGGAAGTGAAATTGCCACCTTAAGACAACAACAACAGCCCTAAAAATTATCTATTTTTCATTATTGTTGTTGTTGTTGATAAGATTACAAGTGACTGTACCAGAGCCCCCCTGGGCAGCTGGCACTGAAGGAGCTGTGGAGCCCAGCCAGTGGCTCCAAAACACACACATGCAGAAAATGGTGCATCAGAAGTGCCATCGCTGGCCACATCGCCGGCTGTTGGAAGAAGCAACAAGTGAGCACAACCCATCTCCAGGCTGCCCTTCCCCTCTTTTAAAATTCCAGATTAATGAGCGCTTCACACAGAAGGGAAAATTTTTAACTCTGACTCACAGGCTTATTATTTTTTGTTTATAAGACACACCCACTAATTTTACATTGGATGCAGGCATACATCATGAACAACAGGCACGTGACAAACATTAGAAACAGTAGTGTTGCCCATAACACAACTTGATTAATCAATCATACACTTCCTTGGCACTCTCAGGGACAGACCCTTAGCATGCCATTAGACTGTTACTCAAAGTTGGAGAGAGAGCTCACATGAAAGTTTTCTAGCAGCTCTTTAACTGATACAGAATCTGCTGCAAACCTGCAAGCAGGCGCTACCCTCAGCCAGAGCGTGTGGGCATCTCTCCCATCAGTGGGAATCCCACAGCAGACAGGAGCAGTCAGTGGGCCTAAGGCTTTAGCAAATGAGAAAATAAATCCCAGCTGATATTTTGTACCTAGCTTTTCATCCATCAGGATCACAGAGCACTCTGCAAGCTGACTCAAGACCAGAGAAATCCCATAACACGCAGCCTCATACGATGGGGATGGCCACCTCCTGGATGTATGCTTTGCAGAGATGAAGACTCCTTCCAACGCTCTGGCAGAAGAAAAGGACCCTCAAGTGGGTGTGAAGGTTCATGCTGCCAGAGTGTAAATGAGAATCAGACCTGACAGCCTTTAAACAGCATAGCCGCCCTGCGCAGCAGTGCAGAACCAGAGGAGAAGGCTGTCCAACTAAAATAACAGGGATTTAGGCAAAAAGAAAGTTTGGAAGCAACCATACAACCAGTTGGACTGAGGCAAGAACTAATGCTAGCAGATCTGCCAGCTCCAAAACACATTAAAAAAATATACAGTAATAACAAAAAAATCATGACACACAGCTCAAATCTTGAGTTTTCGAAAACTAAATACTGTTCAGTTAATTTGGTTTATTAACTCTGCAGGCATATTCTGGTCATCAGTTTGAGCTTTCTCCCACAAATACAAGGTCTAGAAACAAGCTGTGATGTGTTGAAGAGAGCAGGGACTCCTGTGTAGTCAATCATCTGCCTGAGCTCCTGGCAAACAAGACCAGCTACACTGTGGCACCCAGGATGACCACAAGCATGGCTCCCCCAGCCGTAGGACCCCTGTGCAAAGCCGCTCCCAAGGACCCATTGCAACCCCGTTCACTTGTGTTCCCACCAGCAGTCAGAGGGCAGACTGCCACCTAGTGAACCACTCTTCCTCCTCCTCCTCCCCGCAGCACCCCACACTTTCCGGCCCTGTCCCACTGATGGCGGACCCATGGCAGCTGTACTGTCTCCCCATGACTGTTACTGCTCTGGCAGCAGCTCCCAAAGTTTCCTGCTCATGAGCCAACTTCCAGGCTTGCATCGCTGCAGGGAGTCACTGCTGCTTGCCTGGGAGCTGCTCATGGCTCTGTGATGAACATTTTGGCTTGGCTTGCCCAGAGCATTGCTCTGTCTCCATTCCACAGAGCAGGCAACCTCACCGAGCAAGGCAGACCCAGGATGAAGGCCAAGGAAGCACACACAGCAGAGCAATTGAACCCCTTTAAAGTGGCATCCCCGTTGATTCAATTTTCATAGCAGGCTTTTGTCAGGAAGAAATAAGATTACTGAAGCGAATGAGAAAAGGTATAGAGGAGCGCCACTGGTGTGGGGCAACCTGAAGATGTTTAATGGAGGGAATTCAACAGGAGAAACAACCCCAGCACAGAGAAGAGACCTTGCAGGGCTGAAGACTCTGGTGCACCACTCGTGAGGGTCCCTGCTGAGATTGTTCCTCTAGTGTGGCCAGGCCTTGGAACTGCCTCGTCCTTGGCCTTGGCTTCTCTGTCAAGCCCAGAAAGCCCAAAGTAAGGAGGCAGCACATCGGTGCACTCAGGCCAGGCCGTGAGCAGGCAGGCTGCAGGCTCCTACCTCCGAACACATGAAGGGATGTGAGCTGCTTGATGAGACCTCATCTAATGTAATCACTGCATTCTTGGTATGGATTCTTGATACTAATCACAGGCTGGCTATAGTTGGAATAGATGGTGATTGCCCACTCTCCCCAAATCCAAATTCCTGCTGGTGATCCAAGGATCTCACTGTTTTTCTTTTTTCTGTTTTTTTTCCAAACCTGGCATAAAGAGAGCAGATCTCACTGTACTTTATTTCTGGAAGTCAGGGAGATTATTGAAGCAATCATTCACTGGGAAGAAACAAGTTCAGGCAAATTATAGGTATCCCTCCTCTCCTGAGAGGCCTGAGTATAAGAGAGATGCAAAAAATGCCTCACTTGAATATGTCTGAAAATAACAAACATCTCCTAACCAGTTGTTCACCCTTGTCCATTATGTGGCGTCATAACGGAGCAAATAATAGTGTACCAAGGGAAGTAAAAACACCTCTGAACACCATCTAACACAGCGATTGGGTGTTATTCTTATGAAATATGCTGGCCAAGTAGAGAAAAGTGGCAGGGTGGAAGCTGCTTGGAAACCCAAGGACAGCCAAAGCAACAGGTCCAGGCTCAGCCACCTTTACTCCTGTTGTTGTAAAATAAGAGTGACACGTTGCACACTACGTAGGTAATTACAGCCACTTAACCCTCATCTGCATTCCACACAATGCAGCCAAGGAATAAATATAATTACCTCCTTGTCTAGCGCTGTTCCTCAGGTTAACCTCCCACCAGCCAAGCAACCACCTCCCCCATTAAAAAAAAAAATATTTAAAAGCATTAAATTGACAACTAAATCCAGGGTTCTGATCTCTGGAGCAACTCCCCAGAGGACCCCCTGCATGCCCAATTTTGTTGTGGAGGACCAACAGAACATCCCCCACCCCAAACATCCATACAGCACTGTCAGCTGAGAAAAATGGGGTCAAACCAAGAGCAAAGCAAGGGAAAATACATGATGGATACAAGAGAAAGCTTCCTGAGAGGAAACTAACCTATGCCTTCCATTCACTAAGAGAAAGCAAGTTTTCCAGTTCACTTGGGATAGCTCTCTAACTCTTCCTAACTCTAGCCAGAACTGAGGGATGGTAAGAGACCAGCTGGGATAGAGATTGGGCAAAGCGATGGGAACTTTCCATCCCAAGTTTCTTGTGCTGATGTAAGTCAGTGCAAGACCACTGAAGCTGGTGGAGGCTAAGTTTATTTATATCACCTGAGGATCTGTCTGATGAATCACCATATCGCTGTGGTTGGAAAATACTGCCTCACCGGGAAAATCCCACTTTCGGTGACACAAAATCTGAATGGCAAGGGAAAGAGCTCTCTTCCAGCTCCAAAGCAAACTTACTTAAAATTAGGTGGGGCAATGTCCCCGCAACAATGAGAATGCACACCAGTTCCTCAATGGCTTTTCAGCTCAATCAAGACTGTCAAAACATTTCTTATTAGATCTTTCCTACTAGTGTTTCTTTTCTTTTGAGATACCCTCTGCTTCTCCTTCCTTCAGACTCTTATCTCCTTGCACATGTTCTGCCTCACAAGAGAATAGCCATAACAAACCATGATTTATGGCCAACTTGGAAAATGTGATGACATCCAGGGTTCCATTTGAATTCCTTCATGTTTGCAAAGTTTAGACACTGTCCTATGAGCTGCCAAAACAGAGCAGGAAGTCAACAGAAAAGGAAGATAAGGGGACTGCTGGGGCTAGGGACATGTGTTTTGTTTTCTTGCCTTCTCATGCTTTAAAACTGAAGAAGAAAGGATCTTCCTCAGCTTTTTCCCTTCTCCCTTTGCCCCATAAAGATACCCTCAAGTAGAATTGATTATGTTTTCTTGATGAAAATTAAGCTAATGGAAGGGAGGCACCTGGGGAGCACAGGCAGTTTGCATCTGATATAAAGTATATATTTTTAAGTGACATTAAACTCGTAAGTGGCTTGGGAGCCCTGGTTACATCACATCTCCAACCAGGCTGAAAACTCCCAAGGGTTGGGAACTGCATCTACCTTCACCCTTGCAAGGTGCAGTGGGGAGCTGGTCCTGGCCAGGATGGTTGCTCAGTGCTGCTCCAGCCCAGGGATCACCTTTGGCACTGGTACCTCTCATCCAAAACAGCAGAACCATTTTGCATGGCACCATCTGTGCAAACTGGCCCCCAGACTGGGGAAATCAGCCCTGCACACATTTCCCCCCTCCCCACAGGGACAGCTGATACAAGGGGCACCTGCACCTCACAGTTTCACTACCCGCTGCCTCACCAGGCCAGAGGTCTGCCAGGAGAAAGGGGTCACCTCTCAGGTACTCCAAGAGAGGGGAAACAAAATGCCATTTTTGTCACTATTTTCCACTCAAATAGCAAAAACTTCAGCTCTCTGCTCACCAGTAACTTGGTCTGGGCTATTCTGCCAGTCTGGTACAGTCGAGTGGCTCTCATTTCACCTTGTGGTTGGGGTTTTTTAGCGGGCAGGGGTGTTTTCCGAGGACACAATATGAGAACACTGGGACTTTTCCCAGTGCAAACCAAATGATAACTTGACCTGAGGCAGTTAACATATCCAGTGCACTCATATTGAAGGACCTATGTGTCCTGCAACCAGACCTGAGACCATATGACCCAAAACTTTCCACTGCTCTTTGCAGCCTGCACCAAGGCCACCCCGCCCCGCAGGTCTGCAAACCCAGCAATGCTACAGCCTCTGCCCCCTACACCGGGAGCACGGCAGGGCAGCAAACCCTGCCTCAGCAACCCTGAGGGCAGAGATCCCTCAGGAGACCAAGACCATGTCAGGACAGTGCATTGATCAGGCTGAAGGCATGTCTGCAGCAGTAAGAAAAAATAATGGATCCCACAGGGAAGCACCTTGTGACTGAGGCTCAAGAACTTGTCTCAGGGGGCCAACACAGAGGACCATAGAAGCATATTACTAGGTTGCACCCACTGTCATATACACCTTTCTGCCCTTGGCTGGCCACTTGCCACTTTGCTCAATATAAGACAGAGTACTAGAGATATACAGACAGATGTAATTGGTTTCAAGAAGTTTTCCATTTCAAAAAGTTACTAATTACAGAATACTTTTTGGTACAAACAAAATTTTCTTTGGAAATAAGATTGTTTGCAGGGAGATGAAAAGCATCACAAACATGCTCACAATTTGTGAATATGCATTCATTCACATATTTCTAGTAATGCTCATGCAGCCCTCCTTAGAGCTCTCTTGCAGGTCTGATGAATCACACCCTACAAACAACACCACTCAAGCAATAGTCATGCTGAATAGCGCATGACTAACCCCCAAGCAGAAGTTTATTCACAAAGTGTATGTAAATAGCAAACACATCTGTAAGCAGCAGCACTTACTTCAGGATAATTTGCAAACAAAAAAATGGGTTAAGTCTGTCATGCTGATTGCTTACAGAAAGTAGATCACTCAGCCTTAGTCATTTGCATCTCTTTCTGGATTGCAAATCCTACTGGCACAGAATACAGCAGGCCCTTTCATTTGTTTTGCTACTCCTCATCCTCCAGATGTTCAAGTCAGACTTGTTTTCTGCAGTATTGTTTTTTAATGACTTCTCAGCCAGATAATGAAACCTACTAATGTCATTACTTTGCAGTAGGATAACTATCCAAGGTCTGAAAACTCATAAATATACTCAATTTATTATTTCCAGCTATCAATCATATAAATACATCAAGCTTTTCCAAAGAAGTTGCCCCATGAATATTCTGCTTCAGCAGCAATGCAAGGTAAATACTGGAATTCAGCTACAGAATGAAACAACAAAGCAAATCATTTATTTCTCAGTGACACAAGTGGAGCAGCACTATTCATGTTCAGCAGGCCCAGTGAAAAGGCCTATGCTCAGACTTGAAAAAAAGAAACTATAAAATCAAAAAACTGGCAATGGGTCAGAAGAAAAACAGAGATATCCATCCCCTACTCCCCTTCAGTGAATAAGTGTTTAAATAACTTATTTGATGTAATATTGCCCAGAGCACTCCACAACTGGACACACAAATTTTAGAAACACCAGCTCTAATTTAACTTCTTCAAAAGGCAGACCTCCAAGAACTCCTTTCATTTGAGACTGGAATGGTAACACCTGCAGAACATCAATAAGAGATTAATTTAGGCATCAATTCAACTCATTACTGCTGTGCTGAGCTCCTGGCAAATAGATAGAAAGTGCAGTAGAAGATTTTTTTTTTTTCCCCTCAACAAGGGAGCAGGTGAGTGAGGAACAGACACTAAATTTGTACTAGGTGAAGGTAAAATTGATAGACAGAGAGTTAGCAAGCTTGGAAGACTGAATGCATTATCATATCTTGCTAGACTTCTGGCTGTCTCTCATGACTGCCTAGGTGCTATCTCCTGTTATATAGCTTATGAAATGTCTTCAAATTATGTCATATAATGTCTGACTGGTAATCAAGTTAGTGTTACTGCTATATGACATCTTTCATGATATTTTCTCAATGCTTAACTTAAGCATTGACCAAAGTACAGGCTACCTATGGGCATGCTAACCAAATTAAGTCTCCATTGATTTGCTGAAAACAGACTCTACAACTCGAATAGAGTTATAAAGCAGGTAGGTTTACTCCGGCGCTGGGGTGCAAGGGGATTTCTCCACAAAGCTTGCACACCCCCAGCACATTTTACCAAAAACTTACAGAGTGTGGATATACATATTCATTGGATTACATAACACAAACATACATATGCATGAGTAAGGCTGGGTTAGTTTGAAAGGCTGTTGTCAACAGCTTATGTTATCTTTGCACCTGCACATTCCCTCCTGGTGGTCCTCGGGGATCTTTGGGAGGAAGGCTCACAGTCTTTCTCACCTTGTTTTTCCCCCCAGAGCATGCGCAGATTCTCTTAGACAATTTCTTGAACAACAAAAATGTTTTTCAGCCGGTTTACTCATCCTATCTTATTTAAGGGAACCAGTGAAACTTCTACGATCCATATATGGCTATCTTTACTCATTACCAAGGCCCAACTAGTTAGAGCACACCTGTTCCTCAAGGACAAAAACATGGTATTTTGCTGAACCCTGCAGTTCTTGGTAGATTTTCACAGTAAACTGCTTTGTTTTGATGGACACAGTAGTCCTTAGTAAAATTCCACAGAACAGTCTGGGCAAGCAGGATTCTTAGCAATATTAAAAAATACTGTAAGTAATACTGTAACTTGCTAGAAGTAAGTAAATAAGTTGCTAAGCAGTTTTCTGTAAGTAAATAAGTCTTAAAACAAGTGATCATTTCTCTGTATCATCATGTTCTCCCATATTATGGAAGATAATTTTTTAGGAGCAGACTTGCACTTTAATCTTTGATTTAAACCTGCACTCAGGAACATCATTAGAAAAAAAGATGACTCTAAACACTGCTATACATCCCACGATTTATTTTGCAGGAAGTTTCCCTTTTCCTTGGATTTAGGATGGTATCAGGGATAAGAAGTGAGCCACTTTTAAAAGAAGTTGCTGTGAATACTGTGTCTCTCTTATTATTACAAGTTCACCAGTGTACAATCAAAGCCTCGCAACTTGCTCGTGTTGCAAATTAATAGCTATAAGCTTCCTTTGACACTGACTTGGTTAACAATTCTAAGACAAGATGGGATAAAAAATTCCTGGCGCATCTTGCTCCATCCTCACTCACCATCCAAGGACTTGGGGTCTCAGGGGCCAGGGTCTCCGGCAGGAAGAGGAGCACAGAAAGTCTGTATTCCTGATCCCTCTCACTGGATTTCATTTCAGAGATTTGGGAATAGTAGGTTAATGCCTGACAGCTACAGTGGCCAGCTGGGAGCTATTCTTGCTATAGAGAGCAATGATAAAGAATGCTTTCTTTCAGGACTTTGTATTTTGGAGGCTATGTCTCTCAAACTGCGTCTCTCAGATTGTCATCTTGCTTTGTCAGATACTATCATCATAGAGCTGAGCCTGTGCGTGGTGCAGGCTGGGGTCCCAGGGAGTTACATCCCCTGTGCCTGTGAACAAAAGTGCCTGGTGCTCCTCCTGTGGACCTCTGCCCAATGCTGCTGCGGCTGGTGGGCTTCACCACAACAGGTAGCTTACCCTGGCTTTTGGAGTCACCGTGGTTTCCATTAGCTGACTTGCACATCTAACTTTCAGTGTGCCCTAAAAACATTATAACTGGTGTTAGCAAGAACTGCTGCCTCGTCTCGCTGAACCTTTTCTAGTTGCATCTTTAAAAATAAGCAATGGTACTCAAGGGGACCCTCTTTCTCCTCAAAGAAAGACTTATTTTTAATTACCAACTACTAAACAAAGCTATTCTCACTCCTTTCAGCTACCAGAACATGTACCTAATTAGATAATACACCACATACTCATAAATAACCTGGTATTGGAGACACAAGGAGAGGGAGATGCCAAGTGTAGACAGAGACGTATTCCTTTGGAAGGGGTAATACATCCTTACACATGAGATAAATGCTACTCTATATAGCCCAAAAGTGGTAATAAAAGGACTGTATATGTACTAAATGTTTTTGTTTATGACAGGTTTATAAAAAATCAGCAAATTAGAAGTAACAGGAACAGTGTTTATTTTCTGCCTCTCCAAAAACACAATTTTTGATACTCCTCTTTCATTGACATAAGCAGCTGCTTCTACTTCTTTTCATTCCTGACTGATTTGAGTCTTTGGAAATTATTTTGGACTCGTACCTATGGCCAGCTTGGCCTGATGATTTTACCATATATACTTCCCTGCCCTTTTTCCTAACCAGCCATCAAACAGCACTCCCTCTGGGTGAAGTCCCCCTGTTTATCCTGATGTAAAGGTTTAAACAAATTATGTCCCTCTTACCTGACATCAATACTGGGCAATCAGGAGTAAACAGTGATGAAACAAATGGTTTTGCTTCAGTTCCTTTGATTGGGGATGTGTTAATCTCTCAGTGAACACTGATTATAGGAAAAGGACATGGTGAGTGTGGTTCGGTGACCATTAATTTGGGTTCCCGACACTGTTCAGGTATAGGTCTACAAGTGAAGGATGGGCAAGGGACCTCTCGCTCTGCGGGTTACCCGTCTGTTTCTCAGCCAGCCAGCGGTGCTGAGCGGTGCCCACTCAGAGCCCCAGCCACCCCAGCCTGGTGTCGTGAGGCTGCCCGGGCTGCCACCCCAGAGCTCCCTCTCCCCTTGCACAGAGCAGCAGGCAGCACACATGTACGGGCACACACATGCACACACACACAGAGGACAACTCAGCACCAACCAAGCCAGCTGCAGTTCTGGGAGTGCTCCATGGGGATTAGCTTGAGCCGTGGCAGCTTGGCGTGCTGCTAGGTTTGTGAGCAGGGAGGTGAAGGGTGGCAGTGGGGCAGAGCATGTAAGTGTAGGAAGAGCAATGTGCACGCCATGCCGTGCCTGGATTGACAGACCAGCAACGCGCTGTTGCTACCAAGCATCAAGAAGATGCAGACTGCTTGGAAAACAGCAAACTGCATTTCGTTGCTGTTTTACTGCTAGTTGGTTTGGGGTTGGGAAGGCAACAGCCTCTGCAGCTGTGCAGGGGGTGAGAGCCCCCAGTCACCAGGGCTTGGCCGGTGTCACTTCAGGGTGATGATGGTGAAAGAAGAGGAGGTTTGTGTGCCTGGGGACCCAGCAGTTGTTGGTGTTTGCCCTGGGCCACCACAGGACTTCTTGACACAGCTAGCACTTGTCTGCACCAGAAGGTGTTTGTCAGCATAGCCAAGTATGTGTCCTCAAACTAGGTAGGTTGTGCCTTAGTGAGTTATACCATATATAGCTATTACGGCTAAAATTGCATCTCAACTGGCTTTTCATGGCTACCACTTCATTAAGCAAGAGAGTGACTTTTCTCCATGCTCCTGATAGCTATGGCAGTGAAACTTTTACTCACTAACTATTCATTCTTTTTAAAGGGTAAAGCCATTCACAGCTTCACCAACTGGGCAGGATGGGATGGGCATGCATGCAGATAACAGGGATGCTATTCATGCAGCAGAATGACCTGCAGCACTGGCATCCCCATGCCAGCCCCCTGGGGATGCCCATGGGCTGTTTTCCCTGAGCATAGTTCAACACAAAGCCTGCAGAGCCACCATCCAGATAAGCCCCCACTCAGAAGAAGGGCTGCAACTGCACTGTCTGACCAGGACATCCTGCAGTCTGGGGTAGTGCTGCAGGGATGGGAGGGAAAGTGCAGGACCCACCGGCTTCAAACCCCACTTTGATCTCTGCCAGCCTGTTGTGTGCCAGGGAGTTTGCTGGGGCAGCCAGACTGGCCATGGGGGCACTCATGTACGTGTGTGCTCTGGGGTCTGTGCTGACCCTGTTCCACATCTGCTCCAACAGACAAGCGACCTCAGACTGTCACTGAGCAACAGGGTGATGCTGGTAATTTAGGAAATAGCAAACCATTTGTGCGTGTCTGCACACTGAAAAATAAATCCGGGAAAGGTTAAATCTGTCTTTGCAGCAGCACAGAACAAATGGGAGCGAACATCAAGATGGGTGTGCTGCTGTTGGACAGAGATTGGTGCCCTTGTTGTGGTAAAAGATGCTGCAATGTAAAATCATGTGTTTCAAGGAGACTTGCAATGTCCTCGTTTGTCTCTATTTCATATTACAGTGAAGACTGGAGCTTGGGGTTGGGTCTGGCTTTTATTTTTTTTTAAATCAAAAGAATTCTGCAAGTAAATTTCCTCAGATTCTTCGTCTGATGGATTGCTTGTGATGAAAATTGATACAGAAATAAATCACTGTGCTGGATGCTACCTGAAAAAGCTGTGATTCTCTGTTTTCTGTGTCTTCTAGGAAATAACTGGCAGCTACTCATCTTAATTGCCTTGTTTCTGCTTGGTTTTAAAACTAAAAAGTTAGCTCTTACCTGAAGTTTTCCTAGAAGCCTCTCAGCAATGAAGGGAAAACGCTGCAGCTTGTGGCATTACAGGCACCAGCAACGCACAGTTTCATACAAGCATTGCTTAAACTGTGGTCCTGAGTGCTTCAGTACATGTTTGAGTGTGCCCATCTAGTCAGGGATGGTTAAATGTATGATTAAACAGGAGCAACTGAAGTCCTTTGTGAAGCAAGGGAAAAGGCAAGGTGTGCAGCTGCAGGGTGGACCTCCGTGGGGAAGGCAGAGGCCGTGCAGCTGCATGGCCACAGCCACAACCCAGAGCAGAGCTACACAGGCAGTGGGAAGCTGATGCCTGGACTGTTCCCCATCCTCCCTTCCAGGTAAAAATACACGTGTCCAGCTGTGAGCCTGCTGGACTCATCTTCCTGCAAGAAAGTCCTCTGCATGTGTTTTAAAGGAGGAAAACAAAGATCCAGCTGACGGCATGGGTGTTAATGCAATAAGATGCAAGACAGGTTCACCACAGGGTAGATTTTTCTTGTCAAATCTGATATCTAGATATCAGATCTGAGATAAACCTTTCCTCTCTGGGTTCCAAAAAGGCTGCAAGACAAGGTATGAGTTTACCTGGAGAAGGAGGAGGTTGAGGTGGGCAAAACCCTGGCTAAGAGGATAGGGCCTCAGGCAGTGGGGAGAGGAGTCAGAGCAACAGAGGCTCCTTCCCCAGGACTGTTTCCAAGACTGACCTTACTCTATATTTTCTCTCATATCCTTGGCTCAGAATGTCAGCATGTGCTAATAAAATTTGCTGATGACACAAAACTGGGAAGGAACATCAATTCAGAGCATTAGAACATGCTACAGGAGGACCCTGTGAACCAAAGTAACAGAAAAGGGAGGAAATTCAGTAGCACAAAAAACAAGGTCATGCATTTGGGAACTACTTATTTTTTGCTGTAAGCAAGGAACTCATCAGCTTGCAGCAACAGAGCTTTTTCCCCTGAGCAAAGGGAAGTTATGAACAATAACATGATTCAGCTGTGAAGAGGGAACTTCAGCCTTAAAATGCTTCCAAGGAGGTATCTCTGTTAGCAGTACCTCAGGAAGGCTCATACTAATGCCACTGTACAAGTCTTTGGTTGTCTCTCATTTGCAATAGCGGGTACAATTTTTGCTTCCAGTTCTGGAACATGAATTCCCAAGGGACACAAAATAGGGTTGGAGAAGCATTATCAGAATAGTCAGAAGAAAAAAAAGCTTTGACTTGGGAAACTAACAGAACAAAGCTCAGAAGAAAGTCAGATGCTGCCTGTAAGTGTGCTGGGCACAAACACTTGGGAAGAAGACCTGTTTACACATCAGGACAATTTCATCATAAGTACGTATGGATACACACTAGCCATCACAGTTAGACTGTAAATTAGATTAAAAGTTTAAATCATTGGGATAACCAGATTCTGGAAAAGGCTTCCTGTCGGATCATGGGGTCAAATAATCTACCTACTCTTAATGTAGAGTTTGATGAGTTAGAAAAGGGAGCATATACTTGGACCGAGTGGCTCAGCAAGTCCTTTCTAATCACTTGTCCTATCCTAGCACACTTCCTCAGTGCCATCCATCAATAACATAAGTGGTAAAACATAGAAATGTATGGGTAGCTTTGAAGCTCCAACTTTTTCTCAGGTTTCAAAAGATAATTGAAGCCTGCACTCTGTGCTCTGCCTGCAATGGATTCCAGTCAGAGAGTGTGGACTCAGGTTTCTAAGTATAAAATAGACACAGAATATGAAAGTGGGATTTCAAAGATGCGCCCAAACCACTTATTCTGAAGAAAAAAAATAATCTGACTACATCAAGGTCTTTTAAAAACCCGATTGAAAGAACTGGAAGTAGTAAAGGTTTTGAATAGTTCTATTTTGCATGCTTTGTGTTTTTCCACAGTAAATTTTGAGCACAACTGATTTTTCCTGTTTCCCATTCCCCAATAAGACATCTGCAAGAGGCTCAGAAAAGACAGACGTTTCCCATCTGTCCGGTCACTGCGATTCCACAGAGCCCTACAGGTGTACAGTGGTGATAATAAATATATAAACCATTTGATTTATATAAACCAGTTCCAACCCACCTGGACTGACAAAAGCTGAGGTTCTTGGGCTGGCAGGCTTGGCAGGGAAGACATTTTTCCTTATGCAGCAATCTTTTTTTGATGCCTACAGCACCATCCAACATGAGGGAATTGCACAGTTTTTCAGGCCACATGTCTTTCTTTCACAGTGTTCTATTTAAAACATATAATCACAAAACCCATGAATTATTATCATTTAGCAACTGTGACTTCCTGCCCTAAAAGCTCTTTGTTTATAAGTCATCGCCCATCTATTAGTGAATTTTCCAGTAACCCAATGTATTTGAGGACTACCTGGAAGGGCATGACTAATGCCTCCCTGCTCATATTTTTCCACTTTCCTAGGAAATCAGGAATGAGAAGTTACCAGAGCATCTCCATCTGAGCACTGTCCACCTCATGGGCTCCTCTTTTCTACAGTATTTTCTGCATACAGTTCTGCTTCCCCGCATCATGGCACAACCTGCCTCTCTGAAGCCTTGCAAAAGTTAAACAGCAAGAAGCCAGCTGGTAGGTTTTGCACTGCTTCTAGCCAAGAGCTGTTTCTGCATGATCAGCTCAGTCACAGGACTCTTGTATCCACTTAAGTCCCATTCACATACCTACCCTGGAAATATGCCTCCTGTTACCTACTCCCATGCAAGTTGTTTCGCCTTCCAGTCATCTCTAGTCATAGGTCTCATTTTTCTTCCCCTCCCCCAAGACATCCTCTTTTTCACCCCAGGCTGAGTCCAGTTCTGACACATCATCTCGGAATACTTCCCTACATCCATACCGTAGCCTCCAGGCCCACTCTCCTTAGGCTAGCAGCTTGCCAACCTTTCGGCACTCCAGAGCTGCAGCTTTTGAATGGATACGTCAATGACTTCTTGAAACACATTCTTACTCATGCTCTTCATTCAGCTCTCTTGGAAGCAAGCCCTTCCTTATCTCCACAGATCTTGTTGCTCCAGATCATAGCTGAGAACAATAAACAATTAACAAACTCCGGGGAATACCTTAGGTGTATTTTCGCATCGTGCCTTACATCACATCCCGGCATGCCCACACATGTTCATGTCTCCAAGTTCCAAGCTCAAACCCACACTTCCCCAAAAGATTTAGTTCAGATCCTTTTTTTTTTTTTTTTTTCTGTGCTCCATCAACATTGCATGCAACCACCACTTTGCCGATCCTGTTGATTTTACACAAAAAACTTTTCTATGTTATGATGAGAGACAGAGCTTATGTGGACAGACAGACAGAGGGATCCATCCCTTTCCAGATTTTAAACCAGTTTTCCCTGCTTGCTCCAGTGCTCCACAGAGCAGTAACTATGTCCTTGCTGCTTTTCTCCCTCTGAAACACACCTCTGTGTTCCTGCCACTGAAATGAAGAGAAATTTGCCCCAGGTGAGACTAGCTAGGAAAGCAAGAGTGAACTGCAGTGACAGTGCCAATAAGAACATTGCCAGAGGTGTAAAGTTGTCTCATCCTTTGTGATCGTCTGCACAGACGGCTTTTGTGCCAGGGACACAACACCTTGCCTTTTGTTGAAATACCATGGTGTAGGAAGGGTGGAGAGCAGATTTTTCTTGAACAGTTGTTTAGCTGGCCTGTGAAGGAGACCCGTCTTATTAATACTTTCCTTAAATACTATGCAGTGGCACTGAAAAAACACCTTTTATTCCACACATAGCTTCCTTCAAAGAAAGATGGTTTGTGGAAAGAGGAAATGGCTTTTCTTAGGTTTCCTAACATAGCTGGAAAACACAGGTGAGGTTTTGGGCATACATCTCTTTTTATGGCTTCTTTCTCGTATAATTGCTTTAGGATGTGTAACGGATGTACAGCACACATAAGGCAAAAAAAAAAAAAAAAATCACTTCAACAATATTAGCATGAATGCAGGTTTTCCAGCAGGACCATCCTTTTCACTTCTGTGGCACTCTTCTGTTGAAATTAGGAACTGCTTAATTATAGCCTGCTTGAATGGTGTCATTTGAACTGTGCCAAGGGGAGAGGAGGCAGGCCATCTGCCCCAGCCTGGCCTATGGAGCAAAGGCTAATAGGCATAAAGGGATAATTTTCCCCATCCGACCGCCTCAACCTCTTTATAGACTTGCTAGATTGAAATCATCAACAAATCATTTTCAGACGTGTCTTACTATGTAAACAAAGGAGACTAGAAAGCTTCCAGAGGTGGTTCCTAATGCAAGCAGCAACACAGAATTCATATCTTAGCTTTCGCCTTGAATATTTCCATCTGAAATATTCTGAAAACAAGTAAATCCATTGAATTAAGCAGAGGAAAGAAACACACTAAAGCCCTTCAAAAAGGGAAAACAATGGCACTTGCAGTGACTTTCCTCCAGCACATCAACGAGGGGAGAACAAAGGTCTGATTTATCAGACGTGTGAAGATCATGCAAACATTTAGGTTGGAAAAGACCTTTAAGATCATCTAGTCCAACCATAAATCTTAATTTGGTGTTATTGTTCTTTTATTTCCTACACATACCCACTCAAATAGAAATGAGCCCTTCCTCCAAACGATACTAGGCTGCAGACACTCTGTGGATGTCTCAGCTGATATGTCTCTGCCAGGCAGGCAGGAACACAAAGTACTTTACCGGATTGCTTAACAAGCACTGAGCAAGCAGCTATAACCCCTGGCAAATACATAGGGCTCTTTTTTTAAGCCAAATTTGCATATAGGTGTGAAGAAGTGGCTCTAACTTGTCTCCACGTTTGAAATCTCATTAATTTTTCTGTTGATTCATTCATTCAGTTACCTAGTTAGCATGTAACATACTGCATGCTGAAACTTGACCTCCAAGTGTGTTATAAGCCCAGAGAAGTATTGGTTTGATTAGCATCTCCATAAATGAAGAATTTCCCGTAAGAAGAAAGATTTCTGCAAGATGATTGTAGCAGGAGCTGTTACGTCTGTCACAGCAGTGATGGCTGTACAAACTTGGCTATAAATTACCACCCAGCAAAGGCTCCTTTCCAGGTCAGGGTTTCATGTCTGGCCCCGATGGATGCTTACTGAAGAAAGCTGTTGATCGTCTAGGAGTTTCCAGGAGAAAAATATCAAACATATGATGACCACCAGCAACTGCTACTACTTTTGTAATGAATTAGGATAGGAACCGTCTGCATGCTGCCTGACACAGTAGTATGCTAACCCAAGTTTACTGGATGGGAAACTATAGCTGAAGCACAAGTAAGCATGGATACAACCCTCATTTCTTTGTACTACAGCTATGACTTTCAGCCTGATGTTTAAAGCTAGTGGAAAAGTAAAAGCAACTGAAAACAGAAAAAAAGATAGCTACCTCTTAAGTAAATTCCTTGACTTTCCTTTGTGGTTTTGTGATTTGCTGTGAAAATCTTTCCACCAAAATTCTTGAATGTTTTTTTGCAGAAAAATCAGATTAATAGGAAAAAGCATGGCAGCATTGTTTTCCTCACAGATGGCCTTCGGTTATTCTGAGCCACTGAATTTCTCCTCTCTTCACACTGTGATAAAAAAGAACTTACCATAACTTCAGGGATCCCTACATGCTTTCTTGCAGCGTGAGTAAAGCTAACTGAAATTACCTTACATTTGCCCAGGCTAGGGGAGGGCACATCGGCATCTAATGCTCAGTAACTAACTTGGGATGGCGATTCATCTGACCCACTGGAGGCATCAAGTTCATCTGAGCTAATTCCCCCTTTACAGCCAACAGAAAGGAGGAGGAAAACCCAGAGCAATTCACGTTACCTTAAGACAGAGAGCAAAAATAGGCCAGTTGACTCATGCCCAAAACACACCCATTTCTCCTGTTGACAGTAAAGGGAGCCTTGGGTTATGTGCCGATGGAGACAGCCATAGCGTAGACATGTAAAGGTAGGTGAGTCAAATCCCACCCCCTGCATAGGAGTCCTCAGCCTCAGGTGCCTGGTCCAACTCCAGCCCCCAAGCTGGCTGTGAAAAGGACACTGATCCCCTCCCTTCTCACATTTCATAAAAATCAGCCACAGGGTCTTTGTTTCTCAAAGAGAGCATTTCCCTCACCTCCAGGAGTCATGTGGAGAGGAGAGACATTTCCTGCCCAGCTCTTGTTACTCATAACCCAGGCCATCATTGCCCTTTGTCCCTGAAGAAGACCTGTTTCACCACAGGGTTTGCTGAGGTGCTCTCCAGTGCCTGCCTGCTGGCATGACGTGCTGGGGCCCTGGAGCACTGACTGGTCTTGACACTGGGATTTCAGGTGCACATGCTCGTGCCTGCCAGCTCATGCCTTCACCTCCCCAAACTGGCCATGAGCCATTTGGTGCCCTCACTTGAGTCCACAGGTTTGGTCTTCTCAGCTCTCAGGTTGATCAGGGCTATTATTCCTAATTGCTATTGCAACTGCTATTAGGGCTAACAGCAACCCTTGTACCCCAGATAAGCCAGCACAGATGCTGAGCGTCCTCTGGCCCACGTGTCTCAGAGGAGGGCACGGTGATGGCCTTACTTCCTCCCCTCCACCACCCCCACTGCCTATGCCCAACCTTGGTCATGGGGAAGAGGCCTCCACGGGGCATAATGACCAGAGATGTCCAAGATGGCATCTGGTGGCACGGAGCCACATGGGATCCCCTGCAGCTGGGGGGGCTGGCAGGCTGTCCCCAGCCCTTGGAGGGATGTAGTAACCCAGGGAGGATGCCCACACTCACCCAACACACATCCTAGCTGTGCCAGGAGGCACCTGGCGGATGCAGGAGTGTGGGACAAATAGTACACACTTAAGACTATTAATTAATATACACAGTAGGGAAACAAACATTACACGTGTGCATGGAGACATGCATTCACTCAAAAAGCGTGAAGCTCTTCAGTCAAATAAGTGGGACTTCAGCTAAAAGAAAAAAATGCCTTCACCCGGCAAGCAAATGTGCCACAATGAGAATTTAGTAAAAAATAGCTGCTGCGTAGATCGGAAATATAAAAATAGTTTGGCTGTTCCCTTACCCTTTCCTTTCAGTCATCGCTTCTCTGCAGCCCTGGGGTTTGTTTGTGTCAGTTGCTATGGGGAGGCTGCGCTGCCAAGCCCTGATGGGGAAAAGCCATCCCGCTGACGAACCAACCCAGGGCTAACGGCTCTCGAACAACGTTAACTCAGATTTTTTCCCTCTCCCTTTGAACATCTGGCTTAGCATATCTCAATGCAATAAAGCATCACTGCATCTCCCCTCCTCACAAAGTATTTTATGCCCTTTTAAAAGAGCTGTGGTGGCTGGGGAGAAGGCATGTATGTATCAACGAACTGCTGTTGGGGTACTGCCTGCAATGAGCACCATCCACCCCATGAAGTCTCTGTCAACACCACATCACCCCTCACGGGAGGAGAACATGCCCATGGCCATGTCCACCCCGGGTATCCTGGGAAATACCCTGGGACAAATTCTGCTGCTTCGGGCAGTGAGCGCACTGGTACCCCAACCCCACAGAGCCAGCTCTGCCAGGGCAAAGCAGGACAGGGGAACAGCCCCTGTCCCCTTCTCACCCCTGGGGTGGGCCGGAGGGCATGGCATTTGCTGGTGAAGTGGTGGCGCTTCCAGCGCTCACCACCCTTTGCAGAAATGCAAATGCTTCGCGTGTATTCCTGATAACAGTGTTGACAAGTATCTGCAGGCAAGGGCTTGCAGCACCCGGTTTTACCACTCTGGGTCTATTCATAGACTTTCTTGTAGAAAACACCAGCCTCCTTTCTGTGCTCCTTCACCTCTGCCCTACATGCTCCCAAACATTCGGTGCCTCAGATCACCATGCTGGCCAGGTTATGGACCTGGCACCCTGCACAGGTTAACCATCCACCTCTCTGGCTCTGCCGCCTGGTGCTACTGGTCAGCAGGGACGTACTTTATGGAGTGCCTGCAGTCCATCACCTCCTAATAAATGCATTTTGGCACCCCCTGTATTTGTGAGTTTAAACATTCCTGTCTGCAATAAACCTGTCTTGCTCGCCCCACAACTGTCTGAGCACCGTATTTCCCTTTCCTGCAATGTTCAAATATACTGTTTGGCACCTAAAGGCTTCACATTTTTATAACACCTTCTATGTTTGCAGCACTGTGCAGACATTCATTGCCATCTCCCAACACCCCGGTAAGGTCGGCAAGCAAATATTATTCTCTTTTCTCGGGTGGGAAGACTGAAACAAAGTTTAAAGCGGCTTGTCTCAGACCACATGGCTAAGCCTCCCCAGACATACCAAGTAGCTCGCAAGCCTCCTTTCCCTTTGCGAAAGCACTGTTTGCACGCAGCCCACGGACTTTCTCACACCTGGAGCCCATCCCTATGGCTGGCAGAAGCATTTGCTCTCCGTGAGCTTGGCTGCCAGGGCAGAGTATCATGTGAGCAGAGCATGAGTAAGAAATGTTTCCTGCTAGGGACTTGGTTTAGGGCTGCTTTTTCACATCCACGACGCATGATGTGGAAACACCCAGCTCTTCAGAGCAGCCTCGACCTTCTACGCTGGCCAGGCTGCAAGTGCTGGAGCTCAGCTTTTTAAAAAGGCAAGTGTGAAAAATGCAAGAGCACTTTCCAGAACTCGTGGGTGGTTTAGCTGCCATGCAGGCGTGGACAGTGAGGCTGAGCAATGGGGGTGGGAGGGGGGATTTACAACCTCCCCATCTCCAGTCATGTGCTCCTTCAGCTCCGTTTCAAAGAATTAGGTAGATCTACTCCAAAAAGTCAGGTCTTTGATTGCTTTTACACAGAATAGTTGGGGTTTTCCACGTTGAGTTGCCTGCCCATGAATCTTTAATTTTCATTGCCATAAGGATCAGGTACCAGGTAACTCAATGAAATGAGACAAAAGCCACAGTTACTGTCCTGCTTATTCTTATGCACTCGCATTTATTTCTGAGCTCTGTGATCTCAACACCAGAGCCTGAAGTGCTGAACACCGAGTATCACCAGCCGCTTCGCAGAGCTGTGCTGATAAGGAAGATGGTCATCAAAGGGAAGCACAGCTTGAGCAGCTGTAAAAGGAGTGCCTGTGACTTTCCCTAACAGCTCACAGGTGGGGGAAAAAGGACAGCTTCATTTTTTTTCTGTCAGGGTCAGCATTTATACAAGCTGGCAAAAGACTTAAAGCTTCTATTTCAGGCAAACCCCCTTGCCATTGGGCTGGGGCAGGTGAGCAGAGGCCGGCTGGCACACGGTGTGCCATCCGGTGGCACCGCAGCTACTCCAGCAGCACCGCCAAAGTTTTTGGGTCCTGACGGGCTCCGAACTCCAAGCGGTTTACAGCTGGAAAGTCTGAATAGGCTGCACTTCAATGACTTTCTAGGGTTTTTTCGCTTCATGTGAGTTTTGACTCAATAAACTAACTTACACTGAATTTGTTTTCAATTCAAAAGCTTGGGTTGGGTGTATGTTCAATGGACTTTCTTTTTAAGTGCTTAATGAGCAACGGTCATGCCCTTCCTCACATCACCCTGCTGCAGCACCCACCCCTGGGTCAGACACAAGTTTTGGACACGTTGCTGCAGCATTGCCACAGCTCTGTCCATTCAAACAAAATGGGAGAAAGAGGGGGATGGACCCAAGTGCATTAGAAAGTTTTTCAGTAGCTTTTCAGGCATTTTGGTGGTTCAGCAGAAATTTGGTAGCATATCTATGCCAGCTACAAATTTACCTGCACTGGAGTTTAGTGTTTCAGATTCCAGGGCATATTATCTAGGCTAGGGCACTGTTTCAAGTTATTAGTTTTATAGCCTACTTGTAACTACAGAGAGCAATTTAAATAATTACATCCTTGCCACAAAGAGCTTGAAAACCTAGCTGGCTGGGCGAAAGGCGAATGGGAAGGTGTGACAACGCTGCTGGAAAAGTGATCAGCCAGGGAAGTGGGCCAGAAATAGCTGGGAGACACCCTTGGTGAAGAGCTGCTCAGTGATCTTTGCTGAACAGGCACCTCACTTCGGCTGCACTCCCACCAGACCCCCGAATACCTCCCCACTGGTATCACCAGCAGCCAGGCAGCCTCAGCACTGAACGGGCACATTGATTGTGCTGTCCATGCAGAAACACTTTTTGCACTTGGTTCCTTTCTAGGAGGTGTGCTCAGGGCTTCAAAAGGGGTGGTGAGCGCTCAGGCAGGGCTCTGCCCATCCTGGGGGCTGAAGAGAAGGTCTTCCCCCACTAAGGATGTAACTCCACAAGAATTAAGCTTGCTACAGAAAACTGCGAGGACAGACAAGCTAAAGATGAAGAGCTGGATGCAAGAAAATTAGAGAACTACGAGGTGGATGTTGGAAAAAACTGGGATAAATACCAGCTGAACTGGCACAGGGGAGGGTATCAGCCTCCCCTGGCAGCACAAGTGGTGCAGTGGCTGCTGCCCGCAGGCTGTGGGCAGCACGTCGGGGGGAGCCCCAGGGAGCCCTGCCATCCCTTTCCCTCCCTGTCGCCAGCCTCTCCAGCAGTGAGCCACTCTCATTCTGTGCCATTTGGTACCCAAAAAATGCCTGAGGGAGGAGGGAGGGAGCCAGGCTGTAGTCAGCTCCACAAGCACCAGCCACCTGGGCAGCCCCTGGGCAGGGAGGGTACCCGTAAATAATCCACGGAGAGGAGCGGTTGGCCTTACGGCTGCCTGGCCAGCCGTGCTGTCCCAGGTCAGGAGAGATTTCCTCATCTCTCCTGCAGTGGTAGGGATGGGCAGGAGTCACCTGCCTGGCCAAGGTCACCTGCATTATGCCTCCAGGTACCACCGGCACCACGTCTGCCAAGAAAAAAGCACTAGATCCATTCAGTGGAAATTATGAGGGTTTATACTACAAATCTCTGTTTAGGGCAGCGTTAGTCATCTGCTGTGGGTGTGATTCAAGACCAAAGTTAGCTGACCAAATTCCCTATATAGTCAAAAAAGAGACCAAGAAAGACGGGGGTGTGATCCAAAGTGCCTACGTTACATGCCTGAAGTAAAACAGCGTCAATACTGCCATTGTATACAGAGTGGTATTTTAGTTTCTGGCTGTACTGAATTTTCTGTGGAATCTGCAAAAGTAAAACAATCTTTTAATACTTCATCAAAGTAGTTTTCCTTTTTTCTGCCACCAGCAGGAGGTATCGCACATGTTTTGCTGGTATGCACTCACCACCAATAAACAGCACCATTTTGGCTACACTTACCAGGTGTTCTTGAAAGTTTCATGCAGAACCAATCCAAAAAACACGTCAGGAGTGGCATTTCTCTCCACCGCCTCCAAAGCAGGGCTGGCAAGAGTGCTGCAGGGCAGATCACAAAGAGGAGTTTTTCAGAGGCCTTAGAAATCCAGTGCAAATACACAGAAGTGAAAGAAATGGAGTGGGGACAGGGGAAAAAGAACAAGAGCCCTGTAAGAGTTCAGGACATGGTAAATCATGGGAATGAGGGAAACTCTGGGCAGTTACAGTCCCTGCACAGATGAAGGGAGCAGGAGCCTGGGAGATAAGAGTTAGGATTAGTGTAACACAAACGATGGAATAACTGAACCAAAAATGTATCTGCAGGGACATGGGTCATTTACTGCCAGCTGTCAAGGAACTGCGTAAGAAAGCGATGCTATCTTTAGTTACCCATCATCTGAGGAGGCAGAGAAAATGATGCAGTGATGCAGCAGAGCTGGAAAAGAGTAAACATCATAAAAAGTTCATCATTCAGGGTGGAAGGGGCAGACCAGCTAGCCTAACACTAATATTGCTGAAATAACAAACTATTCAATTTCTGAGCACTCCTAAGGTTATAAAGAGCACAGCCAAAACTCTGCTGCCAGTTATCTGATCAGATTTCTGAATTCCCTTGTTTCCTCCCCCATATCAATCATTTTGCCTTCACACTGTGCTTCAGATTCTGGTTCTTCTTCCCACCACATCACCATTAAGCCCACTTCCCCCTAACTGAAGATGCTTGCATGTTTATGTCAAACAGCTTATCCAGTGACACCATGATTTTCTATCTTTGGAATAACCAACAACATGTCTATTTCCATACACACTTTTGTGATTCCAAGTGATGCAATCTCCCAGTTAGCATCCATCAATTGTTCTTAAACAGATCCCTGGGACTATTTGTTATTGGCAATTACGTTTTGTTGGTCACATAAAAGTTGTGTGCCATTGTTTTCATTTCCTGACTGGAGGACAAGGCAAGTCATTTCAGTGCTAATATTAACACGGTGTGATTTTCCGTTTGCTTTTGCAAATACTTGTACCTGGCAGCTTTGAAATAATCATTCTTTGAACCAGTGTGGCAGTACGGTTCAGCTGACCTAACAATCATGACAGGCGCATGTAAATGGAAGGCAAAAATGGTTAAGCGTATTTCCTTAATTATATGCGCAAATATGAGTGGATTTTTGTTTAATACTGTTTACCCAGTTCTCCATCACAAGCGTTAGCCTGTTTTCCTATATGTGTGTTCTCTTCCTTTGTTCAGCTTCATTTCACGGTCGTTTCCTTTTCTTCCCGTATTCCTAAGCTCTCCTTCTCTATTCATTCCGCTACCTAGTGAGCCTTTCTCCTTCCTGAAATGGCTTATCCTTGGCAACACTTGAAGCAAATATTCTCTATTATGAACTCTGTTATTACTTGAAATCTAATCTCCTATTCGGCAAAGTTTGTTTGGGACATGTCTTGCTTTTCCCTCGGGATTTGTTTTGCACACTTTTTAGCAAAACATTTTACCTAGCTGTGAAAGACCTCAGCCAAAAATTATCTCCAAAATAGGACAGCAGCTACATTAATGAAATCAAAGATTGCAAAGAAAAGAAACTGTTATTAAAAGCAACGCAGCAAACCTGTTACACTGTCCATTCTGCTTTTGCATGGTTTGGAAGCCAGGCAGAAGGGCTGTCTGGTGTGTAACCAAATGATCCACGCTGCCACCTGGTTAACCGCTGCACAGCCTGGCTGGGTCTTTACAGTGGACTTGACATCTGCCCTCAGTGTAGCAGCAGCAGCCATGCCACTTTTTTGATGACTCCTAGCCACTCATCTGATGTGTCCACATCTGTGATCATTTTGTCCTTTTCACAGGGGTCTATCCTAAATCTGAGACAGGCAATTTTTCCTGGGTATTTTCTAGAAAAATTGCAAAGGGGAGTCTTAAGAGTTAAAGATTACTATAGAGGAAATGTCTCTCTTAGGAGAAGAGGTGTGACTTGCAGAATGAATGCCCTTCAGATAAACGCCAGTGTGATGAGCTATCAACATGCACTGCCTTTCTTCCTGGCATGCCCCACCCCAGCAGAATCCAGTTTTCTGCCCATACAACAAGTGAGAGCTTGTGGCATACTCTTCTTCATTCAAATGAGACACTCTCAAAATAAACTTTATGAGGCAAGCAAACCTCTGGTGTCATGCTACCAAAGGAGAAAGATCTGCACACACACCAGTAAAAAATTGCATTGTGACATACTTGCTGTTGACATGCAGCTAAAGGAACACACATCCACCAAATGGAAGGAAATAAAAATTAAATTACCCAGCAGTATTTATCTCCCTGTCCATTCAGTCATGCTCCTCCCCAGTTTTCTACCAATTCATTTACAGTGAATCACAATGCATATATATACTGTAACCAGCTCTAGTTATAGCTCCATTTTGGATTTTAGAGCTTGGCAAGGTAGATGTATTAAAATAATAGTCTGGTTTAAGCACAGTTTTCATACCCTCAGTGTCACAGTCACATTGAACTAGTGTCTGGGGATACAACATTATCTCTCTATATCTTTTATTATCTCTTGTTATAGCAAATTCAACACAGAGAAATATATGATAGACCTCATAATAGAAACTTGAGATAGCAATGCAGAACTCCGATCTCAATAATACAATAGGCACTTAGAAGATGCAAATTTGCCTTTTATTTCTTCAGGCAGGCGGTCGGCCGATGACTAGGGAGCCAGGCCAGGGCTCACAGGCCCACACCGAAATTTCCAGTTCAACCACAGCTTCCTGCATGACCTTACTCCAGCCACTTAATTAATCCTGTAGATCTGTTTACAGCTGGCAGAAGGAGAATGCATGCTTTCCCTATCAGAGAGTGATTATGAAGGTAAAATCCTTTAACTGCTATAAGGAATAAGAAGTTTTGAGGGCTCTGACGATTCATTTCACTACTGCATCTGCAGGCGCAGGATAGAGCAACGTGCTTGTGGTCAGGCAGACTCTCGTTTCAGGAAACGGTTGGATGTGCCGTTTTGGGTGGAGCTGCTGTGGATTTAGGGGTGACCTTACTCCCCAGTTGCTTGACGCTGTTTTCAAACCTGGGTGGTCGTGCCTATGCAGACACGGAGTTTAAGGAGAGCAGCCTGTAGAGCTTCAGAGCCAGGCTTTAAAATTAACAGTTTAATGATTAGTTAAACTGTTGCGCCATCTATGTTTAGACATGTCTGGTGTTAATACTGTGCTTAATCATCCCTGAAATGGAACAGCGCGGTATCTTTCACCAAAGTTCAAGTTCGGGGCCACAGGCATCCCTGCACCAACCACATCCGTGCAGCATGGGGGGTGACGCCCATGGGGCACCTTCCTTGCACTTTGGTTGTGTTCACATTTGGGCTGGTAAACTTGCCAGTCTGCTGACACTGTGATTGCCATGCAGATGCCTGGACCAACATCAGGGAAGGTCCACGAGGCTCCATGTCTGGCCATCTGCAAGAGAGGTACAATACGGCTTAGTCAACAAAGGTAAAGTTCATAGTAAAAGACTGAGGGAGCTCTGGCTGTAGCTGGCAGGAGACTCAGCTCGTCATTCCTCAAAACCAAGAGACACCCAAATGCATTTTTTTTCTCAAACCACTACCTTTCTCACCACTTGCTTTTTAAAGTGCCATGGTTTCATGTTCCCTTTTCTAAAGTGTCAGGCATCCCGAATTTTGGAAGTCCAGTTCTTTTCCTTACTGCCCCCTCCACACTGTCCTCCTCACAGATGAACTAGTATCACTGCAGTAAAGCTGAGCCAAAGATAAAGGAACCACTGCTGCAGCACTGTTATCGGCAGAGGTACATGCAGTCCTCCCAAACAGATGACTGCAGAGGGAGAAAGGGTTTCAGCAGAAGCAGTTTGGGTATTTCCTTCTCAGGAAAGCTTTCCACTGGGGGGTTTCACCCTAAAAAAGAGGTGATTCAGCTCATGCTACCTGTCAATGCCTCGTTTTAAATGTGCACAGAGTCTCTTACAGACATATACCACCCAAATGCCAAGGTAACCATTTGCAAATACAGTTGCTCCATTTGCACTCAGCAGAGTAGCTCGTTGTCTGAGGCAAGCAAAGGACTCTGCGTACACCCAGAAGTGCTTGTAAATACCATTCATGCATCTAGCTACCATTTTGCCTTCAAATTAGCAGGCTGAGTGTGAACCTGGCTCTGAATTCAGCGATTCTTTTGCTTTGCCTCTGATGCTGTGCCTTCAGCACTCTCCCCTTTGCCTTGTACACCCCTGCACACTGATAGCATCCCTTGGCAGTGCACTCGGAGCTCTTGATTATGACCATGGAAGTCATATCCCCCTCCCTATCACCCTGCAGTGACACCAGTGTGTTTTTGAGAGTAGTGACGAAAAGGAGAACAAAACATAAATCAAATTGGCTTCAGTGTGCTTCCTGATACAATGCAGCCTATTCACCAGTTGGCATCCAACACAGGCACCTCTTAGAAGAGAAGGTAAGAGCCAACTGAACCAGTCACCCGTCACTCCCCTGCTCCAGGAGGAGCTCTCCGCTCCTCTGTCTCACTCTCCTGCCAAATCTTTCTCTTGATTCCCAGCCACTTTTGCAACCAGCTTGATCTCACTGCTTCTCCTTCCTTCTCCATTTCCCAATGTTTAGGACAATCATGTAGACAAAGGAACACCTACTCCCAGATCTCAGCAGTGCCTCTGTTTCACGTGCAACAGCTTCTGGATAAAATCCAGCAGAAATATTTGGGACAGCAAAGAGATCCCTAGACCACATGCAAGCAGAAGCCGCAGCAGCTCCTGTGCAGAGCACTGCCCCACTCTAGGCCCCGTGAATGGTTAATACCAGGTGCCTCCAACCTGAGGCAGAAGCTGAACGGACATTTTCAAGATCACATCTTCAAACTTAGTCCTTAAATGGATCTGGGCTTGTCCTTGTACTTACCTCTCAGCTTCATAGTCTGCTGCCAAAGCAGTGCCCCTGCGGTTGAGAGCTCAAGTTGTAAACAAGGCAGATTTTCCAAGGGAGTTCCCCAGAGGTCCAAAAAGCTGTGAGATATCCAACCCTCGGTGCTTTCAGCTGTGTCCATTACTCAAACGTGGTACATTTCAAAGCGTATTTCAAAGAAGGCTATCGTCGTGGAAAGGTACTAAGTTGTTAATTAGATGCTGGTTACAGGGAGCAGGGGGAGTTTGGCAATCCATTAATGACTGCAGAATCACTCAGCAGCAACACATCCAAGGGAGCCTGGGAGATATATGAGCTGTTTATGAAAACTATTTTATTGTGAAAAGTGTTAAAGGCATCCTTTAAACTGCTCCTCCTTGGCAGGTTTTATTAGCAATTCATTTCTGTCACACCTCAGGTCAAGCTACTGTAGATCTTGCAGTGACTTTTTTTTAAAACATGTTTTTATTTAATTGGTGTCTCGAAGATTGTTTTGAGTCATGTCCATGCCCTGTGAGCGACTGTCTGGGTCCTATTCCAAGTTGGCCTCCACAATGAAGTGTGTAACTTAACTGTGTTCCACTTTGTGTAACTGCCATTACTAAAGGACCACTGCCACACACTGGCAAACTTTGAAATATATATTTTCCTAAAGTCCCACTGATGGTTTTTTCCATCCATCATCTCTGCTTCCCAAAGGATTTATGTGGAAACAAAATTTCTCTATTTTCTTAACCAGATTTATCCCTCTGCCCAATTGTATCAGAGATGCTGCACAATCTGCTCCGCAGGTGACATCAAGATTCATCACCACAAAAGCTGCTGGTAAGAGGAGAGGGCTGGCCATAGCACAGCAAACTGAGCATTTACACACAAATACTCTTGCAACAAATCAGCAATGACCAGGAAAGTCATAAGGGGAATGCTTCAACTGCTCTGACTTTCTGAAGGTCTCTGAGCGAGCAGTTGACGGTCTTCCATGTCCCATCAGCTTCTGAGAAAGTTCTGGTGCCATAACACAAGGACAGTTCCAGTTCAAAGGTAGCTTGCTACAGAAATCTCCCGCAGGCTTTCAGCACTCTCTCTGCACAACCGTTCCTGGGAACATGATTAAACTTGTCTTAAAGAAGGAGATGCTAACACAGGTTGGCAAGAAAAACATCACTCAGGCTTCAGGTTCAGCTTGTGCTGACACTTCTCAGGTATTAGAGAAGGCCAAATCCTGCACTGATTACTGGGTCAGATGGACAGGGCTGTGGTTTTTCTTCAGCATCTCAGCTCCATCATTTTGTTCTTCCCCCAGCTGGGCATTATCAGTGACACTCTGGTCTAAAACACAGACCCAAAATGATAATTCTGTTCTCTCTTTTACTACCTTTGGCAAATGGCTTACAGTCATGATTAAGAGGTTTGCTTTAATTGCTTTTGGTACCCTGGAGTGTCCTATTTACATGAGACTATTTTGCTTTACCAGTTTTCTAGCAGGACTTTTTCCTTCCCTGAAACTAATGTTCACGACCTTTCATCTTGCTTGTAAGAGTTCCTTGGAGCTGCCTGCTGGGTTCTGTGGTCTGCAGTAAAAGCCTGGCCCATACCTAGTGGAAGTTAACAGGACTGCAACAGACTTTATATCCATTTTGAAATATTGTCACTTCGAAATCTACTTTAAAACATTTTTGGGTGCATTCTGTAATAGCCCTGGAATTATTTTCTTCTTCTCAGGTGATCTCTTTGACGCTGGAGCCACTTCTTCGCCCTGCTTGGAAGACACTTCACCTGATTTTTAAAAGAATTTACAAGCTACAGTTCTCCCTTTCTCTGCAGACACTGATCAAACAGCACTGATTAGAGCGGTGCCTCACGTCTGATTAAACTGCCTCTCAGGTAGAAAACATTTCTTCTTTTGTAGCAGTATGTCAACACTGTTTAAGGCTGTTACTAATGAAGAGGAAAGCTGATGGGAAGAGCAGTTTCAGAAGTTACTATTATGCCCCAACAATTCCAGCCCAGCTGAGTCAGAGGCGGAGAGAGACCCCTCATGCCTGTGTCTTCCTGATTCAGTACAAGATATACCAAATAATGAATGGAATGAGCTCCTTAAAAAAGCTAGGACATAAGGTTTCTATTAATCACTCCCACAACCTTGCAATTATGAAAGTATATTTCATTTGACTAAAAAGCATCATTCCAGCCTTTCTTCTTTTTCATGTTTTACATGCCAAATCCTTGAGCTCTACTGACTTGCAACTCACCTGCCACAACTCTTTCATACACACATCACAAAAACTGATGCTGAAGCTGTGAGACATGTTTTTTTAAGCTAGACGATCACATGAAACTTTTGCCTAATAATTGTGGTCAGTTATAGCTGCTGTGATTTTGTTGCTGCTGTTGTTACAACATTTTTATGACAGCAAAAACCTTAATATAGAATCAACCCTTCAAGCATACAGAAGATTTGCTTTTGTATATCTTGTATTGGTCGCCATGCCTGCAATATATATTAGCAAAACATTTTTGCCTGTGTGCACTGCCTGCAACCAGAGGGCTGACCAGGGTACTATGGCAGAACTTTTACATCTAAATGATGCCCAAACCCCTCAGCTTCCACAATCACTTGTTGGAGTCACAGAGCTCACATGCCTGAACTCTGTGGGTGGGTGCTTTGGAACACAGGAGCAGACTGGAGGCTTCTTTTCCCCTCTGAATTCAGTAATTTCAAGTGGATACTCAATATTTTTCTGCAGCATGTATAGAAGACAAACAACACTCCTCTGCTGAAGACTGTCATTTTTCCTGCTTGGTTTTTCCCTTTTTTTTGCAAAGGTGGAGGTGAAAAGCAGCAGGTTTGTCTTTTCTGAAGTGTCTGGCCTTCATATGTTGTTGTACCAAGTGTCAGACACTAGAGCCCTTTTAAAGGAGAGGCTCCTGCGTGCTTTTTTGCTACATCTTGTTTGTGCCATGATTTCTAGGAGTTCACTCTCTTTTTGTACTATTCTTTTGTTCCTTATTTCTTTAAAGAATAATTTTAGTTGAAAGATTTTCTTTCATTTTTCACCAGTTTGTGATAATAGGTGGTTTGTGTAATAGGTTGCTTGATAATTAGAGCTGCATAGTAATTTGACAACATATGGAAAGTCCATTTATCTTAGAAATCCCTTTAACCTCAAAAGCCAACAGATCAGTGAGCAGTTTGTCATGCAGCATCAGCGTGACGGGACCCGATTTCCTTCAGTAGCACAGACTGCATTCAGAGCAGTTGGGATGCCAATGAGAGATGTGCATAAAGACCCAAAAAGCTTTGGCCCCCGAAACACTCTTAGACCAGGCACAAGCATCCTGTCGCACAGGTCCTGGTCACAGAAATGCCTTCTTTCACATGGCAACAGCACAGTTTTCTTGGCAGCATCACTTTTATGCTCAGTTTGATGAACTCCACCTGCCACAGTGATGTAAAGCTGAACATCCTTTCCCCGGCTCTTCTTGCTCAGTAGCCTTGACGCATAGCAGGAGAGCGTAGGCACAGCTCTCTGAACAGCCGTGGGTGTCAGCTTCCCTCAATAACCATGCCACGTGGCAGGAATAATCTCCTGCTTCTTGAGACATGAAGAGCTGATCTCCTTAGGTCCTTTGCAGAATGCATGTTACTGACACAGCCCAGCTTTCACAGGTTTGGGTTAACTGTGCAACCCTTGGTGCAAGAGCCCTCTGCCCCTGGTGTCACCTACCCATCCAGCTCCACAGGCAGAGATGGGAGACAGCTGCATCCTACCCAGAACATGCAGTTTTCCCATGTCCTGTGTAGAACCTGAAGCTGCTTACCCTGTTCCAGCTCTTCCTTAACACCTTCACCTCTCCTCCCATTTCACTCCATTTTACTATGGGATTTCTCGCTCTGTCCCTGAAAGCATCTGAAATCACTTATCAGAGGAAGGTGCTGGAATAAGTGTTCTGACCTGACACATCCTATTCAACATCATTATTGAATTTAGCAGTCGTACAACCTGCTTCAGTTCTGCGCTCTGCCTCTGCTGTCCACTTGCCTGCTGTGATAATTTCTAGTCCTTTTTGTAGTTTTATCCTTCTTACAGCAACCACTTTTCCTGTAAAGCTCAGAAATCCTCCTGTCTGTCTGTGCAGAAGACACTAAAATGCCAAATAACAAATTGTTGTTATGTGCTATGCTAGGACCATCCTTGGCATTTCCTGAGGCATTTTTGTGTCTGACTTTTAATTTACTATACTGAAAACTGCTTGAAGCAGAAAGCACATTTGTCCTTGCCTCTCACCTTGGCACCCAACACAGCACGAGCCCTTGTGTAAACATGAGGGGCTGTGTGTGGTAGGAGCACAATTTCTCACCTCCTTGTTTTGCAGCATGTGGCTCTCTGTACCCCGATCTCCCCACAGGTACTACCCAGCAGGCAGATGCAAGCCTCAAACTTCATTCAAAGATACCCCCTTTCTGCCCGAGTGAGATGGTATTTCCATAAAACTCCTCCTTGGAAGGGGCTTGTTTCTGTAGTACTTTTAAAATTTTGATGCTTTGCAATGAGATGCAGTTTCCTGGAGGGCAACGTGACTGCAGGTCCACCTTTCATCCCAACATGCCTTTGTGTAATGTTTAGAGGAGCCTCCTGCTTTTATTAGTCTGATCTTCATAACTCATCTGCAAAAGAGAGCTCTGCACAGCCAAACTCAATAGAAAATATTCCCCTGGGGAAACAGAAGTATTCTCCAGGCTTTGTGTTTATTTATAGCAGGCAGATGAAATGCATAAATTAGAAGGGTAGGTAGAGGCTCTGAAGAGTTTAAGCCAGCCAGGGTACTCACACGCTACATACATTTATTAAGGACAGTGTTTTTTTCCCAGGGAGCATTACTGTTTCACGTCTGACTTACACAGTTGTGGTAAAATACACGGTGGTGTTTGAAGGCGGTGGGACCCCTGTGAAACCCCTCACTTTGAGTGGTTCCCTGGTACTGGGAGATAACAGAGAGGAAATCCTGGAACAGACTGGGAGCTGAAAGAAAGCGCAGCTAAACATCACAAGATTTAACTGCTGTGAATAGGGAGTTTGTCTCCAAAAGAGTCACACGGGCCTTTATCCAAAGGAGATAGGGTTGGAGGTGATGGGGTTGTTTGGACTTTTCATCCTCTTTTGTCAGCACAAAGCTACCTTCTGCCTAGAGGCGTCCCCAATGAGCACCTGGGCTGCAGGCTGGAGGCTCATCAATAAATAAGTAATGCCTGTCAATACCGGCGCTCGCCCCTCGCCGCAGCAGGCTGGCGAGAGTGTGCCGAGGAGCCGAGGTCCCAGCGCTGGGAGCCAGCCGTGCTTCCACATGCGGCCCGCGGGTGAAATGGAAACCAGACGGGAACCTCTCCAGCCCCACTGGGCTCGCCTTCCACCCGGTCTGCAATTAATTAAGACTGAAGGGGAGGTTTTGAATAACCCCTTTGTGGAACAAAATACACACAGTCAAAACCCAGCTGACAAACACAACAAAACTGACTTCATGGTTTCTTATGAGAAAACCATTAATGGCTAGAGAAATGAAGAAACACTTTGTTCAAGTCACTGGTGTGAATGCAGCATATTCAGATTACAAAGCAGTCCTGCCCTGCTATAATAAATATCATATAGCTTTATCCACGGGTAACCAGGTATTTAAAAGCCAGGAATAACACATTAGGTTTTAAGTTAGCGTACAGTACCTACTATTACATTTTCACGGAGTTCACTCACAAAGAGTCAGTGCTTCAACAGCAGCCGATGCCTCCAACGCAGCAAGAAACAATGGGGCGGTCACCCAATACCCACCAACATGCCTCTGGCTTGCTTTCAGCTCTTTGCCCATGCCCTCCTCCTGTGTCAGCGCCCAAGGGAGAGAGGGGCTGCGTGCTAAAATGTTTAATAAAGAAAGATCTCCTTTACCTTGGCGTCATGTCGCCTTCTTTTCCACAGTGGCGTACATTAGAGCCTGCTGATGAACAGCGGCAGGTTGCTCAAACAGTCAGGCAGGAAGAAGTAGGGAAAAAGGACTGTATTTGGGGAAAACATTTACAGTCTCCAGACCTTAGCTGGGGTGCAATTTAATGGTGTGTGTTATGTGGCAGGTCAGAGCAAAGGCTGTAACAGGCTCCTCTCCCTGTACAGGCTGTGAAAGCAGTACTCACCCCCTGTTTTACTGCACTCACTACAAGCCCTTCATGACTTTAGATATACAGAAATGTTAGAAATTTTCTGAAGATGAGATTTTAATTTGAAAGAGACCACTGAAAAGCTAACAGGGTAATTAGCCAGACCAAAGCAGCACATTTCCTAAAGAACACAGACACCCGTGGTTTCCACTCTTCTCTCCCTAGTGCAGGCTTGGTCTTTAGGTCATTTAATATGGATGGTAACAGCTGCCACCCTTGGGCTAGGTGGGAGCGTAGCAGGGCCATTACTCCTCCTCTAATGTACAAGATACTTTATTTCAGTGACTTGCCTCCTCAAGCACTTGCTCAAATTGCAATTAATGCACAAATTTCCTTCTACTAAGGTTTCTCTTCTTTCTTTATAACTTGCCACACCTCCAGCCAGAGCTCTCCTTCTTCTCCCTGCTACCTTTGGGTCTGAGTTTCACACTGTGACTTTCTGCTTTCATCCATGGGATGAGCAACCCCTTTTTCCAGTCCAGTGACTTCTTTAGGCCCTTCGGGAAATACCAAGGAACAGGTTGTTTCTTTGCACCCCACTTTGACCAAACCACAGGCCTTTTCTTAAATATCTGCTCTGGCAACCACCACACCACAGGAGCTGTCTCCTCCCTGGCTCTGACCCCAGCTCCTTTGGGTAGATCATTACATCATCCTCTATTATAACCCACCGAATGCAAGGACTACTCAGCATCTTACCTCGTGCTGTAATTTCTTGTGTATAGTGTGAGTCAACAGGACACATGTAGCCCTGAGAAAGACCAAAGAAACTGCCACATTTACACACGCAAAACTTTAAAAAGTTTCTGAATAGATCTGCCAGCTGGATCACACATTTTATGATCTTCACAAAATAAGCCGAGTGATATTTCTGCCTAAGGTTTGTAAGTGATACCCGCACATTAAATTTCTCATCAAGCCATCTTCAACACAACAAAAAGGATAAGCTGTGTTTGCTCTGCTCAAACTTCACAGAGCAGAATTTCCCTTTTACCAAGAGAGACCAGCACTGAGCATTTTGCTCAAAAACCTAGATGGGCAGAGCTAGGAACAGATGGGGAAAGGGGGGTACAACTGAAAATTAAACCTCAAGTAGTTTAATTATGTCCTCCAGTAACTATACTCAGAGTCATTTGGACTTTTTTCTATCACAGATTTGTTAAAAGATCAACCACTTCATTAAGAAGACAATAACAATGTCTGTTCCAAAGTAAACCTATTTTTCCACTGAAGGATGCATTGCTTTCTAGAGCTCACTGTCCCCACAAACCAGGAGAATGAAACCAAGAAGGAGAGGGACAAATCTAATAAAAATGTGACAGGTAGAAAAAGAGGGGAGAAAAATAAACAGCTCTTTAACTGATAAATCTATCATAAGACACTGTAACCTCTGCAAAAAATTAATAGCTTTGCTCTGATCAATCATTATGCATAGGCAGCTGTTGGAGACTGACCCAGGATAAAAACAGACTCTAACTTAATCACTTCATGGAGAAAAATGCTGGATAAGGACTATTTTTTAAAGTCACTGGTTTTGAGGTGATCACCATAAGATGCTTTAACAAAATCACTCTCAGAAAGTAAAAAGGTGAGTAGAAGTTGCCAAAAATCAGAAGCTCGTCTAAAGTCTCAAATACAAGACCATTTCAAATTAGTATTAGTACACAGATTTATTGAGGTCATTGCGACAGGCAAAGTTTTAGTCAACAGCTTGTTCTTTCTCTGTGTCATGTTCTTTCTCCACTCTTATTTTTTTTAAAGACAAGCCCACACATCGATTTTGTCCAAAGTACCACCAATAGCACATAAATATTGTTTACATTTCTATAAATGGAACAGTTTATTACAGCAATTTCTGTGTGATTGTTGCTCTGCGCAAGAATGTTTTCAATGTCAAAGCAAGAAGGCTGCTGAAATCCTGCTTGAAAGCATTTTCTATTGTCCATGGAGTGTGAAAAGAAAAAGCCTATGTTTCTTAGCATTTTAACGACTTGATAGAGTACTGAAGCTTAGGTCTGAACACACAGCAAAGTACGATGACTTTGCCCATTCGAAGCCACATGAAAGCATGGGGTCATCAAAGAAAGAGCTCCTGAAAACCCTGCATTAAAAGAGATTAACAAGGTCATGAGAGGATTCAGCTGCCTGTGGCAGGCCACTCCTTGGGCCTGGAGGCTCTGCATCATACCAAGCACCCATTCAGGGACCACATTCACTCATCTGACAGTTCATCTTGGATTAATTTTGGATAGCTGTAACAAACTTCTCTGCAAACTCCAGCAGTCTCCAAACTGCAGTGTCAAAACTCAACCAGACAAGCGCTTGAGCCATCTGGCTTTGCAACTACCCAGAGTGAGATGTGGGGACAGGGCTAGGGGCCTCCAGAGATCCCTTCCAAGCCAAATCTTTCCACGATTCAATGAAAACATTGCATTTTTTCTATTGAATCCATTAACATTTGACCCCCATTCAAAGTGAGTTTCCATTATGCTGAAATCTTTTTTTTTTTCAAATCAACCCTAGAAAATTGTCTCTTGGTCCTACCTGTAAAAAAGAGGAATACAAGATTTGACAATTTAGTTTAACTAAACACCTGCTGCCTTATTATAATGGAGAGAGAAGTATTGTGAATTACATGCAACTCTAAAAATAGCAAAGGACTGAAGAAAACCCATAAGAAATCCTCTGTGTACAATTTCTGAGAAATACAATCATTATCAGGCTAGAAATGTTAGCTGTCAACTAAATGCGACTTGGGTACATACAGGAAAAAACAACTCAGAACATATTCCTCCAAGTATCTAAAGATGAAATTTCCACACCTTTGAGCACTGAATCATACTGTACTTCCATTTACCAAGCTCGTATTCACTTCAGTAGTCAAGTATGCTCAGGAAGTGCTTATTTAAAATGAAAGGAGCTTTTGCTAGACAGGCAAACAGCAGGATAAAATGCTATCATTTTGCAACTTGCCAGTAGAGCAGAATGAGGTGGACTGGAGACCATAATGAACATAGCATCAATGGAAAAAGCAACAGCGAACTTGAGTCTTTGGCCATGATTTTCTGCTTTGGTGTATTGCTTTGGGTTTTTTTTTAAGAGCCTCTGCAACAGAAATACATTCAGAGATATGTTATTTTGACCACCCTTGGTAAATTAAAGCACGCTATACTCATATTTACACTTAGATATCACAATAGACCATGTGCTGGTTTCCACCTGTCCATAATCTGCTCAATATTAAATCAAATTCATGTCAGACATACAAACGTAAATAATTCAATCTCTCCCACAAGGTGTTAAACATGGGTAAGTTGTTTTTGGTTTTAGCACAACTAATCTCATAGCTTCCTCACTGTTAGGCATTCCAACTCCCTCTGAAGTGATGATAAAAGCACCTCTTTCCAGCAGACACTGCCTCCCGCTTTGCCCTGGCCTGGGTGGGTGGCAGAACATCAATCCTATTTCTGGGGTTTGTTTCATAACTACAGATACTGTAGCAACAGGCTACAAAATGCTTCAGGCATAACTGCCATGGGACAGGTTAGGCACACGGTAGAATATAAGCAAGGGAAAAGGATCTCGTGCCTGGAAAGCCTCTAGGCTTTTCTCCTATTATCTCTCTTCCTAATGAAAGGTATTCCTTCTCCTTACCAGTGTCCCTGCACCATGCCTACGGCACTCTTAGGATGACAGGATTATTTGTCATGTCACTATTAAATCAGGGGGTGCTGGCACCGAGTGACTCACAGAGCAGGGCTCAGCAGCGCGGTGGCTCTGAGGATGCCCACCCATACCCCCCTCTGCCCCCGCTTCCTCACTGGGAAGAGGGAGCAGAGCATGGGTTTCCTCTGCAACATGCTTGCAGGTCTCTGGATAGAGAATGCCTTCAGTTGCCCTGAGCACCAGCTGCTTAGCAGTCAGGTTTGAAATACTGTATTTTCCAGATTTAAATCTGAAAGCAAATCTGGTTTTATAACATGCTCAGGCATCAGGAATGACATACATGCTGCAAAGACCCTCCTTAGCAGATTAAACCAACAGGACAGATAAATGTATGTATTATTCAATTCTGTTATTCATCTACAATACCAGATGAGAAAATTAATTCATTTACTAAACAGCAGTTTACATCCCTTACAATTTTTGAAAGATTGGGGGAGGAGGGGGCAGGGAGAAGATCAACCTCTACTTATGCAACTCTCTTGTCAGCATATTACTGCCATCTAGCATTAAAACAGAAATGAAAACACTTTCTTACTGAGTGTCAGTACAGCAAAGAGGAATCCCAAGGCTCGCCAAGGGTTCGAACGCAGTCAGTGAACTCTGCCAGCTCAAGGCTATGAACCGAGTCGGGTGATGTCCCGCGTTTGCCTCCATCTGATCACCCACACCAGGAGCAGGCTCAGCAGAGACACAGCTGAGCAGGACACGGCGACATGCCACCACAACATGCCAACCTTGTGCAACTGCTGTCAGATGTTACTGTCACCTTGCGAGCACTGGGAGGACTGATGTCCCCAGGGCTGCCACTGTGGCTGGACTAAAACAGGATGGCCAAGGCTCCCCAATTCCCAGGCCAAGCCTGCTGCTCTATCACCCCTTAAATACCCATCATGTCTCAACTTTCAATCACCCCACCATTAAGCAGACACCCCACTGCTAGGATCCACACTGCATTTCTGAAAGGGGCTGCAAAGACATCAGGCTTCTGCCACTTTTTACAAGCAAATACTGTCTGGGCACTGCATGTTGCACTTATGTGTGCTTCCTGCAGACTGAAACACTGAAGTGAAGCAGGCTGTTTAAATCAGCCACTCTATAAGTAAAAAAGAAGAAGATCAGAGGACATTGCAAGAAGATCTGGTTTACACAGTCCAGGTCTTCCCTCTTTCTCTGAGATAAATACTGTGATCCTGAGAGCTGTGATGTCTCGGTTACTGAAACTCTCAAACACTTACCAAGCATTTGGATCAATTTTCTTCCACATTACAAGAGGGAGGAAAAGAGGAGATGTTGCCTTGCCTTTTTTTTCTCCCACATCTCAAAGTAACCTTTTAAAATCAAGTAGAATTACTTTCATATGTCTCTTAATTTTTCAACATCAAATCTATGTGAATTCTGCTAATCCACACAAAAAAGCAACACACCCTTCCCAGGTTCCTATAATGGACTTGTTATCCATTTTAAACCCAAATGCATCCATCTGGAGGTACCTGCTGTCTCTATTTTCAGGGAGAATGATGAATAAAGCCAGTTATTAAGATTTTATTCCTTATTTCACAAACATGAGACCAGATTCCCTCAAGGAGACAATAATCTTCCCATTGTACATCTCACTGAGCAAATTACAACCTTGACATAAAACAGGAAGACATAAAACCATCTCATAGAGGGAATGAGATCCTTCTGGTCCCCTGTTTGTGGGATAAAGCAACCAACCTATCTCATTTCATGTTACCTGGAGATTTTGACAGCAGAGCCTTCAATGGAGGGAGAGCAACAAATCGTGCTGGATGAACCACCCCATCCTGAAGTCAGTGTCTAAAATAGCTGGGACTAATCACTCTCTGGAAGTTCCCCGGCTCTCTCCATTGACTAGAGAGGGGTTTTCATGTGAGGCATCATCGTAAACAACAGCCTTTTGTTGCAACAGCACAGTCCCATTCAAGACACTACCAAAACACCCATTTACTGACTAGAGGGTTTCACCCCATGTTGTTAGGGAAGCTGTGGTTTTATGTCACAGCCAGTCCTGAAGGAGGGTTGGATGGCCACACTGCTGGAGAAACTCCTGCTGGGCTCCAGCTCAAAGAGCTGCTCATCAAGAGGTTCCCCTGCAACCTGATGGCCAAAGAGGCACTTTCCTCATCCTTTTATGGGTATATTCTGCACTTCCCATTGACTTCCCCCAGGCTTTCCTTTCTAGGCAGGCTGTGTGATGCTCGCACCACCCATGAGCTCAGCGGCAGCGTGGTCTTTCAGCATGCAGGGAAGAGAGAGAAATGCCAACCAGAAGAGTTGCTCCACTGTTGGGCAGAGATGCTGATGGAAGAAAAGCAAGAGGACTACAAGAAATGCTTACCCCATTCACACAGCTTGCACTTGCTGCCTTTTTCAGGCATACAGGGATAGGGTTGTAGCTAATCAGAAAATCCGTGCAGAAATCTCTATTTCTTCTGGAGAGCAGACACCTCCCTCTGGTAACACAGTGGGAAAATTCCAGAAAGAGTGGGGCCACAGGTGGGATACTCCAGGTGCCCAAGCTCAGATGGCTCTGTCAGCTGCTTTGCAGAAGCTTGTGCTTTGTATTCAGGGAAAAAATGAGGAAAAAAAAAAAAGGCATATTCAATCAGAAACACCTGTTTCCCACAGGACCACAAAATCCCCAGGGCCATTCTCCCTCACAGAAGCCGTAGCTCATTAGCAGGGACAGCCAGCCTTGCAAAGAGCATTTGAAAACACATTAGCAGATGTAACAGCAGGCTGTTAAAATGTTTAAAAAACACATCCATAAAGGTGCTGGTTATTCGAGATTGTTCATAAAATAAAAAATAACTCCACTCCCAAAGTCCATGAGCTTCATTGAACTTGCTGAACACAATCCTCTGCCTCCTCCAGGTGCACCACGCCACACTCTGTGGGGAAAGCAAAATGTGCAGCACACCGCAGCGTGTGGGGAAGCCCAAACCAGCGACTTTGGCAGCAGAGTATGTGTGCAGAGGCAGGTAAACAGTAGAGACAGAAAAAACATCTCCTATTCTGCTCCCAGTTTGACCAAGAAGCAACTGGTAGTAGCACTTGTCCTGAACCTTCCCTTTGTTTTTTCTTTCTGCTTGCTTTGCTTTTTAATGAAATGTGTTGCAGGTATGTCAGCGGAGTTTGGATTGCACCACAACCAAAGCACCAGCACCGTGGAGGGATTTCCCCGGGGCAATGGTCAAACCTGGAGGGGAAGAGCCCCTCCCCAGTGCCGGTGTTGGGGGATACGCTTCCCCAGCTTGCCTCTCTCTGGCAGTTTAGTCCTTCATGCAGTGCAGTGCACAAGGGGCTTCTGTCAGGCTGGTAGAGAAGGTGACCCACCTTCGTCTCCTCCAGAAATTGTGACCATGATGACCTCTCCCCAGCCCACAGTGCAGGGTGCCCACAGGCAGCCCTTATTCCTCCTCTGCCTGAACTCCCAAAGCTCCTCAACCCACATCATGGTGATATTTCCCACTGCCTTGCCCCCAAGATACCAGGTTTCCCCTGGCACACCTCTGGCCAGCTCTGCTGCCCTCTCTCCACCACCCAGGCCTCTTCCTCAGTGACCCCACACAGCCCATTCAGCCCCCTCACCATGCCTGTACCCCTTGGGGCTCCCCCAAAGCCTCATTAAGGAAACCACAAAGTAGCACAAACCCTTTCCTGGGGTGCCCCAGCATCAATCCCCCTTGCTGGGACGCAGCACCCAGCTTGGATGCTGAAAACTCCTGTGGTTCAATGGCCCATGGAGGCATTGACCTGCAAACAGGCAGTGCCAGTCACTCCCCTTGCAGAGGAAAACCCTGAAAATGCCACCTCTTAGGGGGTCTACCTAGGCAGCTAATGAAATATTCAAGGATTTTTTTTTAAAATACTTTGAGGAATGACACTGCTCTATATACCTGTCCCCACTTCCCTGCCAGGTTTATTTTTGCCTTGAATTATATTATCTTTTGGGGGATTGTTCACTCCCAGGAAGACTGTCCTTAAAGGAAAAAATTGTGCAGTGAGAGAGACTAGACCAAGACCCACCTGTAACGGAACAGCATACTCACCACTTTATCAGCTTTTAAAAGCAACGCATGTTTGAGAAAAACAGAAAATAAGAGACTTTTTTTTTTTTTTTTAAGAGCTAGAAGAATTGAGCAACAATTAAGTCAGCCTGGCTAACACTGTTCTCCAGAAAGCATCAGAAATTATATAAAACCAGAAACCAGACAGACCCCCTTTACCGCTAAACCTGCAAACACTTGCACACCAGTAACCTGATTTGTGACAAGTCTCACTTGGGAAGTTTCCAGCAAATGCAAAAGATTATGCGTGTAAATGATCCAGTGTAAAACAAGTATACTACTAGGTATCACTCACTGAAACATCATAACACCTGTAATGTGAAACACTACATCACAGAGCATCCCAACAAGATACCCACTGACAGATGAGCTTTCCTGATGGCTGTATTCTCTGAGAGACACAGGAATTGTTTTCTGCTGCCTGTTATTATGACAAATATCTTCTCTGTAGGGGAAAGCTTATTAAAGTAAATTCCCAAGGCAAAGACAGGACATGGAAACCAAACAGAGAAGCAGAAAAACAGAAGAATGGAAGAATCCTCAGCTACACAATGAGCAATGGATGCCACAAGCACCACTGGCCTCAGGAGGTCCATGCAAACCCCGCTCCCATCACACCAGTAAGTAATTGACAGCACCCAGGACAGGCCCTCAAAGCGCTGGGCCAGCAGAGGAGACGCACACAGGGAGGTCTGCAGCTGGCATGGGACACACTCACACTCCCTTCAGAGTGGTATGGAGCACTTGGGGCATCTCAGTCGCAGGCCATATGCAAGCCCAGACCCAAAGAGAGCAGGGGATTTGTCTAGTAAGAAGTTGAAAGAGGAAGAAGAAGGAAAAAAAAGAGATAAAGAACAATCACAGACAACTTGCATACAAGATAAAGTAGGCTTTAAATAAAAAAGAGATATATAATTGAATAATAATTCTGTAGTCAGATTTTGGGAATTACATGAAATGTTGCTATTTGTGTAAATAAAAAGAGAGTGGTAGAATAGTTTCCCAAGAAAGGGAAGCATGGACTGACTGCAGATGACAAGAGTTTATTTTCTAGATACAGCCTGATGATAAAGAAAGTAGATGTAGTGGAAAGAGTATCACACTGATTTGGGTCTCTCTCCTCGTACTTGCTCACTGGCAAATAAGGAAAATATTACGATTTAGCTCAACACAGGCACTTCAGTTTAGACATACGGTGGCAATCTGTGAAAAAAAAGGGCGAGTGACGTGTGTGCTTGTGAACTGCAGGAGAAAGAGCCGTTCAGCAAGACACAGGAGAAGCAGCCACATTACACACTGGCATCAGATGCCAATTCCGTCACCAAACTGGTAAGCACGGAGTCAGAAGTCACACCTGAGCCCTTACACTTTCACCAACAGCCAGAGGCTGTGCTCCTCCAGTTAGTGTGGTGTCCTGCACAATGCTCCATGCCAAAAATAAAATGATTTTTTTTCTAAAGTTTGTCCAGCTGTGCACAGCATAAAACTTTCCAGGAAGACATTTGGTAGAGAGGAATACTGTAACCTCATTCACATCATTTAAGGCCTCTGTTCCTTTCCCGTCCAAATAATATGTGTACAACTTTTAAACTGGTTAAAAGGAGTTAAATGGAAAAAAATAAAGGAAGGAAAAAACTCACCCCCAAAACACTTGGTGAAACTTTAGCAACCCTGCTAAAATGAAGACATGCATGTCTTTGTTTCAAGCCATTTACTGGGTCCATTGGGTTCTATGGATTATTGTAGCACCCAAATTTTTCCAGAAATGTCAGACAAGTTTACCACAGAAATTAAGCTGTCTACCATCTGTAAAAGATTTGCCCAAGAGTTTCCCTAATGTTTTTTCCCCCCTGAAATACATTTAACTTAATTCTTTCAATATTTTGCCTATCATTCAAGTCCATACACATTAAGTATTGTAGAGCTGGCTAGATTTTTGAGGGCAACTTTTCCTTCTAAGGATTAGTTGTGCACTAGTGCACTGAAATTTTATATACAGAGTAACACTCTGAATATGAATTATTTCTTGAGAAACACTGTGCCTATTCTTGGGAATGGAGAAGTAAAAACTTTACTAGGAATTTCAGCCAAGGAGCTGAGATTAACACCCTTTATTCTCCTCCCAAATGGTGAGTTATTTTCAGAATACTAGACCAGGCTCGAGCTTAATGTCTCCATCACACTGTATAAAAGAGCCCTACAAGTAAATATGCGCACTCAGCCAGTGACAATGAAAGACATGGATCTGAATTCTTGAGCACGTTGAAGAAAGTTTTAAGTTTTCTCAGCAACATTTAGTGTACCTTGCAGTCCAAGTAAAACAGCGGTTAGGAAAGCTGAAGGGTATTCTTTATGTTTCCCCTCCTTCTAGATTGCATATAAACTGGTTGTTCCCAACTGCCTAACACTGGTGGGTGTTCTCACTTTTCACTATGGAAACTATATTTTTTATGTAACTCTCTAAAGACAGATTGCTTATGTGACAAATAATCAACCAGTCTACAACACAATATTTCCTCTCCCTGTGCATTTATGTTTTTATTGCAACTTTTGTTCTTCCATCATATACCCAAATACTGAGTCTCCTAAAATAATCTCGGAAAACGTAATCCATTAACAATTAAAAGGCAGGACAGTTGGGGGCACAACCTTGTTCTTGTCACATAGATGTGGCGTTCCCTTTGGAGCCTGATTTTGGCAGAGTTGAGAACAATTTAATGCTGCTTCTGTGACTCTGCAGAAGCATAAGATAAGGTCAAGCCTTAGAAGAACTGAGAATGAGGATCAGCGTTTTAACACCACCCAATAGATGACTATGTAACTGAGCGGCAATTACGAAAAGAAACAGCTCAATCCCTCAACCTGGGTTCGGTGTTGGGCCTTTGAAATCCTTGAGTGACAAGATCTATCTGTAAAATATAAAATGCTCCTTTGCTGTTGAAAGCACATACTGGATTTTAGGACAGTGATTCTGTGTGGTTAAAAACCATCCATCAGCCTCAGTGATTGTATAGCTGATGCTTCACATTCATAAAACAATGTAACGCTCTTGGTTTCTTCTTTCAGTTTCTTTTTTTCTGTTTCTGAATTTCATCTGAATGACGAAGCCCTTTGGACATGTCCATTTCCTAGGAAAGCACCCAAAACCACAAAAAGAGCTGATCACGGATGAGTAGTGATGCACATGACTGGTCCCACCACACTCGCTGGGAACACCAAGGCAGCAAAACACTGTGCACAGTCCTTGAGCCGGGGCTAAAAACCCAAGCGCCAGGCAGCAGCACTCGCAAACCCTCCCAGCTGAGGGGCTCCTCTTCCTTCTTCATGTCCCCCAGTCCAGTCGCATGCCATCAGTCCACACCTCTCTGCAAAGCACATCCTATCCTCCTCCTGCTCCAGGGCTGCCACCTCCACTGTCCTCCACAGCTGCAAGGTGGAACCCCCCCACCATCCTCCTGTGCCAGCCCAAAGGACTTGTCTTCAGGCTGGCTGTGCTTGGCTGCCATGGGCTGGCACAGTCCTGGCCCTGCTAGCCAAGCCTGCCGGCCGCCAAGGTCAGGCAGCCAGACTGCTCTCTCTTCGGAGCCATCACTCATCACATCTCTGGCAGATTTACTGTCACTGATCCCCGTACCATGAGGTAGCGTCTCTGACTCGCAGGTCAGGTGCCACAGCCATACAGGATGGCAAACGTTAGGGTTTGGGGTTTTTTTTTTACAGGCTGCGTTTCAACGCAGTGAAGAGAGAAGCATGACTGATGTTTATTTTCAACTGGGATGTTGAAAGTCACCCAAACAATACATCGAGTGCTATTCGGCTAAGCCTCAGTATTGGCTGTATCAAATACACATGCTTCATGCTGCGCCTGTCCACTGCTGCTGTATTTACTCCTAGGGTTGTAGTACAAATTCTGGTGGAAGAAGAACTGACACAGATGCCAAAAAGTTGCACTGATTTAAACTGTTTGCTCTCTCTATATAGAAAGGCAAATTTACAGCACTAAAATGAGATGTCTCTCCACCCCACTTTACACACGCTTCTGAAAATATTGCTGCTAGTCAAAATAGCATATGTTAGGCACTAAAAAATAATAATAATCAACAGTGTGGAACACATTCCTTCCATTAAAATTTTTTTACAGCCCATGGGCCCAGTTCTGCTCACACCAAATAGGGGACACACAAAAATACAGCAAAACCATCAGAGAGGCCATAAGCCCCCAGCAGCCCTGCAGAGGAGCCCAGGCTCTGGAGGTGAGACGTGGCAAGCACCCCCATTTCCCAGGCTTAGCAGCAGGGCTGAAAAAGGAAGAGGTAGCCAGGACCATCACTGAGAGGAGGCCCGTACCTCAGGGCAGGCAGGGCCATGCACCCTCACACCCCCAGAGCCACCTCATTCCCACTACCAGCTGTCTCTCATCCTAGAAAGGTGCAAGGGGCACAAGCGATGCCTGAACTGCTGGCCTCCCCCTTCCCGGGGCAAGGGTGGAGGGTTGAAAACGCCAGCGTAACCTTTTCTGGGGCTGGGAGTCCACACCCTCGCTTGGATGCCTACCCCTCCCCCTGGCAGCAGCCTCAAAGCTGCGGGGACTAAAGCATCCCTCTGCTGCATGCATCCTCTTGGCTCTGCCCTCTCCTCTCTAAACTATGTGGGTGCAGAATACAAAAGCCCAAGCAATTCCTTAGCAAGCCTCTCTAACACCCAAAAACTTCAGTGATAATATTTCTGAGATAGTTTGGCCATAGCTTTCCACCAGGTCACTGCTAGAGTATTCAACCCAGGCAGCAAGGACTGGATCAATTCTCACAGATCAGGCTCAGACCCCTGTGGCTGCAGCCCCTGTGCACCCTCTTCTTCCATTCACTCATTTGCTCATTCACTTGTTCGTTAGTGAACACGGGGCTTCCTTTTCTTAGTCACTTTTTACAAGTTACTTCTTAAAAGTATCCCACACCTCCCCAGGGGCCCATTGCCGGCAGCCGGCAGCCACCAGCGCACCACTGGCAGCCTCCCCGGCAAGCCCAGCCATGATTCGCTGAAGGCGGATGGCTCTGCTCGGCACCAGAGCTGCATCCACAAGCCCGGAGCTATCTCCGCTGGGGCCCCATCACAGCCCTGCGGGGATTGGGAAAGTGGCCGGCTGGCCCTCACTCGTTTTCAGGGGCACTGTGGACATCCAGTCTCTGCTGCTCGCTTGGCAGCAGCGTAAATAGCTCCACAGGAGACAGTACATAACAATATGTGGTGTGATACAAGTCTACTAGGCTCCCTTGGTGCTGTTTGTCCTTCTCTCCTAACAGCTGAAAATCCTTCAGAAAAAAAAAAAAAAGAAAAAAAAAAGATCCTTAATAGCACTTTTATTAAAGCAACTCTGGCTCATACATCACTTTAACTTGTGTAAGGAGGTACTGTGACCAGAAGCCACAGAAACACAACCAAGAGCAAAACAAAAGTTTTAAAAATATAGGTTCAGAACCGTTTTCTCCTTATGATTTCTCCTGTCCTTGTCTCACAGAGCCCCTCTGAGTGAGTTCAGCTCTTCTTCCCTGTCAGGACAGGCTACTAAACACATCATCTGTGCCGAGACATCCACGGTCACCTTCCTCCTGGTTTGTGAAAGCCAACTGTGTTCTTAAGGATCCCCTTCAAAAGGTTCTACTGAGGAGGCATGATGAGTAGCACACTTCCAGGATCAGGTTTACCTTCTCCCAGGGGTGCCGTTCCCCTTAGACGCTTTCTGCCCAAAAGACCAGAGCACGCCCTCCCTGGTTTTCCCAAATTTTTCACTCACTTGCAAATGTTGGAAGGAACAATTCAACAACTGTGCAACAGGCTTGCCCGTTTCTTACAGTTTGGTTTCACTAACAGTTAAGTGCAACTGTTACATCCTTGTATCCAAGGTCAGATGACCCCTGAGTCACTTTCCTTCCCTTGCCCTTGTTCATGCTCATATTATTTGTTGTTGGCACACAACTTGTGCTTTAGTCTAGTGTGCAAAATACAGAAGGGCTACACAAATGCAGAGTTCCACCTGCCATATCTCAGACCAGACCCCTTCTTGCAAGAGTCGCTCCTTCAGCTCTGTGGAGCCACCCGCCTTCATCTCCACCACAGGTCCCAGTTCAGCAAAGCATTCAGACTGTGCTTATATGAAACAGCAGCTAGGGAAGACAGGGGGAGAGGGAGGGACCCTAGGGGAGCAAGGAACCATGGAGTTACCACGAAGGCTGTCCTCTTAAAAACAGAGGGAAACAATCAGGGGAAAATTAAGATAAACCACCTTGTCTGAGGGTCTGTAGGGAAAAGCGGTGTGTACAGCACAAAGCGTCTGGTCAACAAAAGCTGAAGATCAGCTGCTGATCCTGCCCTTCGCATTAGACCTTCTTCTGGTTTGAAGTGTCCTGGCCAGAAAATCCAACTGCAATGGCTGGCTCTCCCTGACTCTCCTCCGCTCTGTCTGCACTCTGTCATTTTAATGGACTTCTGCTCTCTGTCTATATATATATATCCTGCGTATGAATTTCCTGATTCCCTAGACAGCTACATTCTGCCACAGCCTTCAGCGGTCTCTGCTAACAGCCCTGGCCACTAGGCTAGTTGCTCCAAAGTTCTCATCACACCTGGAAAAGCAACAACCAGAAGTCCTGAACTCAAGGCAACCTCTGCAGGTGCCAACACCCCTGCCAAACCTAGAAGCACAGCACCCACCAGGAGAAAAGCTGGTGCTGAAAATTACCTTTTGCGACTTCAACTCAGAGTTCATTCTTCGTGCCCACTACAAAATGTGCTCAGCAGGTGCAGGACTGTTTTGCCTGTGTGGTGTGAGGGCAGCGGTTACATCCTCAGGCATCAAGATACATCCTATCGCAGTGGGCCCCGAGGTGGTTTCCTTGTTAGTTTTCTTTTTCTACTCACTGCACACCTTACGCACTTGGAAGACACTAAATAAGCTGTAAGCATTTCCCAGATTTTACTGTTATGCCATTTGTATGTGTATTTTGCTCTGCATCTAAATTTGTGGGACATTTGGGTTAAATATCAAATATAACACGAACCCATTTAAAAGGAAAATATAGCTAGAGTCAATGCAACCTTGAGTGCCCAACCCTAGATCATTTGGTCAAACACAAAGTTCTTGCTGATTTCACTGATACTGAAAGGAATTCAAGCAGGAAGACAGTAACAGTAACTTCAAGTATTTGCTTTCTGTTTCTCCAGGATGTGAGTCATTGTAAAATTGACACTTTGCAGAAAGCAAAAAATAACAAAATAATTCTATAAATCAGCCTAATATGCCTCATCCTAATAGGCATGCACAAGCGTGCTTAGGTATATGCTTGCACACAGGCTGGAGGCCGACTATTGGCATTCTTATATTATTTTTAGCGTGAGTAAAAATGCTGTCACTGAACAGCAGGTTATTTACTTTTTCCCCCCAAAATGAAACCTCTGGCAAAAGCATACAAATTAAGTAGGGCCTATTTAATTTTCTTTCTATTTTAATTTTCTACAGGAACTCACCAAATTTATTTTGTGAAATAGTGCAGTTATGCTAACAGTAGCGTTGCTCAAAAGCATAATCTGTAAAATCAAAAATCCAGCGTGAACAAAATTGTTGGTAAAAACATCATTCTGCACTTCAGATGAAAAAAAATATGGCTCCGTTTTTCAAATGCTGCCAGAAAGAAAAACCTTGACTCATGGATGTGCGTCGTAAACCATGGTTTCATTTCACAAAGAAAGTGTCCCGGCAGGGACCCAAAGCTGAACTTACAGCAGAGGCACAGGGAGCAAACGCCGGGGCTTCACTCAGCAGTGTGGTTTCCCTGACGTGGGGCTCCATCGCATTAAATATTACCACTTGGAGAGACGCAGGGGTTTAAAGTAAAGCAGCAAGTACCAGAGCACTCAAAGTAAACTCCTACGATGTGGCAACACTGCCCTCCTGCTTCCTAGTGATTCCTGCTCTTCTTTCATATTCAACATGCCTTGGGCCAAGAGATGTCCTGGGCAGCTTCTCCCACCACCTAAGTGTTGAGGCACTTTGCATTTCTTTCAGTCTATTCAAATCTCCTTGTGCAGGCAGCAAAGACACATCTCATTAGGGAAAAAGAGGATAATAAAAGTCCAAAACTTAAATTTCATGATTTTCTCAGAGGGAACACACACAGCTATAAAAATGATCTCAAAATCCAGTGTTTGATTTCAGGGTTCAGCTTCAGGCTTTATAACTCAGCTTAATAACTGAATTAACAACAAATAATAAAATTATAATTAATTCATGTTAGAACTGAAAATGGTTTATATCTGTTCATTAGGTTAAACACAATGGAAAAGGTTAAAAAAATGGAGGATTGGATTAGACTAATCCTGCTCTTTCTGCATTCAGTGTTTGGGGGATGGCAGGGAAGGAAAGACACAATACTCTAACCCTGGCCAGATTAAAATTATAAAAAATCAATTCAATTAAAATGCAATTAAAAATATTAATCCCTATGACCTGTTACTATCTGCTTCTATTGAAACAGCTGTCTTCTACAGGCCAACGAAGTAAACACCCTACTGAGGGAAGCAAGGAAAAGAAGAGAGGACACATCCCACTCACTGCGCAGTCCGAGGACAGGCCCTGCAGCCAGGTGCAGCCACTAACAGGCACATCAACAGGACGATTTGGAGGGTTAATTTAAGCATATGATGAAGGAGTTAACTACCGTAAAATAAAACAATGATGGAAGCCATACCTTTTATTTTGTGTTAACACTTTACATCAGCCTCTGCATTTTTTCCTTACACGAAGAAAAAAAAAGCTGCATGTGCAAATAAACCAAGAAAACTGGAGGGAAGGAAGGAACAGCTTGCAAGGCAATTGTGAAAAACAAATAACAGCAATAATGAGGAAGGAACAGAAAATGCTTCACAAAGAAAAGACGTGGGTCAGGATTCAGAAGAGATTGGAAAGACTCAAAAGGTGCAGGGAAAAAAAAGCTTGAAAAGGCTTATTGAACTCAGGACGTGAACAAGACTGAGTAACAAAATGAGAAAAAAAAGATTTACAAAGAAAAAAAATCCATCTGTTTCCAAGTTCCTGTAGATTAGGCCCTGGGTACCTCTGCTGACAAACACCTGAGCCCCTGGTGTTCACGTGCCCCAAACTCCTCCTGACTTCTGTCCTCCTTCAAGAGCGCAAAGCTGGCTTTGTCCTCCTCTCAGTTATCACATAAATTTTCGCACTTGAAAGGCAAAGGTTTACCTGGTAAAAATTGTCTGTGGCTGTATGCCTTAGGAGGGATGTTTCTGCTTCCAAAGGAAAAACGAATAATTAGAAAAAGCAGATGTCGGCACTAGTCATGCCTACTTCATCGCCGCTAAGCCCTTCTGGTTTTCTGATTTGAACCCAAAACATTACTAAATTGTGGATCCCCAAACTATCCGCACTCTCTCCCATATCTCCTTTACTCTCCTTCATCGTTGACCTGACCAAAGATTTTTTTGGTCATGAGCACAGGCAGGAGTCAACACAGCCACGCTCTCCGCTGGTGCAGCCCCCAGCCCCCACCAAGCACATGCCCTCCAGGAGCACCGTACAGGCATCACCGACACCTCTGACCCCTGTCTCCATCTCGCCTCTCCCGACAGGACAGCTGCGTGTGTAGCACCGTGTTTTCCTTCCAGAGAGCCTGTGGAAGAGGAGCAGGGTCTGGGAGTTTCGCTTGTGTGTTGCTTCCTCCACGCTTGCTGGCATTTTGCATCGTCAAACACCACGGCTGAACGGTCCAACAGCTATTTTCACTTGAACATTACTAGTCACTTAATTAGCATTGATCTGCACATTTGCCTCATGCTGGCTATCACCTTCTAGGCTTTCCATACGTGTCGGGTTTTCCTGACATGTGGCATTACTTTGATGCCTGGGAGCTTGACTTTGTTCTGCACTCTAAGGTCACGCAGAGTGCTTTTTCAAAGCGTCCTTCAAGCCAGCTCCCTGACAATGACAAATCTTGGTTTATTGCCTTTCCTAAGGCCTCACAGTGTTTCCTAACAGACATCCTAGTGGTATTCTCAAATCCATCACTCTTGAGGCCAGATGTAAAGTAACCACGGAAAGCTGTATACAGCCATCAAACCATATGAACGGTTTTATAACTACTGGCAACCCACTGAACATTAAATATTGGATTAACATTCAACAGCTCTGCTGGTGCTTCCTGCACTTTGGCAAGCGAGCTCTCCCCACTCTGTTGTACGCTGGCAGAATGGGCTACAACTCTCTTTCAGGAAAAATCTCAAAATGGAGGGCTTTGCTTGCGCTACACCAGACTTGCAACACGCACTCAGAGGGAAATAGAGTAATGCAACAGGACCACAGGTCGGGAGATGAGACTGCTGCTGCTTTTCAGCCTCCATGAAATTGGACTGCAACTACTGACACAGCTGGCCCGGGGAAAAACATGTGCTCGAGTTGTTACCAACCCAAACCTACTCGCTCACATTAGTTTTGGTTCACCCTCCTCCTTGCAGTCCCCTGAGAACTGTGATCCCTTTGGTGTCAGAACTGGTTTTCCTGTGTGCAAGATGAGAGTCTGCCTTGTGCTTGCTTGAATTCTTCCCCCTGCACACCATAACACGAGCACTTCTCCAAGCAGGAGCAATTTGCTGAGAGCTGGTTCCTGGTGTCTGTGCTCCACAGATGCAAGCACAATCCCAACACTGCCTTGTACTTCCTGCCTGCTTTTAAGCAAGTCGCTTCCTCAGCTCTGCATCCCTTGGGCACCTTGCATAGGACCGAACCTGTCTCCAGTGCGAGGTGTTGCAAGACTGCAGGCACTAACCTGACCCTGTTACATCCAGCTTCCACCTCTGTGAAGCACGGGCAGGTGAGCTGCCCTGAACGCAGGCGATCCTGCCAACGCAGGTCAGGCACCGCAGTCATCACCTGCCGGCTATTAGCACAGATCAGGGCAAAATAAACAGACCCAGCTCAAACTCACAGGGAGATGCCTGATCCCAGGGGATGCCAGGCAGCTCTGCTGGAGAAACTACTGCTGCCTGTGCACACGCATTCCTCCTGATATGCTGTTTTGCATCCAGACGCAGGCTGCACCGTTTTTAGAGGCAGAAGGAGACTGACTGATGGGACTCCAGCACACGGCCCAACAGAACGTGCCAACAGACTCATGACAGGGGTAATCGCCATGTTTAAAACACCATTTAAAGAAAGGTAACCTGTCAAGTTTGCTTATGTTGTAAGGCTCAGCCCCAGAGGACTCCAGCGTATTTCCAACACATCGAACTAATTGTAGTTTACATTCGTTTCACTCTCTATTAGAGGTGCTCCACTTTCCAGGAAAACTAATTTGATCTGCAGCACTTGGCCGGCCACAGCTTTCTGCATGAAACCCGAGCGCCTCTCTTCACTGAATGGGGGTTTGGATAATAGCGGAAAACGTGCAGCGCGATCCGTGGCATGTCACCCTAAACATTGCTACACGCCGAAAATAGTTTCGGCTTCCTCCGCCTCACGTAGTCTGGAAATAAAACATATGGAGTTAGCACGGCCGCTGATTGGATTTTGATTGTTCTGAAACGCTGCCAAGTTTAAAGTGGAGAGTGCGGCCTGAAAGGAAATACAGTAGACACTAGACAATTTATTTGTTTCTGAGTGGGGACCTGGCTGACGGGCCGCTTCGAAGGTGGCTAACAAGAGCAGCATGTTCCCATATGGAAACCATATGGGGAAATCAGCCAGGATCTACAAACATGGCACAAGATATGTTATCACGGCAACAGAAAAAGCAGAGCGCTGTAAAATCGGTGCCAATCACAACAGCAAATTGCTGATGGATGGCGCTGATAAATAACTGGAATAGCTAACATACCAGCAGGTTTTAGATAAAATGCCGTAGGAGCAGGAGAGGGAACAGGCGCCCGGGGGAGCGCTGGGGAAGGCGGGAGGCGATGCCGGCCTCGCTGCTCGGCTGTGCCTGCAGAGCTCTCTGGTGCAGCACGGCAGGCGATCCCACAAAGCCGAGGGCCCCTAAAGCCCTGAAAAAGGGGGGGGAAAAAAAAATCTCAGACGGTTGTGACCTTATTAAAGATACCGGCGATCGTTTCATCTCCTGAGAACAGCTCCATAAAGCCTGCCGGAAGTGCAAATATTGACATTCGACGAAAGCAACCGCGAGCTCCGGCGCGCCCGGGCCTTACTCAGGGCCGAACCGCGGCCGGTCGCACCGGCCCGCGGGGAAACGGGGCGAGCCGCCGCCGCGCTGGGCCGGAACCTCGGGCGGTGCCGGCGCGGCCTGCCCGCCCCCTCCCGCGGCGGTTCCTGCTCGCAGGCCCGGGGCCGCCCGCTCGCGGTCCACAGCGCCGCCCCGCGGCCACCGCGCCGCGCCCCGGCACCGCCCCCGGGGCCTCCCCCCGCCCGGGAGCCGCCCCCCGCGGTTTCTCCCCGCCCCGTGCCCCGAGCCTCGCTCCGCCCCCCCGGCGCCTCGGCGATATCTGCCCTCCGGTCAGCCGCGGGGTCCTACCGGGGGGTGGGGGGCACCCTCGGAGAGGGAGAAACAAAATAATACAGGAATGAAATCAAAAGGGTGCCCTGAATGTGGGGCAAATACATTCATCATCTTGACAGAGGAGGGAGGAGAAATTAACCCCTTCCCCAACATTTGAGACATTTTAACCTGGAATGCTTTTATACCTTTACTTTTTTTTTTTTTCCCCAAGAAACAAAAAACAAAGCCAAAGTTGTCCTGATTTCAAAAACAAAATTAAAAACAAACACTGAAAATGAATACATAATCCCAAAACAAATCAAATTTTTCAGTCAATTAAAAAGAAAAAACTTTAAATTCTTTTTTCTTTTCATTTTGTTGAGAAAGCAGAATTTTTTCATGTTTTTATAGAACCAAAATAGGCACTTTTCCAAGGTTATTTTGCTTCAGTCAATGAAGGAGAAAAGAAGAAATATCCACACCATTTCAACTTTGAGGGCAAAAAAAAGAAGGCAATAATTGAAGAGGCCGAAGCACGGCCCATCCAGCAACCTGACAGTCCTCAGGCCACACCGCGTACTGCTGAAATGTTTCCAGGACAGAAGCGTTCTATGCAAACTCAGTATCCAGAGAGCTAAAGCACAGGACTGTAAATAGGTTCATGCCACTATGGTCTTTCAGGAATAAGATCCCCTGTTGTCTCATCTCATGAGCGACTAACTGATTTTTCATTTCTCAACTTTATGATTTTAAAGACATTAGGAACAGATTTTTTTAAACCTTTATCTGTGGAAAAGGCATTAACTTTTCCACATTAACGCTTCAAGATTTACAGCTTTCCTTTTTGCTGGTGACAGTTCAGGAACTGCTTCACCAGTTCTGTGTATTTCTACATATTCAGTTCACATCTTCAATAATATTCAGACCAAAGCAGTGATTCTGTGTTTATTAAATTCATGTATGATTTACGCACAAGGTAGATTGTTCCAAAGCCCCAAGAAATCAATGGCATTTATACTGACTCTGAGAAAAACCCCTCTCAGGAAAATAATATATTTCATTACAGCTTTGACTAGCCCCTAACGCTACGTTTACTTGTCCTGCACACCTTCTTACTGCTAATACCAGAGCTGGAGCTACTTGAAATACGAAGCCCCTAACAACACCGTCCTAACCCCGTGATGTACTGTTGGCAAACTCTGGGCCCTGACTTTTTGGGTCCATGATTGTCTGGATATAGGTGCCTGTGAGTAACCTGATCAGAGGGTTTGAGCATGAGTGCCAAATCCAAAACGTTCAAGAAACATCAAAGGTAGAGGGGATAAGAGAGATGTCCAGAGAAATCCAAACATGTCACGCACCCATCAGACGTGGAATAACTCCTGAATCCTGACTGAACCAGGCAGAAGCCAGGCAGTTCTTGGTCAGGACAGGAATTGGTGCTCCAATCACCCAGATTCCCTTTTTTGTGCTTTCATTTCAAATGAGTAATAGTACCACTCATTTACTGGCCTTGTCTACATGCCATTTCCTCGGACCTTTTTTTTTTTTTCCTTTATAATTGCTGTTTAGGTAGGTTAGCTGGTGCTCTGGAGCTGAGTGGGTTATGCACAGTAGTGACTTGAAGCTCGTCAGTTGCCATTATAGCTCCTATTCATCAAGTCCTCACAGGCATCTTTAATGCTAAACTCTATAGCCAAGAAATCAAAATAGAGATCTCAGTCATTGCTTGTGATGATCTACCTGGTTAAATAAACCAGCCTTCAAAAGAAAAATAACACACTTCATGCAAAAGATCAGAAGCTGTAAGTGTCCAAAGGCCTCGCAGTACAATTTCAGCCACTGTAAATTAATGTTTACATGTCAAAAGCCTGTAAGTTATTATGTAAGTCCATATATACACATGTATGTTTACACTCACTATAATTTGGAACAAAAAAGAAACCTTTGGGATGAGTTTTAGCTTATTTCAGTATAAAACAGGTTATCACATATTTCAACATCACCTCATGCACCACAAAGCTACAGAATGATGCATTTTTATTCTAATAATGAAAGAAGTATTGCACTGATTTATGATAAAAAAGGAAAAGTTTGCCCCATCCCCGTCTCCAGTTGCAAATGTTTTTTGCCTGTGTGACACCCATGATCTGTTCTCCTCCAGAAACAGAAAGGTCACATCCAGGTTGACACTACACCTGCTGCAGGAAAAGCCAACCAGATGTATCTTTATGAGCCCCAGCAGCAGCGGCACTCGTACTTTCATTCCCTAAGCCAGATTTTCAATGGCAACCCCTAAACACACCAGTCAGCATAGTTCACTGACTGATGCTCTTACTTTCTCTGTGAACTCAGAAAATGTAGCAAAACTCCTAGTTTTAATTAATCAACAGCCTCTAGAGTATTCCACTCCGCTCTTTAAGCAAAACACATCAACTCTGGCCCAAGGCTGAGCACCTGCCTTTTCATTCCTCATCCTGGATTAGTTCCTTGAGGTTGAAGCAGGTGAGACAACCCAGTTTGACCTGTGCATGCTCTGGCTCTTCCAAAAGTTATGGCCAAATTGTCTTTGAACAAATAAACGCAAAGCTCAAGCCCCTACAACCAGTGGTCTCTTGAAAATTCAATCTTTTTTCCTAACCCTGCTGGGATTTCAAGCTGACAGCCACCACGTCATTTCTGTGACTGTAACACACTTTCCTACTGCAGGAAATACTAGCAACAGGCTGCAGCAGGGCAGGGATGGCTCTGCTCGGCTCCCAGTTCAGAGGTGGTGCCCACTGCTTGCTCCTCTGGCTCCGCACCACTGGGAACATCAAAGGAGCAGAAGCCGGTCAAAGCGAGGTCCCAGTGAGCACCCTGTCTTACATCAGCCCATGGCAGATGATGAAGGAAAGAGCAGATACAGCGCGAAAGTCTGCAACAACACCCCCTGGGTCTGCCCTCCCAGTTGCTGGCAATCTAGCATTTGTTCTTTGCATTTAACAGCCCTCCATCAACTTTTTCTTTCCAGAATTTGCACTTACTGCCATTGCTGCCAACACAAATAAACTCGGCAGCACCACGGGAAAGGCTGGGAGTCTTCCCACAGAATAACAGTCTAGAAGTTGCCCCTATGACTGAGGCTGGAAAACAACTGAAATGCAAGGGAGGGAGGAGAAGGAGGAAGATGCCAGCAGAGAGTGGGCAGGGTGGGAGGTGGATGAGAGACACAACTGGAGAAGGGAACATGGAAGAGTGGGGTAAGTGTATAAAGTGATATTTATCCTAAACTGAAGAAGCCAGAGATTATGTTTCCTACGAAGTAGTTGAGGGAGTGGGCAGGGGCTTGACCTCCCTTTATTGCTGTGTTAGACACATTTACTGATTTTCCTGAAGTCCTAGCTCCTGGAAACACGTGACTTTGCCATAACCTTAACTTTCATCACAAAGAAAGAAAGGAAAAGTCCAGCCCTCATAGTTATAGGGTAAACTCAAAACCTCAGGAGGCAAATAAAACCGCCCCAAAACGTACAGATTTTTTAATTGTCATGGTTTCTAAAGCTGATTCAGTTTGCACACTTGGAGCTAACTACATCAACGGAGACTACATATATATATTTGCTTGTCAACATCATCTTTATCTTTAAAAGCAACACTTCACTTTGCTACTAAACAGACTTGTTACCCAGTCACGTCAGACTATACAACATTTGCCTCTTGACAGCAAGTTTTTCAATTCTGTCTCTCAAGTTCTGACCAAAAGGGTAATTTTTCAATCATCAGAGAATGGGTTTGACACTTAGGATTTAGTGCCCCATAATTATGTCTTTAAGGTCAGAGAGTTGAAGTGTACTAAAAAACCACAACAGAATAGGGCTAGAAAACTAACAGTTGAGAATGTTGCTGGAACAAAATATTAAAAAAGGCTTTTTATCTTTTAAACACTCAATTCTGTCCAACTGCAGTAACGATTGAAACTTTTTTTCATCTCATTTTGAGCACACCTTTAAAACCAACCACAACAATGGATAAAGCTTCCTGCATCCACTTCCTGCTATGAACCATTCTAATTCTTTGAAATAAATATGTTTTGGGTTATTTTTGTAAGGGTAATGTTTAATATCTGTCCCCCAGCGTGTAAATGCATAGAATACACCAAAGATTTAACATCTGCTACAAATAATTTTACAGAGGATCTCAAGTTCTCTATTTTAAGATTATTAGGATATTGTACAGGTGGCCAAATTATTAAAATATGGTTTAAATTCAACACTCATGCATTTTCATAACATGTATTGGATTTTAAAGTCTGGAAGCCACATGTCAACACTAGAAAAGACAAGGCCAGCTTGCTGGCAGTTCAAACATTAAAGGCCACTTTCAAAACATTACAGACTTGCTATGCAGCACCACAGCTGTGGCAGCAGGCTGCCCTGCAGGAACACTTAGCAGCACCCCCTAGGTAGAGGTGATTTTGTAAAAAGTTAAGGCAAGCTACTTTCCTTTCAGACAAGTGAGCGTTTCCATGAGCATTACAGCATTACTTTCTCTACCCCATACTGATTAAGTCAAGACCTTTACCAACTGATCTGAATTTTAATATCTAAGTGCACACTGCAAGTGCAATGCAGAGTGAAAACTGAGGCATACAAACAACTGCTTTTGATTCTCTTTCGTTGTTCATGAAATACCATGAAAGCTAAATAAAGCTAAATAAATGTGGTATTAAAGAGCCCTACTTACTCTTACTGAGTAAGACTCAGTATTTATTCCTATTTTGAGTGAGTTGCTCCTTAATGAATGAACAGGAACCTCTTGCCTGTTGCACTGGCGTGGTGCAGAGCTCTGGGGACCTGGCTGGGGAGTTTGGGTCCCAGCTGGAAGGAAGTAAATGATTCACACCAGCATGTGCAACATGAAAACCCACTTCTGCTGCCTGTGGTTTTACCGGGCTGCTCTGAAGACCACAGAAAGTGGTTTTTAGCACAGGAACTTTTGCACCTTCTTTGGGGGAAGCACTAGCTATGCTGTTGCAAGGGAGAAGAATTGCTGTGCTCACTTCCCTCTGTCTCATGGTGTACAAGTGGATGCCATTACCTCAAGAAGCACCCTACAGCACCACCTGAGCTCCTTGGGTCTGAGAGCTCAGCTAGCACATCTGCTGTTTTAGTTCCTAATAGCCAGCGTATGTCTTTGTGCTTCCAGGCGATCCCTGCGAAGCCACAATCCACAATCGGGAAAGGGAATAGCACACGTGGGAAGGGGAGCTGGGATGATACCCGGTGAAGGGGGAGCCTCATGCTGCAGCCCACCTGCTGTAAGCCATCCCATTCACAAATGTTTTATTTTTCAATACATAAAATTTTGAGCATGTTCAGGGTAACCACATCAAGTACGGGACTCTTACTGCTTTAGCTAGAGTAACATCAGACACAGCTGAGCCTGAATCAGATCAGAGTCAAAAAACATCTCAGAACTGAGCCGATACAGAATCTGATCTCCAGCACTCACTTGGGGAAATATTTCTGTCCAGATTTTTTTAAAAAGACAATTAATTGAAAAAGTCAGTGAAAAACTAAAATTTACATGAGCCTTAGAAAGCAGTGTCACACAAACGAGCACCACAGAACAAACCAGATCACAATTCTGATCATCTGACCTCTCAGTAACCTCTGTATTGGGATGCTCAGAAAAGTAAACAATAGGATCATTGTCCAGTAGGACACCAAACAGAGCATTCGCAGTCAGAGTCAACAAAATCTTCACTAAAAATTATGCTAGACAAACCTGCACAATCTAGAATTTCTTTACTTGCCAGACAGGGTGTCAGCTGGGAACTATGGGGATTCATACTTGGTTTTACTCATAAGATCTTTACAACAAGCCTTGTAGGAGACAAAGTTCACATCCATAAAGATAAAAAATGGGCTTACCACAACACCTGGGTACAAGGCTATTTATAAAAATCCCACAGATTGAACTATTTTTTGTTAAAAAAAAGCTACTAGATTTCAATAGTTGTTAAAAGTAAATATTCTTCACATACACTCTCATAGAGCTCATAGAGAAGTGGAAGAACATAAAATAAAAACTATAATGGCAGGTGCTGCGGAATCCACTATTGCAGGGCATTACCTCACACACTGCACTAAAAGGTTATCTCAAATGTGCTTGCTTTCTACCATTTGGAAAAAAACCCCAACAACCTGACATTCTGGCTTCAGGTTGAAGAGTTTTGCACCAGCACTTTCTAAGTAATGAACAAAAGAACTGCTTGTTTCTGACAGCATCCGCAGGGTTTCTTGAAAGTGTCCTCCAGGGTTTAAGGGTGGAAAGAGCCAGGCACAGTATTTTGTACTTGCTCACTGTGCTTATTATTCTGCGCAAAAAATATGTTTTTCAATCCAATTTGGAAGCAACTTAAACGGAGCAGCACAAAGGCATTCTTTGTGACCTGCAAGAATGTTACTCAGGCCAGCAGGGAATAGCTAACCCACCTTAAAACCTACTTTTATTTCACAACCATCTCAAACCCTAATTTTATAGGATGGTCAGTGCTAAGGTTGTAAGAGCACAGTAGCACTGTGCACCTTTCCATACTGGGTGCCTCTGTTCTCATATAACCTTCCAGCTACAACCTTTCTACCCACAGGTTTTATTATTTTTAAGCAAGGCTGTACATTCACCATTCATCTGTTCAGTAATCAAATTGCAGTTTTTAGTGATTGTGACTATTTCGGCCATTCCCCCTTTTGTTAATTCCCTCTGAAGCAGCAGATTGGCTTTAAAGTCTATAGAGCTGATGGAGAAAAGATGGCTTTCATTTCAGTACACCATGAAAAGAGATCAAAGTCCAAATCAGATCTAACAGAAGAATTCAAATATCAGTCCTGAACGTAAGAAGTATAGTGGTTTTAGCGTATGAAAGCACGCTGTAATCCTCTGATTACAACACAGGGGAAGAACGCATGGTCTGTTCAGTAAATGCTTATGTTAAGAAAGTGCCTTTGAAGGTACATCACTATTCCTACAAAACATTTTCTGCTTCAAAGCAATTACTCAGGCAAGTACATAACATACCATACAAAGAACATTTAAACATTTAGTTATACAATTATTTGAAAGTAAAAAATTTGAGACTATAACCTGCTATTTAACCTTTAACTTTCTTCCACATACATGAGGAACACAGAGGTAGATGAACAAGGTTCAGGGAGCACATTACTGGACAGGAGGCAGGCAGTCACTGAAAGCAACCTTCAGATGTGAGCTCCAACTGCTTTAGGGCCACAAAAGGCTTGGGCTCCAACAGGAACATTTGGGCTCATGCTTTTGTGCACGGTACCAGTGTTTCTACTGATGGCACACAGCAAGGAGAAATTGTACAGGAAGGACTGTTACATCATGTCAAATCTAGAAGGAACATAATGGGATAGAGAAGTGTTCAAGAAGCAGAGCTGAGCATGTTTTCATGATGGATTTTCAAAAGACTGCAAGAATTTTATTACTGGAGAGTCATTGCACTCTATGTGATCACAATAATAACAGGGAAAATGAAAGCAGAATAGCAGGTATATTGCTGTTTTGGGCATTCAAATGTGAAGGTTTTGTAATGAATTCAAATAAATCCCAGATTTCCTGGCTTGGACATTACTTTCTAACTATGGCTGCATAGTCCTGTATTCATATACCTGTGACCTGAACTGCACAGACACCAACGTGTTACAAGCCAAAATCTAAGGAGCCTCACTAAAGAGCTCATTAAGATGGGGGTCAGGCACATCATCTTTGAGTCAGAGCCTTCAAGGAAAGAGAGAAGATGTCTGCCTACCAAATACATTCTGCAGCATGATAAAGCAGATTAGACTTGAGAAGAGGCTGTGTGTGCTGGTGCAATTCTCACCCCTCCCCACCCCTCCTTGTTGGGCTGCCCCCCCACCCCCCAGCTATACACCAATCTGTGGAGATAAGCCTGGCTCCTGCCCCTCCCGATTGCTCAGAAACAGTTATAATGGCCCATCATCTCCTAATGGCCTGGCACACCTGTGCCTGGGATGTGGTTAAATGGGAACAATAACAGAGTTGCACAGTCATCAAATTCTTGTGTAACTGCTGGAAGGCACCAGAAGGTATCTGACAAAAGTCAATTATCTTGGACCCTATAAACTGCGACCACGAGGGAGACCCTCTGAGCTCCTCTGGATCGCAGCGGGCCTGTGACCTGCAACTCCCCTGAGCTGTGATGCCTCTCAGGTACCGAAACCATTAAGGTGTCAGCTGCTCCAGACTGAAGGCCAGGGCAAAGTCCACCCACTGGAGTCTCAATTATGGCCCGTTGAGGAATGCCAAGGCATTGTATTTGCTCTAAACTCGAGAGGGAAATTTTCTTTGAGCTAGCTTCTCTTTCACCCGTTCTTTCTCTGTTTATTGGGGGGTGTGTGTGTGGGGGTGGGTACGTACCCTTGTTTCTGTGTGTTTGTCTGTTTTGTGTTCATTCTACTGAATTCAAACACCTTTGTTTCTGTGTGTTTGCCCATTCTGTGTATGCGCATGTATGTATGTATAAATTAAGGTACCGTCAAGTAAGTTAGTGTGAATCTTGTCATTTTAGAATCTGTGAATAAGTCGCTTTTCTTTCTTTCAGCATTTCTGAATTATTTTGTAATAATAAATTGCTGTTAGTTACTAATAAACCTAGATTTCTTACTAAATCATTACCGTGTCAATTCTTTCATCCATGACACTGTGTCCTTGGTTTGGAAGGCAACATTCTTCAACGGAAGACAGCTTGGTGTTATCTGAAAAAAAATGGGTAGCAAGTGGCTTAGATGATTTGAAAACCGAAAAAACTCTTCCAGTCTAATAGTTTACTCTATCTGGTTTCATTATTTGCATTTAGCCCAATACCTTAACAAGTCTTATACAATCACATTTCAGACATGCAGGCAAGAATGCACTTCTTTCCCCAAAGCTTTTGAAGCCATCTGCCACATTTGACAAGTTTTAAGTTTATACACTCCTTCAAGTATTACAAAAACCAGCAGATGTTAGAAACAAAGAAAACCTTATTGCAGGCTCTTACTAGATACTGGAGAGCATAGAAGAAAACAAACAACTTAGCAATGTCCAAATACGAAAAAATCTTCATCCAACGCTCACATCTTATGAGATACTCAGGCACCATTATTTCTGATGCTTCCAGAACTATTTTAAGGAGGGGAATATGAGCTATTTCATTTATCAAATTATGGAAAAAGATAGAAGGAATTTTAAATTAAAATATCTTCTTTCACTGCCCTATAGTACTTACTATGTACTGGAAGAGGTTGACATTTCAAATTTATACAGCACAACCCAGCTGACACCAGTAAGGAGTCTTACTGACTATACAGTGTGCACATGCCCTGGCCTATACAGTTTCACACCAGAGAGCTACTACTGCACAAAGCTTGACCTCATCTGTAATGTGGATCACAGAAATATACGTGAACGCACAGGGTGAAACTAGTAGCTCAGTAGTATCCAACAGAGAAGCACCACCATCCTACCTAAACATTTCCAGCTACGGAGAGCTATCACACCCTTTGGAGCAAGAATAATTAGCCTTTGGAGCATTCTGCCAATGCACCAGCTTTCAGTCTTTCTAATTTCATCTTTCAAGTTGCTACAGTGTTTTGTTTGCCACTTTTATTCAAGGTGTTTAAGAGTATTCTCACACTTCATCATACACCCAGGTTGGAAACTGCATGGGAGATAAAACCAATACTAGAAGTTTGTTTACAGTTCCTGTAAGAGCCTGCATATTTATTATTAAAGATATTTCTTGTTATATACTTTATTACGAATCAAACATGTTCAGTATGCAAGAAAATGGTGTAGCCAATGTGCAACTTTTTCAGGGAAACAGAATTCTCAGCTCAGATCACACACACAAACAGGTTTTAATTAAAATGCTGCAGAGAAACAGACAAAAAGCCCAGAAGGAACCATGTCCTGCACTTCATGCTTCAGAGTTTGTTCCAAAATACACTACCACTTAAAGCAATTTAAATCAATATCTTAACTGACACGCAACTTGATATCCACGTCAGGAATATTCTACTACCATTGAAACTGCAACGTACTGTGCAGTTAACTTCCAAAATCAGAAGCTGTAGTGGGCCTGCTGAAGCCAGGGGCAATACTTGCTTCAGTGGATGCTGACTAAGCCAATCACTTTCAAACCTGAAGGGATGACAGTTCTGTGAAAGGAATACACTGTTCAAAAATGTCCACTGGGCATCCAGTGCAAGTCAAAGTTAAACCTGGTAGAGAATTTTGAAGCTGTTACTCTTTTGTTCCAAAAGGATAAGCAGCTACAGGCACTTTAAAACATCTCTGTGCAGTGACAACACCAGCAAATTACCTGGTAGCAAAAGAAATACTATCTTTAACAGCATTCTTAAACAAAATGTTAAATTAAACAGAGGATATATGAAAGAATTAATATTTTAAATACACCGCTGAAATTGTTACCAACTTTCAGGTCATTTTTTGAGACACTTTAAAACTCGAACTTTTACTTTCCTCTAAAAATCACATACTCTGCATAAGAGGTCTTTTACTATTCCTACTGTTACCAGCAATTTGGAGTTTTAAAGTGGATAGATTAAATCAGTTTGCCCTGGCAAATCCATCTGAAGCAGCTTGTGAGCCTAGCACGCCCGTTTCACTGGGAGAGGTTCCCACCACTGTCAGAGATCTGACAGCAGGGAATGCTCCTGCGCCTCTGTGGCTCCTGCTCAAGGTCTGAAGCTGAAACTGCCACAACGGCGAGCTCTCAGCAAGGCACTTCGAATGGGAGCTGCAGCACCTGAACTGGGCACCTCTCTCTTCCTGCCAGATCTGCAGGCAGCAGCATCCTGAACACCTGTGATGATCTACTCAGTGAATGCAAGTCACAGCCCCTCCATGCAGTTCAAAACAGCTCCACATTCCTGCTTCCTACTAATCAGTAAAACAAGATTATTTTCCACCAGTTACCATACCTTACTTACCATATTTCGTTTCAACACATATATAAAAAAATGTATATGCACACATACATATATATGTATCATTCATACACACAAATTGTATATCTGTATGTAAAAAGGTGCAGAGCATATTTTCTCCATCACAGACACATCTTTAAAGAGGATCAAATATTAGGAAAACATTTGTCTCAAAATAAAGTAAAAAATAGGTGTTCTCATAAGATACAGACAGAATTCCTTAACTGCATTTCCTGTTTTACATATAAAAAGTATACATTTAGATAAAACAATCCCTTCAGGAGGAGAAAAAGAAGTTGCTTTTCATATTCAAGATATCCTTCCTAAAATCACTCAAGAAGACAGTCAGTCTCCCAAGCCATGCAGAAGAAATATATGTGTTTGTAGTGATGAATTTGAAAGTAACAAAAATGAGTGCAGAAGTAAAAATCTACTGGAATTTATTCCACTTTTAAGGAAACAACTACAATTCCAAAATGTCCTTTAACAGAAGAAACCGGAGTTTACGAAAGTGCAGTCTGCGTCATAAATGTCCTCTTTAGATATAGATATTATTGTGAGTCTCGTTGGTTGTCAGTAACTTCTTCAAAATCTTTGTGCTTTCAGATACATCCTAGGAAAAGGAAGAGATTATCAGCATTAGCTACACTGCTGGTTACAAAACAAACCAAAAAAGCTTCACTGTCCTCTATTCCAATTTTTATTACTCTAAGTATCAGTTTGATGAAAATGTTAACTGTGAGCAAAACTCAGGTCCAGAGACCTGCTAAGGGCTCCAAATGAATTTGCAGTTCAACCACAGAATGGGATTTGTTAACTTCATTCCTCCTTGCTTCTATATGAGAGGAAGAGCCTGCATAGTTGCTGTCGCTTTCCATCAGAGTTTAAACATCTACAGAGTAGTCTGTTACACTTATTTAGCAGACCAGTATAAGCTGTAACAAAAACTAACTTGCAATTCCCACATTTAAAGCTGAAATAAATACTTCAATACACACAAACCTCTTCTGCCATTTAAATGTAAGTTCAATTGGCAAAACTGAGGAGTGTTTTGAACCAACTATACCTCAATTAAAAACGTTTCAGAAAGAAGCAAAACATTCACCTTAGTAGCTATAATGTCATGATTTCACAACAGTTTTGCACTAATCAAACAGCTAAGAATCATCTTTAGAAATTCTGTCTTTTAATTCCAGAAAGAAGTTATAGGTCAAAATAAATTTCTTAACAAGCTTCCATGTATGGCACACGACAGGCAGATACAGAGCCGTCTTCCACATGAATGTAAAAAAAAATATATATATACTTAAAAGGTTTTAACATGAGACACCTCCAAAGGAAACTGCAGCTTAAACAACCACAAGAAATCACAACCTGATATACTAGTACCACTCCAAGAGCCTGAAAAGTCAAAATGAAGTTTTGAGGGAAGCTGTAGATTCATTACTTCTAAGCAACTTACAAACAGATGTTACAGCAGGTACTGTACCAGAAATCATTGTCCTGTCATTAAAGTCTGTATTTTTCTGCCTTTTCAGGTGGAATCCTCATAGTGGCACATCAACACCAGAATGCAAGAGATGAAAGACAGACAAAAATAGACCAAACCTATCATTAATTTTTAAATACGGAATTTTACCTTGACTAAACTCTTCAGGATTTTAGAAGAAAGCAGAGGCTTGAACGCTTCAATTGTAACCGTGTCCAGTTTGATGACATCAGTGTAACACTGATACAACACTGCAGGAATCTGCCATACTTGACAATAACTCAAAACTAAATACAAGTCAAAAGAAAACATGTGTTACATTCAGCAGAGAAGGAATCTCAGTTCTGTGTATATAATCACATTTGTTCTGGCCAGAACTTCAAAAGTATGAAAGTTTATAAATTGTCTACTCGGGATTCTGATTGCTAGACCAGCCATCCCTCATTTCCCAGGTACACTAGAAAATAAACCACCAAAAATTAGTAAAATGCAGTTAGTATTTTTTCCTGGCAAGTATCTTCACTGGAAACTGTATAATCTTGGTAAACAAAAATAACAACCAACAAAAAACAACCAAACATAAAAACTCAAAACAAACTGTGAACAAGATAAACTTTTTCTAGAAAGATCACACTTTTAGCTCCTGCCAGACAAGTTTTTCCTCATGATGCTACCACTAATTTGGTACTCTATAATTAAAAGCCTCAGGGGTTTTATTGCATTACGTAATAAAACTGAATCTAACTCTTACACGAGATTTATCAGCAGCACTGTGAAACCTACTTTACCTGTAATATGCAAAAAGGACTTTCTAAACCTCAGTCTGGATGCCCAGATGAAAAGAACTCTCAATAAAACATACTTAGCTCATAAGTAAAATGTCCCAAAACTCCCCATATACAACATACTTTGTAAGGCTATACTGAAAAATTTGCTAGTACTTATGTCCCACACATAAGGGTAAAAGGATTTGTGGGTGGTTTTGAAATTTGTCCCTATTTTATGAAACAACATGTAAGATGTCAAGCTGTTAGGAATTAATTTTCAAAAAGCTAACTTGTTAGCCAGTTCACACGATTAAGTAAAAATTCTAATTGCAATGGGAAGCCCTTCAAAGTGAATTCTGTGTTGCCACCAGCAGACTTGTAAATAACTGGAATTGCAAAATACCAGCAGCAGGAAGATCTCGCACAATGTTTGGTTGTTCCAGCAGTGGGCAGCAGACCTGTTCTTTGAATTCTTTTGTCTTCAAGGCTTTCAGAAATGGAGATGGAAGTGTTAAAGTGGATTCCTGAGTTTTATAATCAGCTACAGGACATGTTGAAAGAATGGTTACTTGCAAGTCCTCCTTTCGCATACGGCCAAAAACCTGGAATAGAAATGTTAACACATAAGCAAAATTTATCTTTTCACAGTAACAGCATAAAACCACAAAGATTCATTTCCATTTCAGTGCAGATGGCAAACGGCAGTTTAATGCAGGTTTGCAGGACTATCTAAAATTTGAATCACAACATTCAGGTAGAAATTTCACATGCATTGCTCTTGGGATGGAGATAAAAAACCCAAAAGAACTGCTAACATATTTATCAAGTCTGCTGATTTTCTTGAGAGGCTTTCGGTTTTCAGCACTCTCTTTTCACCTGCAAATATATTAAGACTTACTATTTTTACTAATGGTGATTGTAGAACAAAGAAGGACTCCAAATAAAACCAGGCTGCTCATGACAAGACAACAGCTTACTAAACTACAAGACATTCAAAATCGAAATTGTGCTCTCTAGAGTCTTAATTTTAAATACTCAGATTTTATTATGTTCAAGTTGAATTGAGAAAGAGAACCTTAATTTTTCCATGGTCCTTCTCAAATTCAAAGAAGAGAGTTTTGAAAACATTGTACAAAACCTACTTTTGGAGCCATTGCATGCCATCCCAAAACACCAACATGCTGCACAGTGTTCCACTGTTTTTAAAGAACATATGTCAAAATGAGCAGAAGCATGATAAACCTGCACCTTCCCTTCATACTGTCCTCTTCAGATTTATGATCAATAAGGAAATTGGGAATTTGGTACACATTACAGAAACTTGCCTATTTCTGTATATGGTACCAATCACAGAAGGGAAGCTGACTGTTCCCTCACATCAGTGTGTTACCACTGTAATATAAAACTGATACGCAACTTTTCAGAAGCACACATATTTTCAATTTAATCTGTTGGAAACACTGGCTGGTATGCATTACTGCAAAACTTTAGTTTGTATATTCTCATTTTGTCAGTGATCACTTACTGAGAAAACATACAGAAGTAAAAATATGACTCATGGAGACTGAAGATGCTCAGTGAATCAGAATTTATGAAGCATAAAGAACACATCTGTAACTCACACTAAAAGCACAAGATTACCAACCAACACAATGTTTCTGCTGTACATTTAGAAATACCAATAACCGTTGTCTAAAAATACTCAAGAACACTGACTTGGTAAAACTGTACACTCCTACTGCTCATGAACACCCACATTTGAAATAACACATATGCGCAAACAGCTGGAAGAACACAAATGAGGAAGACAGCAAAACCACAATCACCTTTCTTTTATAATCCCAGTTTAAATGAAGTGCAAGAATGCGTGGAACACAACAAAACCAAAGTGGTTTAGGTCTCAGGCTTTCTAAACTTCACAGTGAACCATTACATCCCGCCAAAATGAATTAAACTCAAGAAGCCGAGGAACCACAAAAGGCTAGTTTTTCACAAACTTGGGCCTGAAAACCCTGAATCATTCAGTGAAGTCACCCCAGTTTTCTATCCTCTGCCTTCCCATAATCTCTCCGGCTCCTTCGCCCCAAGATGCTTGTACGGTTCTCTCTCGCAACCAAGTAATCCTTCTCGTGTGCTGGCTGGGCCAGCTGGCAGGCTAGACTGAGCAGGTATCACTCAGCTCAAGCTGAGGATTTGCTCTCAGTGGACACACCGCTTTTTATCTCACTCTTTGTATCTCTAGCCACAGCCTTACACAACTTCAGTGTAAGGTAATAGCTTTATAATCTCTACTTGTTGATTGTATCAGCAGAGGTTTAAAGGAAGGTAGGTTAGCAGACAGGCAGCAAGACAAAATAAGCCACACCTCCTTGCGGCTAAGCAGAACCCAAATCCATAAAGAAAACCAACAGGCAGAACATTCCCCCCACCCCAGCTTTATCTTATTAAAATCAACATGATGATATCTGGAGGGACCTGCATGACGCTGGGGTAAGGCACTTAGCGTACTAAGTCTATGAACAAACGGGACAGATACTGCTTTGGAGGCACCTCCCTTCAGAGCTCCTCCTCGTGAAAGGAACAGAACACACCCATTAGTAAAGATACCATCCATCATCAGTTTCACAACAGGTTTGGTGATCCTTTGGCACATGTACAAATTCAGTTATGTTACTGTTTTTTCTCCCAGAGCTGAAAGGCAGCTGAAATAAGCAATAGAAAATTTAAGCCAAACAGGAAAAAGGTTTGGAAAGTAGTTATGAGCAACAAAATTGAAACTCTCCAAAAGAAGTAACTGCACAAAGTTGGTAAGTTACAACAGATACAACTGGCAACATCTACAAAGGAATTTCACAGAATCTGCAGATAGTAAATTTGTCCATTTGTTGATTATTTAAGAAAAGAAAGCCACAGGCAAAACAATTACAACGCTGTCACGTTTAGACTATCAGAGAGGAAGAGGCACTGACACTAAATTGAAGATCCCCACCTCTAAAATTTCATTGATCAATTGGTTAATTGTTTTACCTTTTCAAGCCACTGGAACTGTTGATCCTCAGCAACATAGCAACTACACTGGCACAACAAAACCTTAAAAAAAAAAAACAACAAAAAGATGCATAAGCAAGTGGTTTAAAGTGCACAACAGCTCATAACCATGTGTAAGGATAATGTGACTACAGCCAACAACTTGTTCCGCTCTCTTGGGCTTCTTCAACTCTATTTCAACAACAATTTTTTATTCACAACTGATGTGAAGCAATCAGGCTGTCATACATCATCTTGTAACTGAACTTCACATGCCAGAACTTCAAACAGTTTTAGTGAGCATAATGACCCTTCAGATTTTTTATGAGAATAATCCAGAATACTGCAGCCTTAATGCTTTGTTTGCCCTGGGCAGGGTAGGGGGTGGATGAAGGGTGCTCTCTTTTTCAGAAATCTAAAATATAGCAGAATTAACGCATAGGTCACTTACTGTCGGATCTGATATTAATCGGTAGAATAAACAGAAAGAATCTGTCGGGAGGACATTTGTTGTGTTGGATGTTCGACACCACTCATTCCACAACTTCACAACTCCAACTACTTCCCAACATACAGAATCCAGAATAAAGGAAGACAGGAAAGCTGCAAAAACCAAAAAATACTGTTAATTTACAAAGAATAAAAATCTCTGTTCGACAAATAAATACCTGAATTACACTATTTCTTTGCAATCTCAAGTTAAAGTAGTAACTTATTTTTATCGACATATATTTATTGACTAAATTCAGCAAAGATCAAGAATGTGAGTAACCTCACTGTATCAAGACCTAAAAGATAAAGAGCAGTTCTACATGCAGAGATCCCCAACATAAAAACATGTACTCTCAGAAATTATATCACTACGGTCAACTTTGATTCTTTTAGTATACACTAAGGATGTAAATATTAAATCTCTAATACTTCTTGACATATCAGATATAACAGGTTTCTCAAAAAAAAAAAAAAAAAAATAAAAATCACTGAACCAGCAAGGCAGAACTATTACACTGGCTCTAGGAAGCAGAGACAAGAGCATGCATGACTTCCCCTAAATCCAACGTTCATAAATCAAATTCCTGTCAAAAGTTACCGTTAAACAGAAGACAGATCTAAAATATCTCTATTTTTCAAGGAAAAACCTGAACAAAGAAAAAAGTTAGCAAAGTTAACTTAATTATCATCTAAATGCCATCTAGATGTGACCTAAACATAAGAATGACTTAAAACTTCTTTATATCCACAGGGAAAGAGGCTATTAAAAAACTGAAGATCTCAGTACATGTGTGTGGGAAGGGGAGAGCATGTTTCAAGACTCTAGGCCAAATAACCACCTCAGAACAGGGCATTTTGAACAAGTGGGGAATTAGAATGTGAAAAAGGGACTGACCAAGTAAAAAAGGAAAAATTCAGTTCATTAGAAATGAAAGAAATTACAGCTCACTGGCCCATAATTTTACATCTTTGACAGATCTCTATTTCAAAACACTAGACTGCACTGAGCAACTTGCTACTGTTAGAAGGAAACTTTTGCCAACTGACAAACAATCCAGGAGAGTCTATCAAACAAAAGTCAGAAAAAGGAAAAGGGGAGTTGTGCCAACTAAAATCCAAAACCAAGACATACTTTGCCCTTCAACTGAAAATATGTTTCATGACAACCTGAGAGAAGGAATAAGCTGTTAACAAAAACTGTATTTTACTTGTACAGACTAACTTTGGTTTTCTCTGGACAGCTCAGCTGGCGCAGGGTTAAAATTCCACTCCCTAAATGAAGAGCTGGACGCTCTTAAGGACCATTCTTATACCAACGTGAGACCAACGTTAAAACAGTTTATGGCAAAGTGAGCGTGCTGACACACTTACACTTTCTTCCAACCTCCTGCTTTCCCAAATTTTGCCAACAGCAAAAGAACAACAGCGTTTCAGCCTCTCGGACAGTTTGTTTTTGCAGTTTCCATCACCTACCTGCAGCGTTATGTCCTATCGCTACTATAAACTTAGAGCACACAAACGGCTCGTCGGCAGAGCTTTCCGTAGACGCGCCCGACTTCAAGGTCCAGAGGACGTCGATCTCCCTGGTAAAAGAGGCGAAGGGAAGTGGAGCAGCGCTCCCCCTACCCCACCCTAACCGGCCCAGGCCTAGGCCCAGGCCCGGCCGTCCCTGGGGTTCCATCGCGGGGTACGTGGGGGAGGCCGCACCACAGCAGCGAGGAGAGCGGCCTGGGCGACCCATGGGGCCGTGCCCCCTCCCCCCGCCCCCCCCCGCTACCTTTTCTTCTCCAGCTCCCTGCGGATCTCCCGGTCCTCGGGCGTCTCCTCGCGGGCCTCCTCCTCCTCGTCCACGCCGGCGCGGGACGGCGCCACCACCACCTCCCCGAAGAAGGTCGCCATCGCCGCCGCGCCGCCGCCCTCCCCCGCCGGGCAGCGCGCCTGCGCGCCGAGACGCTCTGGTTCTCCGGCACCACCGAGTTCCGCTCCGCCTGGTGACGCTCTGGCCCCCGCAAATCATAGAGCGACCCGCCCGGAACGGCCGCTTCTACCGCCGGGCCCGCGGAGAGGCCCCGCCCGGCGGCGAGGTGCCTGCGGAGCGCCCCCGCGCAGCGCAGCGCCCCCCAACGCTGCGCGGCCTCTCCCGGCCTCGCCCCGCCAACCCGCTCCCGCCCTCGGCGCAGGCCCCGTCCCTCGGGCACAGCCTGCGGTGTTGCCGCGCCCGGCCCTGGCGGCGGGGCGGAGGTCGGGGACCCCCAGCAGGGAGGGCCCGGCCCGCCCCGGGGCCCCCGGCGGCTCGGCAGCGCCCGGGAGTTCTTCTACTGCCTTCAGAGGGGACGGCCCCGGCCCGACCCCGCGCCTCGGGCAGCCCCAATACCGCAGGGTTAAACATACCAGACATGGGCAAAGAAGAGCACAGTGACGTTACAGGTTTATGCAGAGCTTTACTTTGGTCCACTTCTACATGTACATCATAAAAGTCTGTAGCATTAAAGAAATTGATTCTCCTACGCTTCTGCCCTGCACTTTTAGTATTTTCCTGTGTTCACTCTGCCCATTAGCCTGTTCACTATCACAGATTCAGGTCCTGCTTTAAAACAAAACAAAAACACACACCCACACCCACCCAAAAAAAACCACCCAGCTTACAAATGCACCGCATTAAGCAGCTTTAAATAAAGATACTACTTTTACAGGTCATCTACATCACTTTACTTCCCTGAGTACAGCTAAAACAAATAAAGAATGCTGACTGATTAAAAATACCAGATGAAAGAACTGCTTTCTGCAAGGCTTAGAAGAGCCAGTTCTGTTAAGAGTAAGCATGCTCATTTAAAGAAATAATAAAAAAAATAATAATATTCCAACTCTTACAGGGCAAACCAGTAAAAGTCCGTTTCCAGTTTAATCCTTTTCCCTCCTACTGGCTCTTTAGAACCTGTCTGCATGTATAAAATCAGGAAATACAAACCAGGATTTTCTTAGCTTAGAAAATAAAGTGTTACGGTCCCTAGGCCAGTAATTCCCTCTCAAATACATAAATACAGAGGCCAGAAGCTTCTCCCAGCTTTCAGGGATCACCATGAACATGTAGTGCATGAGTGCCAGTCTGACAGAGAACACAGCATCTGAAAAAGGGTGAGAAAGAAAACCATCTTCTTAAATCTAAGCCTGAATTAGAAATACAAACCTACCAGCCCAATTTTAGCTGTTTAAATTTAAGATTAATAAAAACTCTGACGTTCACTGAAGAGCTATTATACCAGTATTTATTCCTATACTGGAGGTTATACTCCATAGAATACTGATTATAAGCAGCTGCTGAACAATGCATTCAGCTTACCGATAATAGAAAAATACCAGTTGACTTACTCTCTTTTAACAAAGTTGCCCCTAAAAGGTAAGATACACAAAGCCACCTTGAAGTTTCATCACTAACACAACTGCATTCATATTTTAGAAACCAACTTAAAGAATTCAGATAAGCATTTATCCTGAATTTACAAAAGTCTACTGTATCATATTGAGGACTATGCTCTAAACAAAATTCCTGGGGCAAGAATGATATAAACTAGGTTACTTCTGGACTTCATATATAAGTTTTAAGGGGGAAAAACTGAGTTAACATTCTAGACACCAAAATGATGTGACAGTAAATACACCTTTTGGCACATATGTCAGCAACGTTGTTGGAGAAGTGCTTCTCACCGCTGGTAAGCAGCGTGTGGGACTCCCTTTTTCATCACTTCAGTTCCACTTGTACATGCAGTTCTGGCATTAATGACTGATTATGCAGCTGCACTAACTTTTTTTTTTTTCCCCCAAAACCCTTCCAGATGCTACTACCAGTCCAGTCTGCTGGCAAACTAATTCACAAACTTGCTATTTCAGTTAAAATGAGCTGGGTTAGGATAAATCTAATGTTCTAACATATCTCCCGTTGAACAATGAGATCAGGAATCACTGAATTCTTACTAAGTGTAGGAAATGGAACCAGCAGAGCAGAGGGAGGAAACCTGTAATGGAGAGTGGGAAAGGAGCGGAGATCACCAAGTGCCTGACGTTGGACCGGAGGCAGCAACTATGGGGCTTCTGCCAGCACAGCTCCAGGGAAAAGCAAGGTTAGACGTTAGAGGTGCTATGCATTCTCATACTTGATACATGGCCAACCAAGAATTTACACATTTTTCCTGGAGAAATTTTCTCCTGTCTTCTATGCAAGAATTATTTCTTATCAACAACAGCCACCTCAAACATTTCGAAAACAGGAGATGTACTGCAATAATCAGAAACTGATAAGGTTTAATCAATGAGAAGTCTAACATTAAAGTACTCAAAATTTTAAATATGGAAGAACCACAGAAATGTAGCAAAAAGGTCTGGAATGTAAGAATCCTGCACCTCAAGCTTTTCACGCGTAAAGAAAACAGAACAAGTGTTTTGTTTGTTTTTCTATTTTATAAAGAAAACACACAAAAACCCTTAGGCCCAAGAGTTCACCTGCATTTCATATTCTTAAGTTTACAGTATAGAAGTCACATTAATGATGATAGTACTACCTGTCAGCATAAACCCTCTCTTCACCAGCACCAATATGCCTTCGTAATTGGCAAATACGCTTTTTCACTGGTAACTGGTTCTAGTTGCATGTTATCAATAATGGAAGTACAGAACATTTAACATCTGTACTAATACAAGTTGTAAAGTTATTAGCCTACTGACCATTCATTACTCTTCTGATGCAATGCTAGCATCTGCCAGATTTTTATAGTGTATAGGATTATTTATAAGCCTGTTACTATTGTATATGATTTCATACAGCATTAGAGATGTTTGAAATCTGTTCTTGAATGTTGTATGACCTAGGTAGTATTCCATTGCAGCACCCATAACAATAATACTCAACATACTGCTAGTAACCTGTTGCGCAGTGTTTTAACGTTTTTTTAACTCTTGTTATATGTAATAAAATACCAGTAAAGACAAAAAATTGCCCCTATAATGAGGCACATTTTGGCATCTGTGCTAAATGCTGCTACATGGGCAGGCAAGTGCAAGTCAAAATATGAAAAGGAGAAAGTCATCATCTAATCACATTCATAACTTTTTCATAGAAAAATATAAATATATTCCCTGAAATGTAGGACAAAGAAGAGCCAGCATCCATCATGAGTTCTAGTGCTATTACCATAAAAAAAAGTGAGCTGGCTTTTCCTTTTAAGGTTACGTTTCGCAGTCTACATCATCTAAACCTCTGTCATCGTCGTCATCGTCACAATCGTCATATCTCACAGTCCGTCTACCGCCATTCCGAGTTCTTATCTTAGAACGCCGATTAGCTCTTCTGTATTTGGTGTAATCCAAATCTTCAGAGTCATTTTCTTGGTTAGGTTTCCAACGTTTCCTTCGCTGGGGTCTTCTGGAAGGCTTAGGAGGGTTGGAATTGGTAATTTCTTTTCTAACAATTTCTGATTTCCTTTTCCTCTTTCTTGTTTCTGTGGCATCACTATAGATACTGTTATCAGTTCCAGAGTCTGAATCAGAAGAACAATTGAAACTGGCTTTTGAACTTCCTGCAGTCCCAGGTGTTCCCACATTCTCTGATACTGAGGTTTTTTCATCTTTCTTCCCCCCTGTTTCTGATTCTGCTGTTTCTTTGAAGTCATCCAATAGTTTTGATCTTCTGAAAGAGGCTCTGGATTTTTTATTTGATACTTCTCTTATATTTTTAGTTTCATGTTTAGGTAAGTCAGAATCTACCTCCTCTTCAGAGTTGCTTGTACGATGGTTGTGGGCTGAAGTTGACTGACTAGAACTTCCCCAGTTTCTCCCATTTTCCATCTTGTGGTTTGTGTCATATTTGAGATTTCTAAGAGCTACAGCACAGACCATTTTCTGTGCCTGCTTGTGGTTATCATTCTGCTTTTGAGTCACTTTTATCTCTGCCTCAGATTCTGTTTTTTCATTCTCAGACTCACTAATGTATTTTCTTTTAGGAGCAGATGATTCAGGGCAGGAAAGTTTTTTTCTGCCAGAAAGCTGTTCTTTCTCATTTTCAAACTTGAAGCAAGCATCTACCTCCGAGCTGCTGATCAGTCTCTTCCTCGATGCTGCAGACACATTGCCATGAAGCTGCCTTCTGTTCTTTTTTACTGTATAAACACTTTCTGAGCTTGATAATTCTTCCTTTGTATCGCTCATTATCTTAATCTTATTAGCTGCCAAAGTGGCACATCTGCGTGGATTTTTCTTCTCAGTCACATTAGACAGCTTTATGTGTTTCTTGTAGTTAATGATACACGTCCTGCTCCTGAGCACTTTTGCACTTTGTCCAGTCTCCTCAGATGTTGATTCTACAAAATAAAGATTTAAAAGTTTTCAATACTTACATTTCTGAAATAATCAGTTTATTAAGCACAAACACTACCACCTTTAATAAAATACACAAAAGCATTTTTTTTACAATTTCAACTGTTATATGCAATTTACCTTAAGCCTTTACTAAAAATACAGTCAGCCAGTCCCAGCCACACTTTTAACTCTCAGGATTACTCTCTTGCTTTGAGATAAAGAATGTTACTTTTAAACCCTTTCATTAGCATCACTAGAGTAATTGGCTTAGAAATTACAAATTACCTAATTTAGCAAACAAATGCTTTCATATTACTAATACTTCTATCATTAGAAGCTATCATCTTCTTACCAGAATGAACTTCAGAATCAATTATTACACTTTAGACCTTTTTATTCTAAAAATCAGATTGTATTTTATGTAGACACAAGCTCCAGATGGATTTCACAATTTTAGAATTGTTTCACATACATAGAAAACATTTAAACCATTGAGTTCCTTAGCGCCTTAAACTGTAAGATTGCTTCTAACAGTGAATCTTCCATTCAGTATTTTTAATATAGCACTTGCTTCTTATGTTGTGTTTTAAAACAAATATTCAATCTTTAAGTAATGTGAACAATGCTACGAAGATCAGTGGTTTAAACTTTTACCTTCTAAATAAAACAGAATTACTCCTAGGTATCAGTAAAAATTAAAAGCAGAAGTTCCTGAAGTAAATTTATTTGCATAGACTTCATAAAAAACCAACACAATGTCACTGTTTTAGCAGAAATGTGTTTTGCAAAGTTTTCCTGAGATTGTTGTCCATCTCATACTTCTTTGTAGCTGTTCTGAGTGAAATGGATAAATGTGCTCCATTAAAGCCCCTAATATTATATTAGCCTATTATCTCCTGATAATAGTACATTTTGTTCTAGCTTAAACTCATTACTTTTGATGATTCTCTACCTGTACTCAGGAAACCGAGGGAAAAATCATGGCAGCTGCTGTATATTTGCAGAATGCTAGGCAGCTAAGTATTTTCTCAAGTGAAAGTTTAGGGAAACAAGAGGAGTTTATAGGGGGCATGCTCTCTCATCTTCCTTTACAGAAGGATGAAACAAGCTTGTCTGTCTAACTTTGTTTCAACTGTCTGAACTGCTAATGGCTGAATGTTTTCTAAGAATGGGTAGCCACCCAGCCACCGGAATACCAGCCTGAGACTTAAAACCGAGTAAGGTGGAGTTCCTTGCTCCTTCTGGCCAGCTTAACACTGCAAGCCATTTGTAGTCTCTTGTTCCCCAATTCCTCACCTGTGAGTAAGGACAGCACAACATTTCCCCCTAAATTCCAACAAGAATAAATGCAATGAATATGTATTATAGAAAGTAAAAAAAAAAAAAAAAAAAAAAAGGTATAGGACACAAATTCAAGTGTCCAGCTTGAGTACCAATATTAAAAATCTCTTCAAATACTGAATCTGGTCATTACTTCAATGTAAATCCTTTTATGTACTTACTACTCAAGTATATTTCTGTTTTGATGTTCCCAAAGGATTTATTGTCTTTTCTAACGGTTTCCAGAAATTATACATGAACATTACTATAGTTGTACTGTGTGATTTTATGGCAAAAACATAACACAGTTCTGCTGAATACTGCATAATGCTGTAGAAAAGGTGAACTAATTCACAGATTAAAAAAATGAAGAGCTGAAGCTTAAATCACACGCTGTCCTCCAATACTATCACAAGGAGACATGTATCCAACACATGGAGCAAAGAGTTTTAACATGGTAAATTACACTTGAAACAGGAAAATACTGTCAGGAAATGTAATGAGACATCATAACATACGAGTGGTAGCAAACAACAGCACACAGGTTACCGGTACAAAGAGACATTGTGACCAGTTAGTAAGTGTAGAAATGTGTAATAACCCAACCCCTAGGATTAAGATTCCCCTACATCTGCCTTGAGCTACACTTGCATTCTAGAAGGGCTATTTGGAAATGCAGAAAAGACCGCCCAACCTTAATGCTAAATGCTAACTTAATCCCCTTCAGCCATTTGAAGAAATAAACGTTTAAAACTTAAAAGAAACTATTCCAAGAAAGGCAGCTAAAAAAACCCCAAAAAGAACGCACACAGTAATTTTAGCCAGTTTTTCAAAGCAACAGGTGTTTAGGTGTTTATAGATGCATGTTTTGAGGAAAAAAAGCCTTTATCATAATAAACATATTATGCATATTTTCAAAGTTTCAGAAGCTAATTCAGAAGACGGAATGCAAGACTAAAGGATAAAGGAGTCCAGTCTTTCTGCAACACACTACGAAATTATTACATCTATACTTCGTATACAAAACCTTAAATTGGGAGCAAATTTTGTATAAAGCTCATCTTATTTTTTAATTAAATCTTAATGAAACTACACAATGCACATCCTGAATTAAATGCTCCAACGGTACAAACAGATTGCACAGACAGAAGAGGGAGGACTAAGCTCCACTACCCACAAAAACTAGGAGAGCACTTAAAAGAAAGGCACCAAGGCCTTGTCCATCAAGTTTACCATTGTGACAAGCTGCCCTTGAGTTCATGTCATCAAACTCTAAAGTCCAGGCTGCAATACTGGGTAGGAATATCCACCCATACCTCCAGTCAACTAACCTGCAGGGTGTGCTACAGTTCACAAAGTATTTCCCAAGCCCTGTTGACCAGCTACACAATTTACATGAAAACTTTGCTTTAGTTTTTTTTTTAAATTTATGCAAAAACATGTTTTTTATATATCTCTATGTTATATAAAAGTAATTATATAAAATATATTGCATAAAAAGTATAAAGTATATTATATAAAGTATAATATACATTACAGTACTATACCTACTATGTTTTAGATATTATAGTATATTTTATATGTAGTATGCATATATTATATATATTTAAAAAATAACCAAAATGTTCACATAAATTGCTTAGCTGGTTAATTGCATAGTACATATATAGTTATATATAGAGAGAATATGTATGTATTTAAAAATAGTTATTATATAAATACATATGTGCCTATATGTATGTATTTAAATAAAAGCACGCATATACTCCAAGCAGTACCTAACAATCACTTTTAGAAGTACAAACATTTTAGTTTCCTATTTACAGTTAACTATCAGCCACTTCAGAAAAGAGCAATACATGCATCAGTTTGGCAAAGCACAGTAAACTAGGCTGTGCTAACAGCACATCTGTTGTTGCATCTATTGACTGTTGAGGAGAAAAATGAGCTAGAAAGGGCATCTGCTAATTTCAAAATAATTACATGACTACCTGTGGTAGTATTGCAAATTAGATTAAAGATTACACAAACTGAAATGAAAAATAAATATTGTGCTTTACAGTAAACATTGTCCAAAGCTAGCTATCAGTTCATATACAGGACAACTAATGTTTCAACAAAACAAAAGGGGGAATAACTCACAACATAAAGAAAACTAAATGCCTGAAAGTCACCTGCCTATAAGGAACACTGTATATGACAATAATATATTCCCCTTTCACATGAAAGAAGTCTCAAACTTGGCCCTATGTCTTTAACCAACCTATTTCAGTATGTACTGAAAATAGTTTTTTACTAACTTAACAGTATGCTGAGCCCTCTTGGCAGATGACTGTGCAATGAGACTCAAACAATGCAAGTATTCGTTACTGGTTTTTATCCTTACGGACTTTTAAAAAGCGTATTTCATGGCCTTGTAGAAATTTAGTGACACTCGCTCTTGCCCCATACTTAACCTTAAGGATTTCCTTCAGATGGGGTCTCTTAGTTTAAGTTTTAAAAGGACATCAACTTAAAAATTTTGGTAAAAGCAAAAACTGACATTCTGCTATGGGTGCACCTCAACATTTGGGTGGTTATACAGGGCAGGGGATGTTAAACAGTGTGTGTGAAGTAAGACTGTTCCATGATAAATGAGCTCCCCTTAAAGCAAAAAGGTAAGATATTAAAGTAAAAAAAAAAAAAAAAACAAAAAACACAACCCGTTTATTTTCTTAGTGATTCTCATTAAAATATTTGGCAATGTTATTATGATCATTAAGCAAATGCAGCCCCTGGCAACTAACTGATAATACATATTGATACTTGCTAATGTTTGGCACCAACTGCACATGGAAACCACTGCTGAATTTGCTTTTACGATTGGCAGTTTTACCTAGTGGATGAACATTGATTACTAAAGAAGCTATGGCCAAGGTAAAAGGATGAGAATTAACAAAAACAAAAAAGTAATCCAAAAAGTTTAAGAGACAAAATGTGAGTAAGGGGAGTTTTGCTCAAAGTTAGAGCTGAAGATAAATTAACATTTCACCCCCACAGGTACAAAAGGTGCAATACAGCAGAAGCTACAGTTTAACCACAGTGTTAAAAGAACTGGCAAGGAGAGAAACCAGATTTTCATCAAGTTTTAAAACATGACAATGTAACTAGTTAAAACATCCACATTACATTAAAAGGACAAGCTAAAGAGACCAAAAGCTTGGTGTTGGCTACCCAATGTGACAGGTTCTACGTATTTCATGGGAAATGTTTACACAAAAAGCGTAAGGAAAGTCTTCCAGTCTTGTTTTCCCCTTAAAAATGAGGTGTTAGACAAGCTTGAGAAGGGAGATGTTACCAATTGCCTGCTCCAAAAGCTACAAATTTCCATTAGATAAAGTATTTGTACAAATACCTTCCCTTTTTGCCATATTAAAAGTCTCTTCAAATCTTCTCAAAATAATGGTAACAAGTCTCCAAAAAAACCCCCAAAAGTGTTTTATATTTGACTCAGGAATTTTGACATAGGAAGCATATTCAAGTAAGATTTTCAATTCTATAAAGCTATTAAAAGATTTTTTTCCCCCAGTTAAGTTTTAGAAAGTGACTATGGCAACGTAGCTCTTGACAAGTCTAGAGTTCAGTAGCCAATTACAGAACTCTGCAGGTCTTTATTGCTGCTTCTCAGGTCCATCTGGCATCCTTTCACATTCCTGATGTTAAAACATTAAGAAACGTTTTCAGTACGTTTAGCAGCTATGAATACTAAGATCTTTTTAGCACAAAAGAAGTAAGTTGTGGAAAACTGTCAAGCCAGATTCATCTTAAGAGACAATCATTTTCATCTTGAGAGATAGTAATTTTCTTCTCAAGATCCTTAAACCACTGCATTACAAACGTGCAGCAAAGCCACTACCTGGGAGTGCACAAAAATCTGCAACAATCTAATTTACAAGGCTGTTAAAAATTTACTCAGTCTGGAAGAAAAAAATATATGCTGCCAAAAATAATCCTTTCCCCCACCTTATTTTTTGGCAAGGCAGCATTCAGTTGACACTGAACACTGGAAAGGAAGCAACTTGGACACAAAGCTTTTACTCTTTTATACTGCAGTACTGAAAATGGCTCTTTCTTTCATCAGTTGCCAAATTAAGTGATGCAGGAAGTAACTGAAAACACTGATAGGAATTTTTGCTCCAAAACATGACAGTCTTCAACTCTGATGGAATGTTACGTAAACCAGAAAGTTTAGTTTTGTTTTGTATGCTTGGTATGGAGACAACCAACCAACCCCCTTGAGCTTGAGTACCTTTTTTTCTTTAATTCCCTAAAGTCTTTTGATAACTATTTGTGGGGCACTAAGTTCCTGTAACCCCACATGTTAAGCCTAAACAATGCAGACTGCTTTGAGGGAGGTGGTTGAAGACAACCGCAGGGAAATATTAGTCTTTGCACCATAATAATAAACCAAAAGCTATATAATGAAGCCTTGAAAATAAAAAGAAATGCTATGTAAAAGTGTGTGCAGCAGTTCACACAATACAATCCTGTACATTGAACATATTAATTTTCCTTTTTAGGATAACTGCAAGTCATGAGAGCTCTCAAAGCCTGAAAAATTTCCTTTACTCACTGTAAAGCATACTGACAACTTGCACTTGAAGAAAGTTACAAACCCAACCACAGTTAAAATTCCTAAAGAGTTCTTAGAGGTTCATATTCTGGTCTCTGTGATTCAGTGACCGGTTTAGAAGGATTAGACCAAACACCAACCTCTGAACAGTCTTTCAAATTCCAAATCAGGATCAATCCCCATAAATTATGAAGACACATAAAGCACAGAACCTGTTTTAATAAATCTTAGCATCGTTCTGATAAGCTTAAAAAACCCCTAAAAACTGTATCTTCAAATCATAATGTGTCAGCCAGCACAAACATTTGAGTGACAGAAAAAAAAATAAAGCAAAGAACTAAACTTTTTGAAACAAGTGGAATGGTAAATCTTGCTTCTGAAACTATCTGGAATTTCTGCCCTTCATTTGGCTGTTTAATGCTTTACAGAGATCTTCTCATCTAATGTCTTATCAGTCTGATAATGCAGTTAGAGCAGTGACATGATGCTTCAATTAGATTCAACATTGCTTAAGACACCCATGAACCTATGAAACTAAACTAAGCAAGGAATAGGAGGGTCACCACTGTATCGGTAACAGCACCCCTCCCCCCACACACAACCTCCCTTCCAAAGCCACCCAAACCCCTGTATGTTAAATCTGGGAAAAGTCAGACATGCATCAGAACACTACCAATGCAGCATCAAAGTGCCTCTCTGTCTTAAGGACACTACACATCACTGACAAAATAAAATCTGAAAGTCAAATCAAGTTACAGGTTTCAGTGTACATCATGGAAGAAAGAGTAATTAAAACACCTTTCAAATTCATTTTGAAAGACTATAAATAAAGTTACTTCAACTGAAAATAATGGTTGTAAACCTGCTTTAGCACAGAAATTTCAACAGAAAATTAAGATAATCTGAAGTAAGAACTATTACGTTACCCACAAACTCAAACTAACAGGACTACAAACCAGAAGGTTGTTATTACTGAAATTCTCAAAACAAGGAGCAGGCCAAAGGAGAATGCACTGCTCCTTTCTGCTACCTTGAGCTGCATACCATAGACCTTATTCTCAGCACCCTTTAGAATATTGCTTAGTTCTGTGCCAACGACCTGAAGGCCATCATCTCTCAAATTTAACTGTCACAACATCCACGCACAGCAATCTTACTTCAGAATAGGTATTTTAGCATTAGTTACTATGTACTACTACATAGATAAGCAAGTGAGAGTTAAATATGGAAAGAACAATTATGATTTAATGGCAAGTCTTTCATAGAGAAAGGTATTGCCTGAATTTCACAAGAACAGCCAGCGTTCAGTCTGAATTCTAAACCCCACAGAACTACACCAAACTGTAATAGTTTTCTCTCTGCTGTGTTTGGTAACCTCCCAGTTCCAAACCTGTCTAGACCTCTAGACGCTTAAGAGTTCTCCTTCCCCCATTCATAGTTATTTCAGAACAAGGAAAACTATTACACACTCTGTATAGTCCAAATCCTCTCAGTCATTATCCAGTCATTAATCTTACATTGTCTCCATCTAGTCAGTATCAAGAATTAAATGCGTTAACTTTAAAAATTTTACCTTTTCTAACGATTTTTGTTTTTCCTTTTCTCTTCCTCTTTTTTATTTTTGAAGAAGTTTCACAATAGTTACTGTTATTGGAATATGTCTCAGATTCTGTATCAGAAGAGTGATTGAAGCTGGCACCAGGTCCAGATTTTGAACTCCTAGCAATTCTAGTTGGCACCAAACTCTCCGAGAGAAAACTTCTCCCATTCTCTCTGTCTTCTGTTTCAGATTCTGCCGTGTCCTCTAAATCACTCAAAACTTTTGCTTTTTTTAAAGGAGCAGCAAGCTGCAGACCAGTTGCTTTTCTGCCATTCCATCTATCCGATTCAGAATCCACTTCATCCTCGGAGTTGCTCACTGCAGGCTTATTACATGCAGATGTTGACTGGTCAGAAACTTTTTGACTGCTCCCATCCTCTGAATTATGGCTTTTGGAGTCCTCCTCTGAAAAGTCTAGGGTGGGACTTTTCATTTTGGGAGATACAGAACGGACTATCCCACGTAACTGTTTATGACCATTGCTTTGCCAGTTTTTCTGCTTCATCTGTGTGTCTGTCTCAGAATCTGAAGTTCCATTTTCAGATTCACTAACAAATTTTCTTCGTGCAGCAGATGAACCAGGTTGAGAAAGAATCTTCCTCTTGATAAGCTGCTCTTCTATTTCTTTTTCACTTTCAGACTTTAAACCTACATCGTCCTCAGAACCCTCCAGTAACATTCGCCTGGCTGCAGCTGAGGCATTTCGGTGAGGCAGTTTTCTGTTCTTGCACCCAATGCCAATACTTTCTGAGCTTGAAACCTCTTCCTCCACATCACTCATGAGCCTTAACTTATTAGCAGCCACAGCAGCACTTCTGCGTGGAGTTTTTCTATGTCGACCAGTACTATTACTGAGCGACTCAGACGTCACCACTGAAGTATTTTCAGAGTCGCTTCCATATAACTTTTTCCTGACAGTTTTTCTTGTATTCCCATTCTCTTGAAGAAGTGTTCCTGTAAAGGTAAAGAGAGATTAGTATCTTAAATATAAAAATAGCAGCTTACGTCTTGTCAAATCTGGAACAGGTTCAACCCACAAGCATGACAAATTAAATATACTCCTAGTAATAGTTATGTGCTTTTGTTGTCTGCCAAGAGAAATTATTTAGCTGTGTCATAAATTTCAGATTAATTCCAGTTTTGTGAAAATTAGAACTTCTTTACAAATTACTGCTTTTACTTTCATTAAGATATAAAATGCTGCAAGACATTCCCTCTCACTAGGATCTTGGTTTCTGCCCTCCTACCCTACGTACTGAAAAAAAAAAAAAAAAAAATCTTTTAAAAGTTGAGTGTATTTTGAGAGCTTCAGAACTACCACCAATCAAAAAAGTTAGTATCCTACATATTCAACAATTTTAAAAATACTGATTACATTTAGTTATATATATACACATTTGTGTTATTTGCCGTTCACAAAAAAACTATTCAAATCTTACCTATTTGTTTTCTCTGAGCAGCTCGATTTCTAGTTATCCTACAATTGTTGTTCTTTCTTCTACATACACCATTGTGTAGTGGAGGTGACACAAGAGCCCCAGAGCTTTCTTTGCTGTCTTCTGAGCTACTTGTAGAAGATGAAGAGGAAGTAGATGAAGAAACCAAAGAACCTTCTATTTCACTTTCTGCTTAAAAAAAAAAGAAGTCAATTAGAATTGTAACTGGAAGCTAACTGTATGCTTAAGAGCCACATCCAGAAAATCTTCAAAATTTCCTCACAATATTATCTTACAATACACTGTCATGCCTTAAATGTCTTACATGTATGAAAATGATAGCTATACAAAATATACCACTCCATATTTATACAGTATTCAGTGACAGGAAGCTTCTTTAACCTGCATTTAAGATTCAAGTAAAATAATGCAACTGTTTTCAAGTAAGAGAATTAAGAGAAAAGCATGTTAAAAATCAACACAAAACATATTCTGACAGATCTCTTATTAGGACCTACATTCTTATTCTTTGAAAGAAGCTGAGTTTTTGTCAAGGTGAGGTGTAGGGGAAGAAGGAAAAGACAGGAAACTTTTTACATCTTGGGGAACTTCTGTTATTTGCTAATTTTGGATGGCAATTTTAATGTAACATACATAGGTGTATAACTGTATTTTAGAGTACCATTTATCAAATACACTACATTTTCCACTCAAATAAGAGACATCCATTCACTACAATCATTTTCCTAGAACAGCTACCTGAAATGAAGAAATTCTGTTATTCAATTTGGTAAGACTTAAGAGCATCAAGTAATGATACAGTTAGCAGGTCAACTTTTTCTTATCAGTCTTAGGCAATTCAGCGTTGTCATGAATCCCCATATAAAAGCTGCAAAACCCCCACCCCATCCACTTGACTGCAAAATGGATATACAACCAAGACAGCTCTGCCTCTAAGGAGCAAACTATCCTACTGATAGCTTGCACATAAAGTGGAAATCTTTTTCATTAATAAAAGTTAAGTAAACGCACTGCATTCTATGGGATTTAAAAGCAGAAATTGATGTTTAGTGCACAGATCTTTTTATAACATTCAATAATGTAGTAAGTGTCCTAAATTCACTAAAATACACAAAATTCTGTATTAGACAAAACCCAAGCTGCATAGAAATCTCGTCTAAAAAAAATTCACATTAAAAATGTAAACCTCATTTAACAATTTAGAATGCAATCGGAAATTATGGCAATTATAAAGGAAAGGAAACATTAGTGGACAATTCAGAGGTAAGACCAAGATGAAAATCCTTATCTGAAACAGATTCCATTTCTGACCTGATGATAATGCAGAACAATTTGTTAGTGTTGTGGATCTAGCTTTTCCATTCCTTTCAAAGGATGCCATGCATGCAGAATCAGAGGATTCACCGGAGGAACTATGGTTGTAATTGCTAGCATTCGTTTTATGGCTTGCAACACAGGCGGCTCTGCTTGAGGTAGGTTGAGTAAAAGAATCTTCCTGCTCAGATTCAATTTTTGCCTGAGACTTTAATGGTTTCTGCTTCAAATTTCTAGTGAAAGGGGAAAGAAGTAAAAGCAACGCAGGCTGTAAAACTATGAGAAATGATGACCGTTACGTGTTTTAACAATACGTACAATTTCAGATTTTTGGAAGGTTAGTTAGATTTGTGAGCTAACATGGTGTAGGACAATTTTAACTTTGACAAGGATAAGCATTAAGTAATTTCATTAAAATAATAGTCTATACTCCTAGTGAAGTTACACAAGAGGAAACATTCTTCTCTGCTCTGAGAAACAAAGAAGTTAATACCGAATGCCTTCCAGACAGCAATGTCCTCTTATTGTTTACCAGGAAACTGCAACAGCAGCCTCAATTTCTGTTGAATTCTCAGTCTCTTGTTAATTGCACATAAACTCAAACTAAGCACTACGCATACTAGCGTTATTCCACAATAAACTGAGTTCCAAGGACACAAAGAAGGTGTATCTTTAGAGAAAGTTTACTGTCTAAAATAAAATGCATGTTTATAGGGAACTTACTGATTTGATTCTTCCTTGCTATAGATGCTAGACTGCTACACGCAGTAATTGTTGTCATATATAGAACAAGTAAATCTTTGTTTCATTCATTATTTCAGTCCGATTATTGATTTCCTAACTGAAATGTTTTAAAAAAAGCAAAAACCCCAACTTCTTCTACTCTTCAGTCCCTTTGCTGTTTCACAACCAGTTTTATACAAAAAGCCCGCTTTTTTTTTTGCGTGTCTTTCCTACTGCAAGAGAAGTAATTATAAAAAGTCTCACTGAAGTTAGCTAACCATTTAATAAATCAATTGTTCTCTTCTTCATAGACTGAATATGACAGTCAGTATGAATATTAGTCAGCTATGATATATCTCTACATCTTGATAGTTTGGTTACCTGAGCATTTTGGTAGGATGCTGCACTGAGCTTTGAGTATGAAATCTTCTAGTATACCTCTGGTTTCTTCGTAGTTTTTCATTCTGTTTCTGACCATTTTTGAAATCGGAAACAATTCTTCTTATTTTCTCTTCAAATAGTGCTGACAATCTCAAGGTCATACTATAAATCTAGGTAAGGAAGTGTCTTATATTAAAAAACTTTTAATCCAAGAATAACATTTCTAAAATTAAAAACTGTACAGAAAAAGCATGGCACACAATCCTATGTAACACTAGATAAACAAGAAATGAACATATTAAATATTTTTGTCATACCCATATATTTTTTGTCATGCCCCACCATCTCTCCAACCAGCAGCTTTATCGAAAGTACTGATAAACTAATTCCAAAATACCTAATTTCATTAAGACAAGCATAAACACCCCAATATTAACAGCTACCTTTGACTTTTTGTTTGGAGTATAAGATTTTGCATTACTAAATATTAGTCTTATATCTTTGCACAGTTCCATTGGAGTGTCATAATTTCCAGCTTCCAGGGTTTCTTTCACCGTACCAAAGTCCATTGGAGTGTCTATAATATGTCTGTAATCCTAGATAAAACACATGAAAAAAAGATTCAAGGTATGAAGAAAAAAAAAAAAACTTTTGAATTTTATTTCCATAATTTAAGGGTAGCTAAGATGACCACAGATTATTTTAACCATCAGCTGAAAACAGAAGCACCTACCACAGCAGACAGCAATGCTTTTGCTGAGACTAGTTGATTTAAAGTCTCCATTACATTATCCCATACAAACTCTTGCTCATTTTCAAGGTCATCTTCAGAATTTCTGAAGAATCATGATTTGATACAATATCAACAAGCTTGCACATGCAGATTTCCAGTTTCAATTCTCCTGAGGGTCCTCAATAAAAACTACCCAGTAACAACAACATGCAAGTCAATGTTTTTATTGTTAAAATGAGAAATGAGACTGTTGCAAATCATCATGTAATCCTTTCCCTGATGCATTTTACTATGGGAAACAAACTGATCTGGTTAAAAAAACCCACAACTAAACCACCACAAATCAAAACACCACCATCTTTCTCTCCTGTTAATGAATTTTAGAGAACCTCAAGATGTTTTTAAAACCTCAAGTGAGATACAGACTCAAGATATGAAGTCCACAGGAACACAGTTACATGCTTGTTATGAATTTATTTTCCTTGAAAGTTTGTTGGGTTTTTAGACAAAAAGAGACAAATGAATTAGCAAGATTACCACGAACAGCTAAGAGAAAGAAAAGGAACAAATCAAGTTCATAGTTCAGGCTCAGTAAACAGGTTTTGTAGACCGTCCCTCAAGAAACTAGTTTTAATTAAGAACATACAGATTTATCTAAAATTATTTCCCTACAAGAGACAGTAAAAAAAGCAAGCAGAAAAAGACTGTGAGTGGTTTCAAACCATATTTAAGGTATCAAGATATTTGTAGACACCACCACTGTTCTACAAGTGTTTTGTGTCAATATTTTGATGGATGTTATCTTGATGCAATAGAGCATACAGCTCTCAGTTCTAAGCACAGAGCAAAGCAAATTTCTTTCAATGGTTTGGGACTAAAGCCATAAAGAGAACAAATGCTCCAAGAGCAATATGGAGATTTTATTACAGTACCAAATGCTAAAAGAAAAAAACAAATAATTTTTATATCTTGTAAGGTTAGTAAGAACAACTTACAGGGTACTGATCCAAATCAACCGGCTGCCTGAAAGGTTCAGAATCTTCACACTGGAAGATTAAATTCACCAGTTCCATACACTGCTTCTTCCAACAGTTTTCATCATAGCCAGTTTTCATGCTTCTTCCTTTTTTTAAGCCCCGGCCCTTGGAAAAAATTAGAAAAAAGCATTACTGAAATATAGCAAGAAAAACTAAACCTGATAATCTGTCCAGATCTGTAGCAGAAAAGTGCACTTCCAAACATATTGTTTTATAACAAAAAGGGCACTACACTACTAGCAGATTTTTTCCTAATACTTATCAATAAACTGACAAATTATACAACTCTCTTTTAGTATCTTTCAAGGGTTCTTTTATACTAAGTAACTAAGGCACACAAAAATATACCCTCTGATACCAAACTATTCTCAAAAGGTTTGAATAATATCCATCACTCAAAAATATTTTTTCCAAGCATCTCAGCTGAATAATGCTTTTATTTCAATATCATACAAATAACTGAAAACTGTTATGCTGAATAGGACTGGTATTCAACTTGTAAGTTAAGATTTTCCTAGAAAACTAAATAGAACAAGTATAGAAGGATTAAAACAACAAAGACCTACTTAAGCAAAGTTTTTACTTCCTTAATACCACTGGAAAATTTCTGTTCTATGATAGTTATAAAACCTAGCATCACTCCCACAGAATTTCAATACAGTCTCATAACCAATTTTTCCTGCCAGACCTCATTTGGGTATATACAGTAAAGATTAGTAAACTCACTTTTCTTCTTCTATATGTTGTTCTTGGAAGACATTTTTCATCATCCTGAACAAAATAAAATAAAATCATGTTAAAAATTACAGATGAAAGAATAGATAATGGGTGCTCAAAGTGTCACTAAATTTGATACTGTGGTAAAAATAGATTTTTATTCTAATTTGTCTCAATGAGACAGAAGATGAGCGTATAAAAAAATACAACACAGCATTCGAGAGACTTGGAAAGCAAGATCCTAGATACCACCACTGAAGATTCCCGACTCCAACTCTTGTCCTTAATACAAAGGAAAAACCACCACCAGAAACTGGAATGAGAAGATACCCATCAGCTTTGAACCTCAATGACTAAAGCTTATCTGTGAATTGAATTACTGATAATAAAGGTTATAGAACTTTCTGATTTTTGTTTGTCTTGAGTTTAGGAAAAGACATCCTGTGATCAAGTTACTTTTGGTGAAAAGAAAAACTTAACAATGTGGATGTAGTAAGGTGATGCTGAAATAGCAAGATAAAGAACCAAAACGACTCAATGTAATTTTTTCCCTACATATTAACCTGCAAGGGAGAACAGCTACTCTGCAACGTTATGAAGCCTTGTTAGTAAATGCCAAATTAGAAATCACAGTGTGAAAGAAACATCAGTTTGGACAGCTTTGGGTACACTACTAATAAACGTACAGCACTGCAGATAGCATTTGCTACATAACAACAATGCATATTTACCTCTATCAGATTTAAGATAAATGCACTTTATTAAATTCTCAGTGAGGCATGCAAATCTGATGCATGATTCATATTGTGGTATACAGAGAAACTGAGAGCCCAAGCATTACTGCAATAGTTATACAACTTGTCAGCTTTTAGCATTTGTGACTATATCAATGACAATTTTGACCTTAGAAATAATCAGATGCATATAATTAAAAATACAATGAAAGATAGCTATTCACACTCTTGAAATATTTCTATTACATTACTTCACATTAATATGCTTCAGAAATAGCGCCACTCACAAAACATGAATTTTTCTAGTTGATGGCACTCTGTTATAGTACAAAATGCGTATTTGTACACTTAATATTGACAACTCAATTATCTTAATAAAGCATCTCTTTACATCATTCCCCACATTCGTAATATATTCCATGTTTATATTAGCTATGTAAATGTATAAACACACACAAACACCTCTATAAAGATAATTGAGCAATTTTACCAAAAAGATTTGAAGGCTGGTGGTATTTTCTTACCACCATACATTATTGGAATTATCCACAAAAAAAGCTTACCAGATCAGCATCAAGACAATCTTGTTCATCATCTGTTGTGCTACATAGTTCAAATATGTTTGTACAGTCCTGATCACTGTAATGCAATTAAATCTCTGTTACTGGAATAGCAAAAATTTATCTATCATTTCCTAGATTAAACCGTCACAACCAAAAGCTACACATAAACTGGAAAATGGTAACTAAGAATTAAATGAAATATAAAAATTGCAAGATGATTACAGTATTAACAAAGTAATGTTATGCCTGAAAATCTGCTATACTGTGCATTCAGAAGCGAGGGGAGGAGGGTGAAATTAGCACGAGGGATTTGAAAAGGACCTTCATACCTGATCTACCTGCAGGAAAACTGCCTACACTAACTTCTTTCAAAATAAACCTCTCAACTGAACTAAGCCAAGGAAGCTGCAACAGGAACTTCTAGACATGTGCTAGGCAGCACAGAACTTACTTGAGAGGTTGAGCTACTTTCACATCAAGTGACTATAAATACCAGTGAATGCTATTAAGGGAAAAAGTTAAAATGTCTGTATGATGAACATTTAAGTATTTCCCCTGTTAAGATAATACTCAAAACGAATTATGCAACTGCCCTGCAGTGCATTAAAAAATAGTAAGAAATGAAAAGAAGCAGAATTCACAACAAAGGGATATTAAGATGCTTATACTCTCCTACCATTTAAGAGCATTAGTATTTAAGCACTATTTAGATTAAAATGCCACTTACTTGATAAACTTTAAGAGCTGGGTAGTGATCTTTTTTGCAGCTCTAGCAATAGCACTCCCAGGTTCATTGAAGGTCCTAGCATTGCTTTCAATATATCTTACTTCCCAAACCAATGCAGAGATTCTCCTTAAAATTAAAAAATATTGCACCTTTAGTACTATGCTGGAAAGCTTAAAAACTGCAAAAATTATATTTTAGTAATTTTCTGTCCACATTAGATTAAGATATATTCCTTTAGGTCTCCTTAGACCAGTCTCAAGCTTTTCCTTCACATGAAAAACTGAAATATGTGCATATGTATATATACAGACACACACGCTAGAGGAAGCAAAACCAACAATGCACATCTTTGCTCACTCATTTTCCAACTCATTATTGATAATTCATCTTCAGAAAGTTTGTGAAATTTTAGCACACTTTGGTTTCATTCATAAAATTCAGTTAATACAACTAGCCAAGTAAGCACTAGCATTTGTTACCACTAAATTAAAAAATATCACTGAAATAATACTGAGGATTGTGGATTCCCTGCATTCTTTAAAAACGCATGCATTTTTAAAAAGCTTGTATTTGACCTTATTCAAAAAGGAGGGAAAAAAAGCACTGTTTAACCATCACTGTAAATTGTAACATTTATTCTGGAAACATCAGAAGTTGCTTGTTGCAATGCCCTATCAAATGGAACACGAGTTGTGTAGTATCTTGGTAATTCTTAACTAATGAACACAAGGCACAAGCAAGTAAAAAAGAGAGCGACAAGAAGCTTAGTCTAATTATGTTTTTAAAGACATCTCAGCTATGATGTTCTTCTCTCTTCCCTCAAACACCTTGTCTTGAGGCCAACTGACCAAAGCAGTGCCCTCTGTAAAATGACGGATTTGTAGAAACTGCTACAAATTAAAATTGTCGGTTGATAGAAATGAGCTAGCAGAACTATATAATTTCATTTTTGTAATTCATTTTTCCTTCTAATTGTGAAGCAGAGATACCCCATGTTTGCAGATTTCTCCTACAGAATTTCAAACTATTTCCCAAGACATTATTTCAGTCTTATGTAGGAGGAAAACAACTATTAATGTCTCTTCACTGTACTTACAGACACACTGAATGCAAGTCCAGATAAAGATCACCCTTAAATTTCTTTCAGATCTATGGACATGCAAGCACACCTAGCAAATCGGAACATTATCATCACTACACTTCAGTTTCTTCCCTCCTTCTCTACTCTAAGTTTTTAATAATTTAAAATGCTGGTGCTAATATTTAACATTTCACGTCTCTTTAAGCCCATTTCTGAAAGTAATAAAGTGCTTAAGAGCTTAACCCTCTTCAAAGTAAATTAAGTACAGCACTTCAAAATCTGAATTAAGTCTTCAGCACTGAAATAACTTCAATTTTTTTAATATTTACTAATTTTAAATAGCATATTTCTCAAAGAAAGAATGTCAGTGTGTATGAATGTCAGTCTGAAAACAGTGCCGATACAGGCTGAAATCAATAGCCTTAAGAACTAAGAAACATAATAAAAATGAATATAATGTTGCAGTTATGAAGCATCAGAGTCCTGCTATGAAACACTAGTCATGCTGAATTCAGACACTGGACTACTGGTTTGCAGAATGTTTGTAAAAAGAGTAATTGCTCTTCTTACTAAAAAAAGTTTAGATCTTCTCACAACGGACAAACTCAAGGCCACATTCTTCCTTGTTTCTACTGCTAGTACTAACCTGTAAAATCGGTTAGCCAGTCTTGTCCGAATAGTGTTCAGGTCTGTTGGGTAAGCAATCACTGTACAGTACTTGGGATATGTACACAGGTCAACTGGACCGGCAAAAGCTGCTGAAATATCTGTTAAGAAACAGCCAGATTAATGAAACTATTTCAAGGCTTATATGCATATGACAATCGAGCCAGGTGTTCAATTACCATGTATAATTATTCTTGATAAAACCAATGATGTATAAAAAATAGAAAAATCTCAGTAGGGACAAAGAACTGCACATAAAAATGTATGAACATTTACAGTACTTTTATCATAGGGAATTTTTAAAGGATGCAACAGATACTGCAGGGACCTGTTTATAAATGTAGTGTTAGGAGAAAACTACCTAAAGCTTAGATTACGTGCTCACCAAGAGTCAGCAGCTGATCAATACCACTGATAATCCGTTCACATGCTTCATCACGAGATCTCATCCCCCACTCTCCTTCTTGGGGTTTGTATAGTAGCTTCTCCACCTCTTCAAAAGTCACGGAAACACTAGCTCCTAATTCTTCAGGCTGATCAACTGAAGAGTGATAGCAAATAGGAAAGAGTAAGAAGTGAGAACACAAAACAAGATAAATTGTTAAGTACTCAACTCACGCTTACTAAATACTCATATGCTCATAACTGACAAGAAAATTCTTGCCTTAAAGCAGAGTTTGATGATAAGACTACAGGGAAAAGAAGTACACAAAATGCATAAAATAGCAAAGATATCCTTTATGTGCCTTTTATGCAACTCTTAATTTCCAGAAGACTCTTTCCTATCTTCATCTAAGCACTAGACTTAAAAACAGGACTTAAACTCAGAAGAGTTGTTTATACGCTTTTGTTTTAAATGCACGCTCTAAACTTTACAGGATCATAACTTAGTTTGAGTCAATTTGTGCCCCCAACCTTTAAACACGTGCAAGGTTGGCAATACACTTTGTGACATCCTTCCTGGTATTGACAACTGATCTTTCAGATGTTTTTAAAAATATTTGTTTTGAACATGGCAGATTAATCATTTCAAAGCAATACGAACTACTAGAAATATAAAGCTGTGAGGTACAGTTCTGTGGAGAGAGTCATGCTTCCAAAGACTAATGCAATCTGACCAATGCAGTGATTGAGTGGATAATGTATTATCCCCCTCAACTCCACATATTGTTTTTAGTACATCTGCAGTTTCTGCACTCTGATTGTTTTTGAAAAGCTAAGTTCCTCATTTCATTTGAGCACTTGAAAAGGAAGAAGCATGTCAAGGTTCCTGATCAGACACTGTGGGCAGGCAAGATCACTTCTTTGTACTGATTAGGACAACTGGAAATAGCAGATAAATTATTTTTTTATTAGCAGATAAATTCAACACTATAAAGTCTGTAGGCTTATAGCTAGAAACTAACAGTAAGAACGTCCATTAGCATCTAAGAGTCTGTCCATTAAAAATGAAAGCAAGAAAGAAGATAGGATCCTTGTCAGCATTACAATAACTGTAATCCGTGAATATGCTGCATACAAATTCTAAAATATATTTCAGCTACAACTACTGAGAGAAAAAGACCCAAGCTTTTAGTGGGGGATCTTCCAAGTTTACAAAAAAGACTTATTTTTTTTTCTTCAGCTGAACAGGGTTAGTCTTAATAACCTAAAGTAATTTCTAGCTCTCTGTTCATTTTTGCACTGATGGAGCCCTAACAGTATTTGTTATCCACTGAAACAATAATAAAGATGAAGCAGTTCTTCAAGAAACAAATGGATGAAATACAAAAGGTACTAGGAAAAGCTGAAGGGGCAGAGCTGACTCACTTAAATGATCATTCTACCTCATCTTCGAGCTGAAATAAACCCTGTAACCAAGCTTCCTGGAGACAACTCTAAGAGAACACAGCAAATAATGCTTCTATACTTACATAGGACTATAAGAACTCAACATGGTATCTGGTACTCCATTACATAAGTGCTCAAGTGGAATTTTCTCCTGCAGGAGTAACAACTAAAGCAGAATGACAGACTAAACCAAACAAAACTGTCCTCAACGAGCATGTAAAGATCTCTCTGCTTTGTTCTTTGCAACACTCTGGTACATATGACTTAGAATCCTTGTCATAACTCCTGGCATGTTTTTTTTTATATATATATATAAAAATATATAAGTAACATGACCATATGGTCTAATCTTCAGGAGTAAATGGGTCACAGAGAGATGAACCCCCAGGAGGAGGGTTGTAGTGCTTACACTACAAGTAAAGACAGTTAATATATACAACAGCCAGTCCACACCAATAGTGGTTTAATAAGCAGACTGCTGAAAACTGAACTTTCAGGTCCATACGCATCACCTTTTCCTGGTCTTGACAGCATTGTCCCTGACTAGACAAGAGTTTGACACCTGATACTGTATCTTGATAATCATGAGACAAAACTTAAACTTGCAGGACACAAAATGTAGCTAATTAAAGTTGTGACCTGCTAGTTAGTCCAACTTCAGTGCTGTTCTTCTCCCATACACCTATCTTAGCAAACTGAATGAAGAAGTATTTTGAGAGAAGAGTGGCAATGTGAGGTACAATTTCAATTTGATCTGTAAGACATTCAATTGAAGAAAGGACAAGAAAGCAGAGGAGAAGGGGTTTAGCCCTGTTTTATACTATATTGTTAACATAATAATGCTTTCTATAAATGCACAAAACGTTTCTGTAAGAGCTTTACTTCCCTACAGAGTGCCATTTTCTGCCTGGAAAGAAAGGTAGAAAATAAGGAGTTCTGGATTGTCTTCAGACAATTTTTGTTCTTCCTCTAGCCTAGTGTCTGCTGTGGTACGTACCCTTGACCTGTTCAGAGGATGTTCTTCTCAACTCTTTGACCTTGTCCACAAAAGACATACGAGCTTTTAGGGATTTTTTTGTGTCCCTTCCCAGTTTTCCTATGTTAAAGTCATAGCTCCTTGGATCAATCAAACCTTAAGCTCTTAACATGGCAAAGTAACAACTTATTAGATCAAAGAAAGAAGTTACAATTTGCTTATGATATAGCCAGTAAATGATGACTTACAGATGTAACACTGCCCAGATTTAATTAGTGTCTGTAGGATGTCTCTGTCATTACATAGCCAGTGTAGCAATTTCAAAAATTCTAGTTCCTTTATGCGATCAAACTTAAGTGGTTGAGAACACTACTCCTTATATTTCAACACACAGGAGGAAGAAGTGATAACTAATACACTGATATCCACAGCAACTTAAACTACAGTATATAGCATTCAGAAGAAATTGATACAGTTTGTCCTGTAACAAAATAAATCCAGACTTAAGGTCACATAAGGCTTGTGAGCCTCTAACAATAATATGACTGCCTCTCAGTGACATATATGGGAAGCATTAACCAGTTCATGATGGGTAAGAAAAGCTCCTGTGTGTTAGAAGGAGACAGAAGCTGGTGATGAGAAAACAGAATGTTTCAATTAAATCTGTGTGTGCAAAGCCAAAATCCTGCTCATTACTTGTTTTCTATAAACTAAAATATATAAAGATTTCAATTTCAAATTGATTTCAGACTGTTTTGCAGAATTTGTCATCACAACATATGACTGAAGCAGCAGCCAGCTAACATTTCAAAGATTAAACAGTCAGGTGGCTACTGAGAACATCCACATGTGTACAATATATTCATATTTAAGAAAAAAATATAGCTTAAGCCTTTCTGGTGTCTGGGAAACAAGTTAACTCCTAGCAAAGGTTATTAAGAAAATTAGTATCTTTGTGACAGCTTATTCAGTAACTACTCTCTCAGTATTTCACAATCTTTCCTCCCTCCACCCAGCTGGTACTGACAAGCACTGGAAAACTTAACTGAATAAGACAAACCAGGAATCCAAGTGTTTTGTTTACAGTTAATTTAGATTTGACCAGCAAACTTTATAAATTGCTGGTTTTAAACTATATGCAGTAAGGATTTCTTGACTGGAAATTATTTTATACATATTCTTCCCCCACTGCCTTATACTATAATGTATTACAGCAAACTATTTTTTTGAAACTTGAGATGTTTTTGAAGCTTGATATTTGGAAGTAGCAGGCTTAATTGCATAAGCCAGAGCTACACATTTGAGGTATTTCCTTCAGAATTGCTCTGGATGATGCAAAGGGAAAAATACACATATATTCAGGTATTTCACCCAATCTGAAGCAGGACTGTCTTTAAGAACTTTCTTGCCTAAATGCACAAAAACACCCTGCTGACATTCTCTATAATTTAAAGGATAAATATTACCATATCAGTTCCACCTGCTAATTAGATATGCACAATGGATATGGTATTCAGATAACTTAGTGGCAAAAGTTGCAAGCAAGATAAGAATCACCTAAGGTCCACTACATGCACGAAATGAAGGAACTGGAAAGAGGGAGAAGCACATTAAACTGTTTTATTAAGTGAGTTTCTACCTACCATTATCAGGAACTGGTTCCATGTCCCACGGGCTAAGCTTTTCAATTTCACCGTTGTCCCATCTGAGTCATCAAGTTAAAAGAATAATAATAAAGTTATCTTGACTAAGAAGTATTCCCTCCAAGCATACTGAAATCACAGCTATTTTTAGGTATTAATAGAATATACTCTATAAACATGCATATAAACAAAAGCATTAGCTAGCAATCAGCTGTCTTGGTGCAAAAAGGAAACATTCTTCGTAATGAATTTCAAATTAAAATTGTGCTCCTGATTTTGGCTATATGCAACTTACCCAATATAAAAATCAATTTTATAAAGCCTGTATCAAGAAGTTGCAGAAGAAAAATAAGTCATACACTTGGAAAAATGAAGTAACAACACCAAGGGTAAGATATAAGAAAAAACACACAGAGGAGAGGATTTTTTTTGCTAAACCCAACAGTAGTTGTGCAAGTCCATGGAAAGTTTCAGAGAAAGGAAGAACAGTAAGTGAGGTATTTGGTACATTAACATTTAATTTTATTAGGCATACTACATTAAGACAAAGAAAAGAGTATGTCTAAAATGAAGAAACTAAAGTAAGGACCAAGAGGAAGCAAAGGCAAACGCAGTTAATATCGACAGTGTATCTGTATATTCACTCTGATACTTGACTATTAGGTATGAATATCATTTTGAGATCTCTCCAGATCCTACCAGATTTGGACAGATTTTTACATGTTTTTAACAACAACAACAAAAAAAAAAGTCAATGAATTCTGGTATTTCAGACATAAGAAATGCCTGACTGGATCAGCTTAATGTCCTACTGGTCCAGCTAGACCAGTAATTACTGTCTTTGAAACTATTATTGGGAGATGCTATTTATGGAGACCATATGATTCTGGTACAAAGTCCATTCTACTCGTACTTCCAATACTCATGATCACTGTATTCCTCTAGGCATGTTTGTGAATACACCCCAACCTATTCCCTTTAGTGTCTGTTTATTTTTGTCTAATACCTTTTTGAACCTGCTAATACTGTTTCCATAGCCTCCTGTGTAAATGTATTTCCCAACTTCACTACTTGCAATGTTAAAAAAATCAAACCTATCTAAACAAATCCTCTACAGATTTCAACACGCACCTCTAGTTCTGTCATTACAGAATTTGGTGAACAATTCTCTATTCACCTTGCCTATCACCTTTACGATTTTGTGAACTATCAACATACCCCTTTCACCCTTCTCTTCCATCTGGAGGTCATGTTTTTTAAGTCTTAACCCACATCTGCTTCATACTCTTAATCATTTTAGTTGCCCTTCTCTATACCTTCCTTTAGATGCTATTACCCAAAATGCATCAAGACATCAGTACACCACAATGCTGGAAAGCAGTGAACAATACTGTTTTGTCTTTGATATCCTTTCTGATGGTGGCCAAAGTTTTTGTAGCTGCCACTGCACACACAGCCGACATTGAAAACTCTCAATGACTACCTCAGCATTTCTGTCTTCAGCTGAATGTACTAACGAGCTCATTGTCATATAAGCATAAATAAGACCATTGTTCCCTCAGGTGTCACACTTAACATACATCCGCACTGAAAATTACCTGGCACTTTTTTACCCAGTCAGTTTTATGACATCCTTCCGGAAGTCCTGACCTTTAGGGTGGTAATTGACTACTACCTGAAATGACTTGTGATATTTACAGACCTTGGATATTTCACTGTGCACGCCTTCCAAGAGGCTTAGAAGGACACAGAGTAAAGTGGTTCCAGCACCAATTCCAGGGGGACCTCACTACTCCAGCCTGAAATATAATTGTTAAGAACCACTCTTTTGCACCCTATCCTTTAACCAATTTTCAACACAAAGTATTTCCTCCAATCCTGTGTCATCTTAGTTTCTTTAACATCTCTTGGAAGAGAAATCCTGTCACAGGCTTCTTAAAAAAATCCAAATATATATGCTGTCCACTGTTCACTTTATTCATACGCTTACTAACAAAGTCACAGAACTTTAAAAGGGGTAGAGAGGCAGAACTTCCCTGTACAGATGCAGTGCTGGCTCTTTCCTACAGCTGGGTTTATCCTTATGCTCAGTAGTATTATTCTTTATTATAGGTACGTACCAGAAACTTGAAGTCAAATATATCAGTCTAAAGTTCACCAATTTCCCTCCAGAGCCTCTTCTGTTGGCAGGAGTTACAACAGCAATCTGCCCATACAGGGTCCAACTGTAGGACAGTTTGCAACTTTGCCAGGAGTTTCCTATCAGAGTTCTCTCACTGCCAATGTGAATGCCATCTACTTCTTATAACTTAATAAACAGGTATTTGGTCTAATACCTACTGTGTATTTATTTCAAACAAACTGAAAACTGAAGTGATCATCCTCATAATATTTTATAACTAAAACTGCTCAGGCAAGAGCACCTCTCCATTATTTTCCTTTTATATGTCCATATAAATAGACACCCATCGACTTAAGAAAACCTGGATCGGTTTGATGTTTATGGAACTAACAGAGACTGAAGGCTCTGAAGTTTCATCTGTTTGGTTCTCCTCCCCAGTTAACGTACAATACTTCAGAAGTTGTTGGTAGCTATAAATGTATATACTACTTCATAATATTGCATGAAAGACTTTATCAATACAGTTTAGTACAGCTTAAGCCCCATTTAGTTCCACTTAAGCTCCATTCATCCAGGTGACACAACTTAACAACATACAAAGCTGCTTCTACACAAATACCTATTTTTATCTGGCCAATAAAATAACATTCCATTTATACATCTTCAATTTATTTATTATCTATACAACAGTGACGGTGATAATTTGTGATGATTCCTAAGTGTGTGACAACCTGGTTACCAGCAGTAAGACTTTCAGTTACGTTACGTGGCAATTACTCCCCTTCACCTCATTCAAATGTGGTTTCCCACACTCTCCATCACTGAGTGTTTTTGAAGCCAACTTTCAGAGGTTGTTCCTGGTATAAAATAGAAAGCACTTTTACCCCAATAAAGCTCTTTGTCTCAGAAGTGGCAAAAAACAACTGCAAATACTCAAACTCAGTTGGATTAGCAGAATTCTACCATCTAAAAAAGCATCATAACCCAAATCCTGAGTGGAAAAAATGCAATATGCTGTTTCTCCAAGACAGAGCCACAACCACTTGTGTTTAGGTTGATTTGTCCCATTTAAACAGATGTAAAATGAAGTGCATTTAAAAATCTTTTTGCATCCAATGTATAAAGCATATGAATGCAAATTAGGAAGCTACTGCTGCTGAACCACATGCAGATTTCTTGGGGAGAGAAGATTCTTGAACAGAGGACTGTATTTACAAAAAGAGCTAAGGACCCAGCCAAGTCACAAAACCAAGCTATACCTGCAAAACACTCCAGCCATTTTCGTATGTATCTATATCTATATAATCAATCTCTCTCTATATATCTATCTCTTAGGAATCTTCTCTAGAAGACCTGTTTGTGAGTCAAGGTAGAACAGAGTCACACTCTCTACAAAAGCAGCATAAATCTTTAAAGAGCTCTCTTTTGAAAGTGGTCTTTAAAGAGCACTGCATTCCTTACCTATTCAATTATTCAGCTAACTTCAAAGCAGCTCTAGACTTTTCTCTGTTAAAGGCTGGTACATTAAAATATTGAAATGTCCTTCAGCATTCACAGAGAAAAGGAGTCTAGGAAACTGGCTACAGGCTCTTTTTCATAACTGGAAACTCAGTTTTGAACTGGCCAAGAAAACAACCAAAAACCCCATTTTAACTTACTCTTAAGGAACACTGTGGTAACAACAAAACATATGAAAGATATAACATATTCCCCATGGTAGCATATCAAAGTGTTTGAGCTATCTAACAGATAAAATTTAGTACTCTGAAATAAGATTTAGTTGTATTTTCATACTGGTATCTAGATTCAGTGGATTTTTACTCTGTACATCATTTTACAAAACAAGGAAAAATATACTAGCCAGTAACTTGAATATTTTTACCCCTACATCACCTTGCAAGAGATATGCTCCAAGTGTACTGTCCCTCATGCCTGGGACATGAGTAAGATCCAGCACAATTTTAGTTTGCCAAGATCCTCTCTTTAGGTAAGAGAAGAGTCTGAAGGAGAATGAAATGAGGGCAAGAAATCAATGTACAGATAGTCTGGATTCCAGTTTTTCATCTGTATGTACTTTCTCATTGTGGGTGATAAAGCAGCTGTCAAAGAAAAACCAAGTATTCGCACATACTGGCAGATCCTTTATATATGCAGCAGTCTTAGCTTTATCACTGTCAGGAACATCAAGAAGTCCTTTATGGTCAGATGATCTGTTGTAGAGACTTAATGTTGATACCACTTTTATTTATGGCACATCGAGAGTGCCAATTTGCTAACTGTAGCTGTAGAAGCAAAAGTGAAAATTCACTTGCCAAAACCATACAGGCAAGAACTTCAATCTGGAAGTTACTTACACCTTCCCACTAAGGAAAAATGAATGGGAGGGATGACAAGTAAAGTAGATGAGACAAGGAACCAAAATATCTAACACAGTCTTGGCAGTCTCAGAATTGTCTATTAGCTACAAGTACTTCCTTTCTTCGGGATGAGTGACAGGTTCTAAATTCTCTGAGGGGAAAAAAAAAAAGCCCTCTACAATAAAGCTCTGAATATCAAATATACTGTAAAAGACATGGGAAGAGTCTCTGGTCATGATAGAAATAGGAATATTATGCATTTACTGATATTTTACGTTCACTGTTCCTTAAAGTCCTCCCTTGCTGAGGGAATCCAAAGCAAGCAAGATCCCAGAACCATTTCAGACAACTTGGGACAGGCAGGACAAGGACAATACGCTGCTTCTGAGCACTGAGGTCCAGAGTTAACTTTGTTCACCTTTCTTCTCCTTTGTGTGAAGGACCTCTTTGTCAATATGAAAGAAGGTGCACAGGAACACCACTAATGTCAAACTGTCATGGGGGCATAGTAGGGAGTAATTTTTCAGAACACACCTTGACAAAGAAGGTATAGGTCCAACTATCTTGTTACCAGTTTGACTTGGGTGTTCATGGTCCTTCCTGTTTTAAGTAGTTTCGGGGGTTTTTTTTCCTACGTTTAATACCCTTGATTTGACCAATTTGCCATGTTTTGAACAATGCACTTGATATTATATGCCTTCATCTAGGCAGTATTATCTCCTGACAAGTAGAGTGTGTATTACAGGTAACACAGGGCTACATTATCTGCCAATTATCTAGCTAAGTATCACCCAAAGAGGAAATCAAAAGGTGAAATTGCAAGTGGGATCTACACAACAGGGAATATGGCAGAACGCTACTAGGCAGTGAAGACTCAAGCTCTGTCTTCCCATTCATGTGTCAAGCATGAAGACAGAGCAACATTTGGAAACATCCTCTACAGGGGTCTCAAGCAATAGCATGAGATCATCTTATACGTGTATTTGCTCCTGTAGACTATAATGTGAGAGACAGAAGTGTGAGAACTTGATACATAAGGATCATGATGTCAGCAACAACAGAAGATATTCAGCATGCCACATCCAAAATCAATTATCAATGAAGAATAATAATTAATGTACACTGGAAATTGCATTGCTTGCTTCACGGAAGCGATTCAGCACTAGTCATTACAAAAAATGATTTGTAAATGTGAAAGAGGTCAACAACGTTTTACCACACTACTATTCACTGAAAAATTGCTGCAAGTCATTACATATTCACATTGTGCTACATTAGCTACTTGAAACCATTAGGAAGTGATAATACAACCAGTAAAATAATTTGAACAATTTATATATTCTCATACCAATAAGTCAGCTATGTAAGAGGCAACCTACTAACATTAGAAGTGTAAAATCTTTTTATACTTACTTAACACTGTAACACTGAAAGTGACTATCTGGATATTGAGACTGATACGGTTCTTGACCCAACACTGTTCCAAACCACCATGCATCATCAATAATGGATCGGAACCTATCAGCTAGAGCAAAAAAAGGCTGCTTAGATACGCTACTAAGAAAAGTTATTTAACTATGCTTCTTCTACATGCAATTAGAAAAACTGACCAATGTATTTCACTTTAAAGTTCTAAACCCACTGATATTTAATAAAAGATGAGATAACTTACTACGTCAAAAACATACAAGTGAATGAATGTCAGTCTGCTTTGAAGACTGTATCTTAGATCTATGGTAACACCTCCAAAATGCTTAGTACAGCAGTTAGTAGGCTCACATTTCTAATGGGCAAAGGAACCTTACCTACCAGAACACTCCCTGAAGTTACAAGTAGCATCTAGCATATTCAGCAATTAGCCAAGGACAAATTTTTAATTTCCAAATTGTTTAGTTGAATACTTAGAAAACACACTTACAAGCTTGCCAGTTCCTTTGCCGTGCTTCATCATAGAACTGGCGTAATATAAGGAAGTCGATAACATCTGGCATATCATGGTATCTAGATAAAAAAAAACAAAACCCTTTCACATGTGTGCCTTCAGGCTTTAGGAAGAAGCCTAGAAAGAAACATATTTTTAAGTACTTTCCAGAAAAACAAAGAGGCACATACCTGATGGAAAATGATTTGTCTGTATGCTTTCCAGTGGCATGATCTATAAAGGCAAGCTTGAGGCAACACAACGTGGGAGGACCAACTTCATATCTAATTCCAACAATTTTTACCAATTCCTGATCCTACAGGTAAGAACAAACAGTTTCAGCAAGTATTACCTTCTGGACTGTGCACAGAACTATTAATTTAACATTAGTTAACCAAGCACATGAATTGTACCCACATCAAAAAGCCAGAAATACCGAAACTGTATTTGAGATTTCAGTGGAAGACAGTCTGTCAGACTTGGCAATCTTAACACAGCTATTTGTATTCAGGCTTCCCACAGGTAACTCTGAAGATACTCTGGTAACTGAAGACACTACCCTGTTGTTTCCACAGGGAAACATTATGGGAAATGGCATAAACTCACAAATCAATGTTTTGCAAACAGTGTAATACAACTTCATTCACAGACTACTAGTACTGAACCCACAGTACCTTCAATGCAGACTTACCCTAAGGACTACTTTTCTCCATGGCTCCTTGTGAGGATTCAGTTCATAAATGTTATTTCTTCTAACTGCTTCAATGTAAGCTTCATGTCCTTGCCGAAAATATATTACCTAAAAAACACCCCAAAAAAACCCCAAACAGTAAATGTTTTCCTATATTTAGTAACTATAATAATGTTAACACAAGCATTTAAAGACTTTAATCCATATTCCTACCTCATCGCCCATCTGAGGAACAAAAGGGGATCTTCGAAGAGCTGTGTCTGTTATCCAAACAGGAGGATGCCAATCATATGACAATTCCAAGTTTACTGGTTGTGTTGGAGAACTAGCCTTCACATTTAATAGAGAGCAAAATCAGACATAATGAACATATTGCTGACATGACATGAAAACAACTCATTCCATTTTAATTTGGCAGACAAAAGCTTAACTTATAAAAGACTGATATACATTTCCAAAACATATTAGCAAAATTCCTCTAAGGCTTTGCTTGAGTTGTAATTGTATTTGTAGTACTAATACTAAGCATTCCTTTCCTGTATGAAGATCTGAGTGAGCAAGATTACTGTTACGAAGGTCTTAAGAGAAACAACGTTTTATAATTTATATGGCAGTCTCAGTGCCCAATTAAAAAAATCTATCAAGCTGCAAGAAACTATTTGAAGACGGAAAATTATGGGAGATATTGCACAGTAAATACCCATATTAAAACAGTTCCAAAAATATAATTTTGAGAATACTTGGAAGAAAGTAAAAGGATGGAGAAAAACACATAGCAAAATTACCCCAAGTGTTAAAAAAAAAAAAAATTTGTTTGCCCCTTTATGGTAGGAAACAGCAAATAATAACTATTGTAACTTAAAAAAGGATAACTAACTTAAAAATTTTGGTAACTTAAAAAAGAGTAATTACTGTAACTTATAAAAAGTTAAAAATTCAACCCAAGTTTAAATGGCCACCATAAATACTGTGACTGTATCCCATAAGTTTTCAAAAAGATATGTTAAAACCAGACAGTTTTACAGGGTTTTAGTCTAATATTCTGTGTAGTTATTTAATAATCAAATTTCCCCCTTGATACCAGCAACCTTGAAAACCCTTTTTATTTGAACAGTGAAAATTTTTTCACTTGGAATGCAGAATCTTCCATACAAATCAGCAGACACCTTGCATTTGGAATGGTCTCACATTAATTAAGGGTAAACTGTATGTAATGATACCAATAACCTTGTCCAATGGCAATAACAATTACTTTAACAGTTTCCAATGAAGAGGTCTAAAAACCCAAAGAGTGAGTAGAAGAAATTAACTGTATACCTCCTCCTGCTTTTTTGGTTTGGGCTTTTTTCTCCTTTTCCTTCTTCTTCTCTTCGGAGGAGATGATTTCTCTGCTGATACTTCATCTTCTGAAGTACTGCAGTATCTGATAGCTTTCCGTCGAGAAGTCCGTACGGGAGGTTGTAGATTAATCCCTGCATCAGCGATCCAGTCAGAATATCTACTTGAAGAATCACTGTCCATAGTGGATGGGGTCAGGGAAAATACAAACATAGAACCAAGTTATCAATATTTCAGAATGTTAAAACCTTTTAGACAAATATCTGCAGGTATAGATTGCTGCTGAAAGCACTATCAGAAGAATTGAAATTACTTTGACCTGTTGTAACAATTACTTCATTTGACGTTTAACATAATTTTTTGGGAACACAGTAATCCAAAGCATGTGTTTTAAAAAAAGTCTGGTTAATTCTAAAATAGTAAGTAATTTTATTCAAGAAAGTTGTGCAATTACATTCTGGACTAGTTAAGAGCCCTCTCTAAAGAACACACTAGCCAAACACCAGTTAAATTCTTTAAAGATAGTTATACAAATCTCACAGGCACAGATTTACTTTTTTTATCTCTCTCGCAGCATTTTTTAGTTCTACTACTATAGAGTTCTAGGAACTCCATAAAAAAAAAAAATCATAAAAAAGCCACAAAGTGATTAAAAAGTTATAGATAACTTCAGTTCTAAAAAAAAAAAAAAAAACAACAAACCCTTACAAAAGTTGCAATTTTTTCCAACCGTTTTTGTAAGAGCGACTGACCATTGCTGCATTATTAAAAAACCCAAACAAAAAACCCCAAAACCAAAAATGCCCAACCCTCAAAAACCCAGCAGAACAAAACAAACTATAAAAAAAATAAATGTGCAAGACTACCATCTTTCTACTTGCCATCTAGCAAAAAAGCAAAAGGATTTGAAACTACATTAAAAGACAGAAGTGTTTTGATGAAATGGAACACTAAACAACAATGCAATGTGTCAGTACAGCACCCTACAAAATATTATTACATACAAAGCACAACAGAACTTCCATACAAATTTTAACTTGCCAAAACTCAAGTAAAACTCATTACAGTAAAAGTTGGGATTTGTTTCTTTGCTCTTACCTAGAACTATTACTGTTGCTTTTCTTGTCACTTCTCCACTCTTCCTCTTCATCAGATGAGCCAGAGCCCTCACTTTCTTCTGCCTCCTGAATTTAAAAATATGCAGGGTCAATCCAAAACTTTCCCATAGTACGTGTTTTATGGATTCGAAACATAAAACACATTTCCCATTCATGGCTGCATATTATCAAGTTAGGAAGAAATTTGGTAAAAAGAGTTGTTAAAATGGAAATGAAAGTAGTTCTTTTTTGTAGCCGATTTCAACTTACTCTATTAACCTCAGGAGTGCGCTATTAATGATTAACATCTGTATATTCACTCACATTTTATTAGCCACACATGGATCCACCTGCTGTAGCCACTCTTCACAAAGCAACACTTCTATCCCCCTACCGTAAGACAGTTCTATTTTTTTCCAGTCTAAGTTCACATCATATATCAGAACAAAGTGATTTTGATTCCTTCAAATTCCCAATTCATGATGCTGTAATTAGGTCATGTAAAGTACACAATAAAATTTAGCTCACTGGAATGCAAAGGAAGAATATAAAGACTGCAAAAGGTACAAATCAAGGAAAAACTATCAAATCTCCCATCCACACACAACATGCGTATATTCTGTTACAGGAGTAGCACTTCTATGATTTTTTTTTTTCATTAGTTTTGCAACTTAGAATCGGGTGATTTTTCTGATTTTAGCATCAACTGATTGACCAAGTACTATTGGGTGTATTCATGTATGTATTTAAATGCCAAACTAAATAGCCAGATACATCAAAATATATTAAAATCTAAATCATTTCCTGATTGTTGTTCAACAATTTATTTTCATTTACTTAATGTTTTAAATGTGTTTCCCATAACTGAAATAATGCATTGCTCATGTCTCAAGTTATATGTTATCAAGCAAAAAAAACAACAAAACAAAACAAGATTTAACTTGCAACTTGAAGTTCAATACTGTTTGAATGAATCCAACTGATTATTTGTTTGTCATTTTCAGAGTAACAAAGAGTCTTTCCCCTAAGACCTGTTCATACAGTGTACAGGATGGACAATACTCAGTTCTTCTCTTTCATCCTACCACTTGTAGGATTAAAACAAAAAAACCCCAACATTTACATCAAAGTTCAGCTTCTTATTAGTTTTAGTATTATTAAATACATAAATAACATCAATTCTTCAAAAATATTTAAGTACATGTAGTATTTACAGGATGGTGCACCTAACTCCTATTCGACCTTTGTGCACTTTGAATTGTTCAGGTGCCAAAAGTCTCCTGTGAACTCCCCTTCCACCCTATTCCCAAAATTACAAAAACCTGAACTTTTCACTAAATTTACGTGATTTATTGTTTTTAAACACATAGGAATTCTTTATTAAGAGGCTAGGGTAAGAGAGTCCATTTCCACAGAACACCGTTCTTCATCTTACTTACAAAATTATCTTCTCCTGAATGTCCCCCATTTTGTTCACCATTCTTCCTTAGCAAAGGAAGTGACTAGTCCAACAAATCCAACCTTTTCTACTCCTTCCAATCCTTTCCCCTTTCCCAGTTTGAGACTATCCTTGTGTGCAAAGCAAAACAACTGTAGTCCAGGCAGTCCTACCACTGATTTACAGCATTTGATAACACAAGAGCCAAAAGCTGCTGCTACCCACAGCAAAATCCTGTTTCACCCCAAGCCAGGACTCAGCCAAGATAAACAGACTCTGTGAAAGAATCACGTTACCAGGTCGTAACAATGCTTTATCAAGAATCTTCAAAATTTCCAGTTTTAGGTGTGTGCACAAATTTTGAGGGTTTTCACAGAGAAACAACAAAACATATCTAAAATCCAAACTTCCCTTTAAGCCAATCTCAGTATTGTACCTCAGTTTTTTGTCTTGGGCCATGGATTTGGTTTAGAGGATTCTCAGCAAAAATAATTCAGCCATTTATAAAATGACAGGAAAGACTGCCAGTATTAAAGCAACAGATAACTAGGTTTGAGAAGTGCTAGCAATAATAACGCTTACAGAAATACTTTCCCTGGTAAAAGAGATGGGGTTTTTGTTTGCTTGTTTGTTTTAAGAGAGAAAAGGCACATTTACATGAAACTTCATTATTAAGAAACTCAAGTTCTAAATACAGAACTCAGAAGAGAACTTACCTGCTCTATCAAGCCAAAGCAGTTATCTCTTTCCTCATCAGAAGACTCCAGTTGTTCAATGTTATTCCGTGTTCGGTAATTGGGATATTTCCGTCTATACAGTCTACGCTTCGATTGTATTAATGAAGACTCAGAGTCACTCTAATTTATATAGGAAGTGAAGAAAAGAAGTTACATGAAGGTATATATGTTGCAAACTTTTATGGGGGTGAAAGGGTGGCTAAGAGCACTGCTGAATGTAAAAACTGATATAGTCTTATCACATCACAGCTTGATCATGTCAAACTCCTTTTCACAAGATATAGTTTTCCTATAAGCCAATAGTTTTAAATTTGCTGTTCCCAATTTAAGATTTAGTGGTTGTTCTAAGAAATTGCTCTTCATAAACTACTGTAACAAGTCCATTCACACTACCTGATAAATATATTCACAGAATCAAGACATTAACTGCCTACAACATGCAATTCTGAGAGGACCAGGAATCCTCAACTTTCCCCAGTCAAGGGGAATATGCAGTAGAAATCTTGCATTGCATTGTTTTGTACTGCCAGAAACAGCGAATCAGGCCACTATCTCATAAAAACAGGACAATAACCATTTTTTCCTTCTTACTGATCTCTTCCAAAAAATAGAGAGTGAAAAAAATCATTCAAAACTGAGCAAGTCTGAAAAGGTTGACCCATAAACAAAACATTGTTATCTAAAGTAAATTGGTAAGGGAATAGCAACATAGCTTCTAATTCTTCAAATACAGGACCTTGAACATTCTCATTTGCACCTCAGTGCTTTAGCGTCGTCTTCTAACAGCTGCCTTTGAAACTTTAACTATAGTAAAACCAGAATGGCCTGAAATCAAGCTTGCCTTTAAAAATTACTACCAAATACCTGAGGAAAGACTGAAAGAAAAAAGAATTCTAGGTATTCACAAAAATAAATCAAACCTTGTCCAGCAGCAAGTGGAAGCTGAATCACCAGGAACCTTTGAAGACCCTACCTTCAGAAATGTCTGCTTTCATTTTTGAAACCATGACTTGCCCCTGGTCACAGAATGCCCATTTTCCTTTAGAAGCTGCTGCATACCTTTTCCAATTGCTCGAATGACTTTTTCTTCTCTGTTGCATAAAGATCACTCTCTTCTTCCCCTTTTGCAACTCGATACTCTTCCTGCTTCCTACAAGAAAGTAATGAAAAGCTAATTCTGTATCTGACAATGATGAAAAGTTAAATGATCCCTTCTCTTTAAAGGATCTATCTAAAAAACCCTAACACCTAATTCCATTACATTATTAATTTCAGATGTTATTATTGCTCAAACACCTATAACATATGTCCTCTCATTTCCAGATAAAGAAGATGGATATTAAGAAAATCTTCCTTGCAAATATCAGAATACAATTTTTCATATTTTTAAGCCACATTTTTCCCTTTGCAATCATTCTACCTCCCAACACCAGAAAAGCTCTTTAAAAACTTCAGAGATGTGGCAGCACATACAGCTCTACCATTAAAAAAACCCACATAGCTATTGATATTAATTCTCCTTTTCACAGATGCACACTGATAGTACTTTTGAAAGCAGCTGTTTTAGCCTTTCAAGTGCTCAGTGCTGCTTATGGTCATAACAGGATTACCCCCATGGAGTCTCACAAAAGTACAATCTCTCCAAACTCTTTCATGTAAATGAATTTAACCTATACCCCTTTATTTTGGAAAAAGCAAGAATCTAGGCAATCTAGCTGTCCTTTAAGATGGGTTAAAATATTGAAGTATGGGAGAATCATTCTCTATTAAACTAGAGAAACTTCCATTTATTTTTGTTGAATGGGACTTTACAATTAAAGGTTTTTAAGCACAGCTGACCATAACACTCAACTATTTCAATCTGTGCCACCTATCTATTTTAGCTTAGGTCTAATAGCACTAGATTTAGAAAAAAACAACACTATATGTTCTCTCTAGTCATATCTGCAGCAGCCCAGTACGCTGTCTACAGACCTGAGTAAGCTTGGTGGTATTTCTGGTACAACAACTCTTCGTCTCCAAGCCTGGAGGTCTCGCTCAGTAGCCATCTGACTTCGTGGAGCATTCTGATGCATCTGACGCACACCTTCAACTTGCCCACTACGTCGCAGACCAATGTTGGGAGGAGACTGGATGTCAAAACTCGGTCTTCTAAAAGCTAAAATATACAAACAAAAACATTTCCAGACTACACAGAATTGAAACCCTGGGGTTTTTTTACTACAAGATAAAAAATTAACACTTTACATATTTTTATCTCCATGATTGTAAGTATATGACTAATTATCACCTTCAGGAAATTATGTGTCTTGTAGAAAATACAGTGAGATTACACATATATTTTTTAAATCGTTATTTCTACTACTATTTTCATACTACTACTACTATTTTAATACAGTGAAAGGAAGTATAATGTGACAGAGGTGTTTTTCTGAACTATTTCAGGCAGCTCCAAGGCTTAGCGAGGTTCTAAAAAGCACTTTCCCTGGAGCTGAGCTTACATAATTAAAACTACAAGGACACAGATCAGAAGAGTGTTTGCTTTAAATCTATGAAGAAGGAAACCCAGTTTGAATAATGGCAAAATACTTATTTTGCAAACTTGAAAGAAGAAGAAACGTAGCTCCTGTAAATGTTGAGTACTCTACAAATATTATTAAATATGTAGCACTCTACAAGAAATACAATTAATGTTCTTCAAAAGGAAAAGCGAAAGGCTTTGTTTTGCAATTTAATCACAGTAGTAGCAGTATTTTAATGAATAAAAAGATTGTAACCAGATATCAATGTTAAGGGAGTCTTCGTCTCCAAAAATCTCGTTGAAATATTTCACACAGCGTAATAAAAATGGAGATAGAACAATTACCTAAGAATTTATCAGCAAGTACTAACCTCTTCTAGGTGTTCCTTCCCCATTTTGTGGACCACTTGAAGCAGATTCTTGATCGGCTGCAGTTCTTTGATCTTGTTGTAGTTGTAATTGTCTAATCATGCCATCAAGAATGCTGGGCTCCAAGCCTTGTTCATCCTGATCAACTGTCTGTTGGCCTATAACTTGTTCAACCACTTCTCCATCACCTTGCAAGTGTAATACAAATAAAATGAATGGGTTCAGTTAACTATAGCATATTCTTTAATCTCATCCTTCAAATCATAGTGAGATACATTCTACAACCAAACACAATGAGAACCATTCTTGAAATGATTCCAATTGCTTATTCCAAATAAGACGTTTAAGGAGTCTACAATCCAAACACAGCTTGTGCACGTTGGTGCCTGTAGAAAATAAAAGACAACATCCATTTGAACATCCGATTTTTTTTTTCTTGTTTAAAATTGTGTTCACTGTGGGACCTCGCAGCATCTTTACTGAACATAAATACCCAATAGTTACCGTGTGAGAAAACAAAGGTATTTTAAAATATCACCTATGTCGTATCTACTCTGTTCCCATTCAGAATTACTACAGTATCTCTAACTTCTGGATGTAGGTCTTTATCGATACTGTTCTTACTTGTTGCTACATATCCAAGTTGAGGAATCAAATGTTCATCTGCACAGTTCTCTCTTCCTGGCACCAATCTTTGATATTTTGTTGGATGAGGGTTTCCATCCACATCTACTAAGAAGGGAGGGGGCATGAGATGTGGAGCCTGTTGAGTTTGCTCATCTAGGACGTAATTGTTAGAGTCTCGAATAAGTGGCCGATAGTCAGTGTGGAAGAACATTTGATCAGGAATCTAGAAAGAAATGAAGTTTTTATGTTATCGATTTGAAAAAAAGAATATGCTAAAGAACAGAGAAGAACAAATGACACTGAAATATCTAAAAATCTCCTTGAAGGTAAAAGAAAGGGCAAGTTCCCAATAAGAAGAGTTATGCATAGCTACAATTAACCTATATGGGTGTTGCAGTACTCTCATTTTTGATGGTGCTTTTGCAGGCAACAAAATGCTTTTAGAAAAAAATAAACCGAGGTAACTTAAAGCAGAAACACTGGTTTACACTTAGAATTAAAAATATTTTACATCTCATTCTAATTTTTTCCACATAATTAAGAAGTTTCCTTGGTTTCCATGCAAGGAAATGATTGTCTGAACTTCAACATAAGCTCTCAAAGTTCTTTCTTAATCATGCAGCGTCCACCAGAATTTTTTTCTGCAACTGAAACAGTCTGTTAAATCCATGCAGCTGAAGGAAAACAGTTACACAAGTATTAGATCACAGTCAGAATCCTTGCTTCTAGGAACGATGAGCAAGATGAAGACAAAAAGTTTCAATTTCAGCTAAGAACATAAAACAAGAAAAAAAGATAGTTCTTTAAAATGACAAACATGGAATTATCGTTGCAACTTTAAAAAAATTGAGGAGAAGTGACGAAAAGCATAGGCCAGAACTGCACTTCTGAGATCTATTTTGAAAAACATGTATTTATCAAAACAAAAAAGAAACAGGCTGATAAATGTTTTGCTTTTTGGAATCTATCCCATGCACGTTTTTCTAATATTTCAAAATCCATAGTGTTGGATGAATATTTACTTTTGTTTATTTTAATCAAGCTACTACACTGAATTTGAGTTTCACTAAGGAAAGGCCTAAAGAACTGCAAGTCCTAATAACTGAAATAAACCAGCAAATTATTCTTAACATACAAACAGTCTGGTTTTTTGTTAATTAGGTAGTAGTGCAATAAACTCTGTGCTACATTCCAATCTTTAAACATTAAGCTCTTTTCAGAAATTAAAGTAATTCTGAGGTTGAGCAATTAACATGCAAATTAGCTGGCTGGAAGATGAAAATGTATTCCAGAAAAGTTCTTGGGAGCTACTCCCAAAGGAACGTTAAGACACTGGTTGTTTTTGCTGTGCCAGGACCATACATACAAGAAAACTCACAGACCTCAAGGAACCCGTTATATTTAGATCCTGTACCCATACAAAACTCTTTCTTACATATGACGTTTTAGAGGAGCGAAATGTAACTCATCCAATTCCATTTAGAAGCTTTAATAAACAGTTCTAGTAAAAAGCTGAACTCACCTTTTCATAAGACCTGCTACAGCCAAAACCAAATATCAGTAGATGCCCATGAGAATCTGTACATGCAAAATGCTGCCCATCAGGTGAAAATTTACAGTCAAAAACAGCACCGTGCCCTTGGCCTTCAATCTAGATTGAACGAAAGAAACAAAAGACTGACAAAATTTTTTTTGAGCAAACAATAATACAGCATCAAAAATTAATTACTCTGTTAAAAGCACTCATGTACCTCTTAAATACCGCCATTAAAGCACAAATAATCTTGTTACTTCAGTTTATTTACTTTCCCCTTGACATGTGAATTTAATTTCATTTTGCTCAATTTCAAAGGTGCACTAAAGGATACAGAAACTTACTGTTAAGGAAACAAAAGCTTTTTGAGGCTTTTTAGCTGTTAGTATACTGCTTAAAAGTAAATTGCAGCTAATATATACTGATTTTGTTAAACCACTTTCAAGAAAAGCATAGGGAATCTTAAAGCTAAATTAAAAATCCCCACTTTTGACTGTAACCAGAAAGAAAAATTTTAAAAATTAGTATGAACATTGCATTGTAACTTAAGTCTTGGTGAAAATAATCTATTTTAAAGTGTTAATCATAAGCTGTCAAATGGAGCAAATGTCATGGCAGCTCTCAAGAACTGCACCAATCCACTAACGCTTATGGTAATATCATCATTTTTAAGCCAGTTGTGAATACAAATATTTGTCCATAAGACTCTTGAAATGATGGTTTAAAACAGGACCCTTTCAGTCTTTTAGATGGCACCTCATCACAATTAAGGAAAACAGTTACTATGAATGAGGTGCAAGAAGATCTTTAGTAACAAAAAGTGGAAAAACCCCGGTGTCAGCTATTCACAACACCTCACAGACCAAGAAGTCCTGATCAACAGGTGAAGTCTGAAGAGCTCAGACAATGACTACAATGAAAGTAAAGTCTTGCTCTGCTCCCCCACACCTTGCTTTCCTCACACCCAACTGCAAATTCTCAATCGACCTTCCTTGTCTCAGAAGCTTATCAAGACCTCCCTGACCGAATTCAACTCGGAAGCCCTACAGGGAAGCAGCCACGGAAGGAAGTCAGAAATACTTTTGCAGATGATCAGTGAACTGACTCAGCTTAGTAAAAGGTCCAGTGAGAGGCATCTGATTCAAGGCAGAGAATGGAAGTGGGCAGCTGGAAGCACACAAGGGAGGTAATCCCAGCCCACCTTTTCTGCCACATTAAACTGTTAAAACTGTCTCCTGGTCACTTTGCACCTACAGTTACAATAACCAAGAAATTAAAAGGTAAAAACTCTAGAGAAAAAACAAACTCATAAATTTTGCTGGTTTGGGATGGTTTGAGTTTTTTTTTTTTCCCCAAAAAGGTGCAGGGAGTGTGCATGTTGGTGAAGATTCCTTCAGCTAGTACGTGAAGACACTGCTGTGTGTTGAGAAAAAAAATGGAGTTTAAAAAAGTCTTACCATGTTAAAATAATGCTTTGTTTTCGTGCCTTTGGTAATGTCCCATATAAAGATGTTGCCATCATGACCTGCAGACAACATTATCCTGGAATCAAAAGGATGGGTCTCCAAGACAAATACTTCATCCGCATGCCCCTAGAATTTAAAATTGCACGTGATGTGCAAACAAGAGGACATAAATCCACATCAATAGGATATTTACAGTAGAGCCTAAAGCACTGCACTATCCTTTCCTCACACTCAGACTTCTGGAAAATTAGACCCCTACAAGCTGCCTCCAAAAATACAAGGACTTTTATAAATTCCACGTATTTACAGATTCCATATCTGGACTGGTACCTGTGGCACATAAATAGGGGAAAACCCCAGGCAGCCAGAAAGACTTTATCATTCTAAATTTAATAATTTTCTAGATTCAAGCAAGAACTCTAGAAATACGGAGCTTTTGCCAAAGGACAGTGAACTACTCAACGGGCAAGTATGTTACTGACAAAGTTTTATTTATTCTACAGGAGAGGCAACTTCTACACAGCAGCTAGGGAAAGGATTGTTCAAATGCAGGAGGAAGCAGCTAGCTTTGGTTAAAAAAAAACCAAGAAACACTACACTTGCTTTATCATTCATATAGAGCTTTCAAGACAAATCAGATCTAACTATGAACTCAGCATGCACAAGTCACTGCAATTCTAGGAAGACCATCTACTTCAAAAAGCAAGTGAAATTACATACCACCAAGTCATGAAGCAACTGCCCTGTACAGGAATTCCAAACTTTGAGCAGGTGATTATTCACAGCCGTAACGACATAGTTATCATTCTGGTTCCAAGCTATCATGGTTACTTTAGGCTTCATAAATTTGTCTTCTTCTGAACATGCATCACTATTTTCAAGAGTTGAACAGGCATGAGATATTTTTAATTAGCCCATTTCAATCTCAAAATACAGAAAAATAACCTGTTTTCCCGTGTTAATAATCAGACAAGGAAAGGGAAGTTAAGAATTAAATTTGTTTGAAACTTTTGTCCATAATCTTAACTCTTTTTGGAGCAACAAACTATAAAGCAAATCTGGATTTCCAGCATACTTATTTCCCAGGACATGATAACCTCCTTCATATTTGAGATGCAAGGCAAAAAGGCTTTCCTTTCTCATGGAGTCTTGTCTCTTCTACAATTAGGCATAAGATAATTCCTTTAAAAATTTGAACTTTTTACAGTCAACAGCTTTCCAGCTGTTTCAGAAGCTAACCTCTACATTAACTAAGCATTTTTTTCTGATTCCCAACATAAATATATTAAAGATAGATTGAGTTTAATACAAAATATTATTTCCTCATTTCTCTCCCTAAAATACAGTTATAGGATACTGTAACACTCCCCCTCAGCATCTCAATCAACTGAAGAAACAAGCTTTCTTTGAAACATACACAGTAATATCTATATTCCACATCAACTAGTAGCCTCTCTTACAAAGACTCTCTCTCAGTTATACACAGCTACAATTGTACATATTAACACAGAAAGATGCCACAGTCAAATCTCAAATATTAATACCTCCTCCTTTCCTAGTAAAACCAATTTTTTTTTTTTGCCATGGCTGCATCACAAGAAGAGCTTGCAATCATCATCCAATCAACTAGTATACCCAAGGTTTGTTTTTTGTGTTTGTTCCCCCCCATTCGATCACCTACAAATTAATTTCTGCTTAGTGTCTACAAAAGTTGACTAAGCATTCTGTACTACTGTAAATCATCCACGCTCCAGGTTTGTCTAGTGCCATGTAATATCCTGATCTTCACCTGTCATGACATTATTCAAACTGTGCGCCACTAGCACATTTCATTAATACACTTCTAACAAGTACAAAAGAATATATGAAAACAGCAAAATCAGTCCTTGATGAAACCCACCTATTGCCTGTCACGACCTCTCCTGGAAGGAGGTTACCATCTACCTTATTTTTACTAATCCAGAAGTGTTTTTCCTGTGACATGTCAGCTGTCTGACTGAAATCCAAATAGAGAAGATCTACTGCACTTTCTGTTAACTTTTTTCCTTAACGAAGGAAATGTATATTTATATAGCTTTCAAATGTTCACTGTGCCAAATTAAATACATTTTTTCAAGCACAGACTACAATTTAGCAAGTTATTACATCACCAGAACACTCATTCACCCCCGCCCCCCAAAGATCACACCACTTGATCACAGTATTGCTAAGGCTTGCTCTGGTTTGACTGTAAGTAAGCGTGCTTGATGAGTTTTTCGAACTTTGACTTTACACAACAGATTGAAAAGACAACGCTTTGCATACCCTGGTAATCGATCTGACATATCCAACAAAATACTCCTCCATTCTGCTTGCTCAAAACGCCAGATTCGAGCTGTTCCATCTCTACTGCCACTTATGAACCTTGAAGAAGTTTTAAAAGATAGTTAATCCATCTTCAAAACAATTTGCTTTAAAGTATATTCAGAGTTACACACCACCACAATTTAAAACATTACAATGGAAGACTGATAGAAGTGAAATCTTCAATTTGTGAGCAAGGGAATTCTTTAGTTACATGTCCATTAACTCTCTTTCCAGAAGCCCAGGAAAGAGTTTTTGTGAACCAAGAAACTGAATAAAGTTGTCAAAACACATAGAACAGAGAAGCAAGTTCCAAAGTTAAACTTAATTCATAACTTCATCCTCAACTCCTTCTCAATTACAATACTTGAATGAAGTATTTTAAGTAATCCATTCTGAAACTGTGGAGTATCAGATACTGAAGGCAAGAACAGATCAGCACAGCAAAACCTGAGATGTTCCCACCCGCTACTGTGCATAGAAGAAAAGGCCACCAGTGGTTTACGTTAAGATACCAAGGTGTAAACCACAGCAGTTCAGGCTTCTATTTCACGAACTGCTGAACTATCAATGAAGCAGAACGGAAATTCCTAAAGAGAGGAATTGACACACTAAGACATCGAAAGATGATATCCCTAGTCCACAAATCACAATCCTGAGAAAGACAGTTGACGCACTGCCCAAAGAAAAAATTTGCATGCTAGGTATATCATGACTGTGCTTTAATTCGCTATGATTCATTTTAGTAATAATTACAAATCTTAAACATCTTCCACAGAAAGTGTCACCAAGAAAAAGAGCAGAAGTTTTGCCTTTTTGTTTTCTGGTACTGCATTGAAAAGTGATCCATGCAGGCAACATGGACGGACCAGTGCAATGTGATGGCCCCAAATACAAGTGTAATTGTAGAAAAACACATTTAAAGGGAAGACAACTACAACTTCCAAACTGAATGTAGATTATTAGTGTTCTTAGTCACAGTTATCTGGCTTTCAAGAAGAGAAAAAACACAATAAAAATAAAGCTGCAACTTATGGTTGCAGATGTAAGTCTACCCTGAAGGGTAAAATTCCCATCTTCATTAGTGATGGGCCAATCAGAGATCAATTTTGACTCCATTCTGTACTGAAAGTATGGGTAAAATTTTACAAATGGAGTTTACACAACGCTTCCCCTCCCCCACAAATCAGCTGTAAGATTCTGTCAAATCCGTTTCCTTAAAAAAATAACAGTGGGCTAGAAGAAAATGAAAAATATTAAAACTTATTTTTGACCATTTGCATTGCATCTTCCCATTTCCTATTTTGAAACAATACTGCCTGAAACTGAAAGGAAAGGAGGGGCAAGAGGACATTTACAAAGCCATGAATACACTGGGTACGTTAAAAAGTGGTAACATTCCTTCAGGCAAACAAAAACCCAGCCAGTCCAAAGACTGTTCGAAAAGCTCTCCTGGATTAGGCCAAATTTCCCCTTGAGTTCTAAATAAGTAGAATTTCCTTACTGGAAACCCCCAGGTGAGAACAATGATACGTTCTTAGTGCCAAAATAATGTATTATTTGTTCACATTTGAGCATCTTTCAACATACCTATCACCACTGTTAGAAAACTGAATGCTGTCAACTTTGTCCTGTAAGAAAAAGCGCAGTTTGTTAGAAATTATATTTTTAAACAGAAGTACAATTTTGACAACTCTGAGCTTAGTAAAATCTGAAACAAAGGAAAAACTGCATAGTTTCTAGCAGTTTTAACTGCAAGGTGAACCAAGTCCAACAAATACTTACCAGAATTCACTAACCATTAATGCATTTAAAATGCAAGTTTTCCAAAAAAAAGTCCAAATTAAATTTGAAGGATTGACAGATGAAATAACTGCCCATTAATAATTTGGCAGCCAATTAACTCATGTTTGAATATATATTTCCAATATCCTAAGCCAGCTACCACTGAGAGGAATGTTGTTCCCACTCCTACTTACACATTCCTTAAAGAAATACACAATTTTCATTATTATCACAATAAAAACTACAGGAAAAGCAGATAGCACACTCAGTTTATCTTCAGAGCTGAAAGTCTTCTCTACATAGAAAATACTTATTGATCAAGGCTTATCACTAACACAAATGGTTAAAGTCAGATTCGGTATTAAAGAAAACATATTAAGGCAAAGAAAATGAAGATGACTATTTTAAGAGCTGTCCCTGAAAGAGCTTTAAGGGTTCAACCAAATCTAATTTCTCAAAACTGCAGATTCTTTGTGCATTGAGTGCTGAAAAAAGTGACTCAACCTTCAGCACATGAATGTAAGCCAAATTTCCCTTAGATTCCTTAGAAGACAAGAGTCTGCTAGACCAAGGTACACAAATAAAAAGTTAGAGTATTTTATCTAAGAAGTTCTTTTCCTAACAGGTACCAGTTACATCACGAAAGCAAGTAAAACACAGAGAGCACACATTACATAAAGCACATGGCAAAACAACACTGAACTAGCAAACTGACTTACTACTTAGGAAGTATAAAACAGCTTGCCCTGAAGACATGAATAATGGTTAAGATGAACAGAAGTAAAATTCTGGAAACTCAGTCGTATTTAAAGATTTAACACAAGAGGTGTCAAAATGGTAAATAACTTGAGTAATGAAATCCACATGCTCAGCCTATGTACTTCCTGTATACAGCACATAATACGTGGGTGGCTAGGCACGCTTGCATCGGAGAGAAGCAACTGAATAAACCACATGCTTTAAAATTAGAGAAATGTATGACATCCAGCTGAAAAGACAGAATTCTAAGTATCACCTTAATACATTCCAGCCTTTAAAATGGTCAACTCACATTGAGATGACTGGCCGAAATTCTGCAGAAGTTCTAAAAATATTCAATAAAAGAACATTGCTACAAACCCACTAACATTAACTTGTAACTTCAATAGTGCCTGAAGTGACTAATTATTAAATTTAACAATCTTACTTACAGCATGACTTTCCAACTCAGCTATTTTCTCAGGTGTTTCAGAGCCAAAAAAATACATCCTGATGACATGGTCAGTGCTGCCAGTTGCTAAAAACATACCTCCTGTAAAAATCAAGCAATAATTAAGTTGTTGCATAAGAAATTAAAACAGATCACCAACATTTCTCAGATGCCTAGTTTAAAAAAAAATAATCTGAAGAGTGTCACGGTTTTTATGCTCTTCCACTGATATACAGATGTGGAAGGAAATCTCCCTCTTGCTTCAGAGAGCTCTCAGCCACAGTTAAAATTAATAGTCATACTCAGTGTCACAAAGTTTTTAAAATATGTAACTAAGGGAATGCTGAAACATCTAACAGGAACTAATTGGGCGCAGAAGCCTCCGATTATTGGGAATATGGCTACTCATCATCAGAATTGTCAATAGACTTTCACTGTAGCATGTTTCATTTGTGGCACATGAATTGCTTCAGAACTAGGCAGAAGCATAAGTAAACCAGTGTAAGTACACCAGTATTTAGCTGTGGCGGCAGCAATACTAAGACCTGCCTCTTGGCACCTGTCAAAAAAAAGAAAAAAAAACCCCAAAAAAACCAACAACCAAACAAAACCTCAAAAAACCCCAAACCCCAAAACAACCCAGGGCTATATCCTAACAATGTTAACAAGCTGCACTTTGATTTGTATTTTATTTCTGAAATTCCCAGGTTTCTTCTAATATTCATGCTATCTGGTACCAGTAAGCTTTCCCAGAAGTCACCCACATGTTCAGAATGAAAGAAGACTACAAGGCAGAAGTGAAGCACGTTTATAGATACATTTGTGTATTCTTAAGAAAGAAGGAATCTTTATGGCTATCCCTACATACAACTGGCACAGAATGAGGAGCTTCTACTATTGGCAGTAACCACTTCGACTGCTGTTGACATAATTTTGCAAGTCCCTGACATTATACTAAGGGATTAAACAAAAAAACAGTAAAGTTGGATAAAAAGTAAACAAGCATCAGGTGACTTTTACTTCTGTAAACTCACCAATGGCAAAAGGAAAACAGTATCACACAGTCTTGCACTGTTAGCTAAGGCAAGTCTTATTACTTATGTCATAGGCTAACAATACACGTATATACAATTATTTACTACACAGCTGCTGTTTTTGTGTATTTTAAAGCCATCACAACCAGAGTATTTCAATAACTACTTATGAGTAAAGAAGAGAAATTACAATGCTAAACTCAATCTGTACATGACTTACCTACACTGAACGAGGAACAAAGCATCTGAACCCCTGGCCGAGGTTTCTCTGTGAATTTCACCGGCCGATTGCTTAAAAAGAAAAGATGCTTGAAACAGGACACACCACGCAAAACTTCACTTTTATCAACATTTCAAAACATGAAAGTATGTTTCTTCAAACATTTACATAGCAGGTACTTCTTAAATACATCGAGTAACATCTGTAAGTCTTGTGCAGGAGGATGAGCAATAAGGTTTACTTTTCAAAATTACTGATCACACATACACAAATGATATTTGAAGCCCACAGAGCTTATGACTTTTTCTGCAAGATGCTGTTACCTAGCAAGGATAACATGACATGTCAAAGATTGTTTATTCTCTCTCATCCTTCGGGAAGTATGATTAACCCCCTCTTTAACATATCCACGAAGCACTGAACTCTTGCCCTCACATTACAAACCACCAACAGTACATGAAATAAGGCCTACCAAATACCATTACTACAGAATGCTGTGCAAAATCATAAAATTTTATAGAAGTAAAAGTTTTGCAACACTGTGCACACAGTGATTTAAGACTGATTTCCTGTTCTGCAAGTCATGTACATGCTCTTGCAGCTGACATGGCCATAACCTCACAGAAAGTTGCTGTTGAGAACTACATTATGGAGAAATGCAGCAAACTGTGCCATTTCTGAGTAGAAACCTACAAAGCTTATTATTCTACTGCTTTTCTGTTTATCAAAGGAATGTTGACACTTTGAATCTAAGAATATGTCTCATGTTTATATGATACACAGTACAGAGATTCAAATCCTAAGAATGCTTTGAGACCTACCAATGCTTAAACCAATTTAAGTCCATGCTTAAACTATTTTAAACAATATTTACATCTCATACAGTCCTCTAAATTAATTTTAGGAGAATAATTAAGGATCCAGTTTAAACACTCTCCTCCTGTAATTTACAGCCCTAAAAGATTCTTCAGATGAATCTACGCCTTCGATAGTTTTTGCTGCAATTTTACTACCTTAAGATCACAAGTCTGAATTAAAAAGCAAAATCATCATCTGCTTTAAGTACTGATTTTTTTTAACTAGCTGCTGTAATGTAAAATGGATTGTTTTATACCAACTACCATTACATGGCACAATACTAGATACAGACTGATCACCTCAGATCTCTTCTTCCCAGTAATAATCTGGTTTTTTTGTACAGATAAACAGCAATCACATACAGAACATTTAAAAACTATCCTGAACATACGCTGCACGCAAGCTCTTTAAGAGACACCCTAAAACTACAGGACTGTTGAAAACTCAACACAAACAAAAAGCTTTGTCATACTGTTCCAACGTATTTATACTTGCAGCAGTTCTAGCTGTCCTATATTTCTACTTTTAGTGTAGTAAAGAGTTAATATATTTCCCAATTAATCTCCCAGGACAACGGAATAACATATATTTGTAAAGGATATAGTTAGTGATGGTGCTTTAAAATAATTACATAATAGATTATTTCCACAACACTTTCATTATCACAAAAAAATCAAAGTGCTAAAAGCACTTGACTTATTTTTAATCAAGCATAGTATGGCATGGAGTTAATCAGCAACTCATTTACATACTTGAATTTCATGGACTCTGTGTCCCATTGCCAGAAACAAACAGTTCCATCTGCACCAGTAGAGACCATGTATCGCATGGACCCTTTCACCATTGGACTAAACTGAAGAGAAGAAAGTAAGATCAGACACGTATAAGGAGAGATATTTAAAAACTGTTTTATGAACTTCTAAAAGTGTTAACTAAAACCTTGATTTATTTTGGATTTTTCAATTAAAACTCCTAAAGCAGTTCTTGATAGCTGTCACTTTTAATGTTTACAAAATAGTATCTCCTATGCCCTATGGTATATGAGATATATTACTGTGGTCCATGTAACATCAGGTCCTTGCACCTGGACATGAAAAAGTAAGATGTACACTTGGCAAGTTACTTCTTAACCTACTAACAGCAACCACAAAGTACTTTTCTTCACAAACAGAAAATAAGGCACTAATCTTCCTTTTCAAGAAGTTGTAACGCAAAGACAGAAGGCTCTACTGGTGTAGAGCATTCATGTAACTGTGTTTTGCAATTTCAATAAGCAACCAAGAAAACTGGTTACTTCTTACCAATATGATAACTAGCTAATCTTAGGGTGTCCCCTCAATCTAAATCCTACTACTAAAGCAGAACCTTAACTTTTCAAATTAGGTACCACAGCATCTTTTTTTTGCCCAAATTATTTCTTGTTTTCTACTATTCGATTAAAACGCCTTCAAACTTTCCATACCACACTGTCCACCGAAACTTATCTTTGAGTTTCGTGGACTGGCTGCTCCTTATAATCCACCTATATTCTTCATTCTTCAATATAAAGAAACAATTAAAAAAAAAAATACCTGTAATGAGGTAATGGACCCTGTGTGTCCATGGAGGACCGCAACTGGTGCACAAGTTCTCAGACACCACACTCTGATCATTTTATCACAGCTTCCAGCTGCAATCATAGTGTTTTCATAATTGACAGCCATGTCAGAAATCTCTGCTGAATGTCCTCGTAATGTGGCAAATAATCTGCCATTATGAGTTGACCAAATCTTTACCAAACAGTCATCTGAGCCCTAGAAAGAAATATTTATTACGCTCAGCAAGGATTTTCAAAGACATTCCTTTAAAGAACCTAACTATGTTTTTCCACAGCTTGGTAAATTACACTTCTATTTAAAACTGTACATGCTACTTAAACTGAAAGAAATAAAGTCATTTGACCAACATTAAAAAAACCAAAATGTTAACTTACGGTTCAGGATTACACTGCAATCACCACAGATCTGTACCACAGAATGCAAACAGTCTGGAATAAGTTTGAGGGGATTCCTTACAGCAATGGCAAGGGTCAATGAAAGTACTGTTCTGTAAAAGCAATCTCTCCTCTGCCACTTCATAAAGAGTATGAAACATGCTTAACATCCAACTACATCACTGCATAAAACACCCACGTCAGTGTCAACACCTGACCAGATACTAAGTACAACAATTTCTTGCATGGTTCCAACCTTTAGTTAAGTCAAGTATTCTACTTGAGCACAGCAACGGAGCTAATCAGCTACATTTTAACACTACTGATATCTACCTCCAGAAGTTTTAGCATAACATGTATTTCAAGTTCTTTTCCTTCCATCAATCTAGAATATTCAGATTTGGATCTATTTCATCAACTCACAGTAAATATTCTATGTCCAGTCCTATCGAATGCAACACAATATACAGAAGAAAGATGGCCAAGAATCCGTCTGTGCATCTTGACATGCTGATACATACTTCCTGGAAATGAAGTACTGAACTTTGCATATCCAGTTAATTGTTTTGCTCGATGTACTTCCACTAGAACACAAAGAAATCAAAGATTGAACATACTGATGTTTAAAACAGGTCTATTCTAAAACATTATTTTGTTTAACTTTCATAAATATGTTACTTAAGGACTTAATAAAAGTGACTTTCAGATATCATGAAGTCAGGTTTTTTTGTATTTCCAATTTTTTCTATGTATAAAACCAAGACAGTATTTTAAACTTGATCCAATCAAAACTTCAGTCTCTAAATAGAAGTGGTAAATGTTATCTTTATTTTCCCTTGGCTTTCTATACCTTAAATCATACAAGAGTCCTATCCAAAGCAGAATGATTTGCATTTTCTGCACGTTTATCTACCTGATACAGGGGCTTTATAAAAGAAAAAGATGTCATCTAGAGGCTACTGTCTCTCTAGTGCTGTGAGCAGACTTCTGTACCCAGTACATAACTCCAGTCAAGTCATACGGCGTTCTCCAGGTAAGCCTCCAGACCCAGTTCTGAGGTGCAGTTTTCAGCGTTCCAGTATCAAGATACACATTGTGTGCTCACAGCAGCAGTGATTAGTGTTGAGAAGAGCTTACCAAGATTCGGTGGTGTGCCATAGTTCACAGGCATTTCAGGAGGTCTTCCTCTATGAAGAGCAGCAAACGCAGAGCCCTTCCAAACAGTGTTCCTGCAATCTTTAAAACCAAATGGTTGAAGTTATGTAAGTATGCAAGTATATGTTAAAAACATCAAGAGAGCTGCAGTTCCAAAACACAGTAAAGAACGTATCTATAAGTGGTCTCAAACACAGTATTCAAACAATTGTTCCTATTGAAAAAAACAGGAACATCAAATGCCCCAGTACTTTTCACAAACAGTGTAGCATCAGAGGAGAGAAAAATCCATTTAATATAGTAAGAAAAGGAGGAAAAAAACCCAGCAAAACCAACCAAACTTTGAAATTCCTTCTAAATGATGATGCCCCTGCAGTTCACGTAACACAAAAGCGAACTTTTCGACTGAATTTTTCCTATTCACTCTTAATGTAAAGCATTTAAGATTTTTAACATTTTCATAAGTATTTATTCATGAGTATTGTAAATATTTATTGAATATTTATTAGTATAAAATTATTTAGCTAGATGATCTCAAGAGGTCCCAACCTGACAATTCTGTGATTCTTAAAAAAAAAAAATTACCACACTGACAGTTATTTTGACACATGCATTCTGAAATAATTGCAATCCTAATTTTCAGGATAGAACCGTCACTGTCATCCAGTGTGCATCCTTTAAAGCAGTTAGGACAGATAACTGAAAGCACAATGGCATCCCACAAACCAGTCCCACATCACAGCATCTACCTATCCAACAGAACTTCAAAGAAACACGTGAACACCTCCCTCACAGAAACATTCGAAGAGATCAAGTCTAAAACTAAAATCGACTCTATCAAATAAAGTATGTGCTTATGCATTGCCAACCATTCCCTTTAAGTTACGCGCAAGGACTTTCTTCCTGCGTATCTACAGAACTCACAAGTACTTGTTTTGATGCTATTTGCATTAACCAAGAAAACTTTCAGAAAACTGGCCTCACATTTGCACTCAACCAAGCACAAGAGCTACTGCATTCAAAACCAGTGTGGGCCAATATACTACTGGGAGTGTCCGGAGATGTTAGAGAAGTAGCACCTGTGTCCTGATGATTCATTATATTGCAGTAACACTAAAAACTGGCCATGTTCACCAGCCTCAGCACTCAAGAGTAACAATAATTCTTGTGATGCAACTTAAAATCTTCTCCTCATAACAATCAATCTATAGCTGTACCCTTAATATGCAGATCACTGGTGTTTTGGTTGATTAAACACAGCACAGAAGTAGTGGGGGCCAACTCTGGTGAAAGCTCACCACTTCTAAGTATTCCAAAAGTCTTCACCATGTACTTATGAAAATGTATCATACCCATTTCAAATAATGAACAAACCATACCTTTTGCTGTACGTAACAATGACTGTCTCCCTGCACCAAGTAAGGAATTCACTCTTGAAATGCTGGGTGGTATCTCCTTGTCCAGTATAGGGCCAATACGCTTGCAAATTTGTAACAAATGGTCTGGAGCCACATGTTTGTTGGACAGCACCTGACAGAAATGTAAGTTTTAAAAATATATATGGTACATCCAGAACAGATGAATCTAAAAGCATCAATATTCATAGATGTCCTAAACACAGTTTAAATATTTTTAAATTCAACTCACTAAACAAAACCAATTCTGTTAAGCTCTGATCTAGTAAATTCAGCGAGTACTCTCCAAGAACAGGAGAGCTGTAGTAAAAATAACTGCAGTAAAATTACTTACTGCACATCAGTATTTTACTACTGAAAGCCTGCAATATTGACACGTATGGCACCCGTTTGTGTGGCACCCTACAATGAGTGTCTTCGCCCCATTCACCCAGCTATTTTTATTGAAAAGAAAAAATAAAATTCAAATGCTCATAACAAGATCATGGAGAATTTTGTTGTAATCAAGCACAGGAATTTATGCGACTAGTACTTCAGTCGCACAGTTCTTGTTCAGTAAACTTCAAACTAGTAGGTTTGAGTACAATCTCTGTGGAAATAGTTTCCTTGAAGAACCAGTACTACATAGCATAAGGCTGCCCTACTTCCTTAAACCAAAAGGATCAAAACAGTCATAGTCCATTCAGGAAGGATCTCATACTATCTACATCTAACAATCTAAAAAAAATACACCCACACATACACTCAGATCTTTCAGTCAAGAACAGATGTGTGTGGTTTTTGATTATTTTGCTCCCCCTCTTCTTTCTGGGAATTCAATGAAAAAAAATCCTTATCTAACTATAAAGCAAATCACAATAATGCAGAAGTTAAATATGCAAAGCAGAGTTTCCACAGACTCGAGTAAAGCAAACCATCAGAATCATAAATTTGAACTATTGGGGAGGTCTGAATCAGCAGGCACAAACAGCCCCATGCTTACTCCACTCTCTGATCTGGCCACGTAAAAACCAGTTAGACCCAGAAGCCACACTGCTACTTCAGCAGCCAGACTATTCCCAGCCAAGACATCCAGGAGAGGCAGAGGGCCACACCAACACAGGTATGTGGCCTCTTGCCCACGTCGCTCAGAATGTAGGCAGAACTAGCTCACGCTTATGATGCTATTCCCTTAGCCTGCATTCCCTTAGCTGACTGAACTTAGATAAGGAAAGTCCTGGCAAGGCTGATCTCATCATCAGAACAGTGGGAATAAAAATACCACATGCTGTCATGTAAGATCTGTTCAACAAAAAGTTGCCCAAACACACACTGAGTATTGCGAACACACGATTTAAGCCATAGCCTAATACTTGTTTTAATAATAAAAACCAAAGTAATGTATAAAGCTTGCAGGGGCATATGTGGTATTCCTGGGCAGGTGGGGAGGTGGTAATATCAGTAAAACAGTTAACATCACCACACAGCCAAATATATCCAAGCAAATCAGCTCATCAGATGCTTCAGGTTGATTATGAGAAATATATTTGGCAGTCCAAAGAATATAAAATGCACTTTTCCATCACTTCTTTATAAATTTTGTCTCTTGAGTCAGTATAGAGCAGTACCAGCCACAACATTTAGGACAGAAAGCTCAGCATACTTTATGCCAAGCATTATAAACCATTTTGTTTGCATGCCATCATCAGAAAGTATATATCCCAAATGCAATCTGCAATAGAAGCATGCATACAAAACCTTGCTATTCATTTCCTTTTTATGTAGTTTTACTCAGATTTTGGAAGGAACAGTTATTTTAAAGTCTTGCTCCAATTCCATGATGAACAAAGAGAAAGAATTGCACCACATGACTGGATTTGTCTGTGATCTCTGCAAATTCAGAGTTAGACCAGCGGGACAAGAGGTTCCCAAAGCCCCTCAAAAGCAGAAACTAAAACCTTCAGAAGATTAATCTGGATATTCTGAAACACTATTACCCTATGGAGAGATTTCTTTTAAATTGTGTAGGAAAAAGAAGCAGCAGCACATACTAAAGAATTAATCTGACAACTGTATATGCATAATAAACACAGTTAAAAAAAACTATACTGAAGTCTGAAGAATGGACATGTGACATCTCCCAACACTGCCACTTTTTGCCAGAAGAACTGGGGTCAGAAAAAAACCCCAAACACTCCTTTTTAAACTTAATGCTACTTTCATGTTTGCTGAATTCAAGTCAGAGCTTGAAAGTATTCCTGTTTAGCAAGACTATGCTTTTTAGTGACTTAAAACATTAATTTAAAACCTCATTTGCTCAACTGACCACACTGCCAAGTAGAAGAAATGGAATCCAGTTTATCATTTTAAGCAGCACTTAAATAATTAAGAAAATTTCGTTCCTTTTCTATGCAAATATCATTCTGAGATCTTCAAGTGTTGGACAAGGGGATTTAACTATAACAATACACAAACCTATGGGTAAGGGAGAATTCAATTAACCTAGAAAGCCTGAATCTTAGGGGGAAAAAAGTAAGAATAAACATCTGTTTAAAGAAAACAAGATCAACTACAATAAAGCAGGATAAAACCACACCGAGCAGATGCCACCAGGCCATCACTTCACAAGATTCAACTGCCAAATATACTTTGCCATTTAAGAAGCAGTAAAATAAAACACCAAGGCAGCTTTCCATTCCAAAATGGATATAAGTTCAAACGTTTAGAGCAAACAACATCAGCTGTGGAAGGCATAAAGTACGTGCTATCGAGAGATCACTCCTGTCTCATATTTAGAAAACAAAGCTATGATCAGTGAGTAGCCAGAGATAAAAAGCATACTCCTAGGCACCAGAACTGCCAACCCTTGATTTCTGAACGGCGATTTCATTTCCTAATCTGTTGAAGGGGACTGATGAAGGAAGCCAACCAGAAAATAAATACCGTCAAATCAAAACGCGCTTAACAAGCCTGCTCATGAACCTCTGAAATGAAACCTTGCTTCAGATTGGTTCTTTCCTATATGTAGGCAGTGGCATGTACCAATGCACAACGCCAAGCTCCACCTCTGCTATGTAAACAATATCCTCAATTTAAAACACCACTTGTGTTTTTGTTAGTCTAATGTAAAGAAATTAAAGGCCTTTTCCAAAATAACTCCAATGCCTTAATAGAGCCGGAATGAAACTGCAAGGTAAAGCTTTGGGCCTACTTCTAAGGGTGAAGTGCCTAACATCAATGTTATCATCCTAATTAGAAGTTTTTTAAAAAAAACAAGTCTCACCAATTCTTCGTAACTTCTATAATGCTCATTTCCTTGCCAATCCAACCTTTTAGGAAGCAACTAAGTGGAGGGGAAAAAAAAAAAAAAGTGGTTAAAGGGGAAGGAAGGATAGATCACATCCAAAACAATGTGTGTTGAGGGGAAAAAGTTGAGACATGGGAGTGGAAGAAACTTGAATGACTTGTAAAGTAAACTTTCGACTACAGCAAGAGAGATGATTTCATCCGAGCCTACACAGACCTGGTGCTGCTCCAGCTCCTGCACCAGCACCTGCAGAGAAAAGGGAAAAAAAATACTGAGTTAGGGACGAGCACGCCTCCCGCTTCTCAAGCGGCTGCTGCCGCAAACGGGCTCGGGAGGGGGAGGAGGAATGGGGGGACCGGCTGTTCACACCTCCCCTTCAATCCTCCTTGCGGCAGCCACCGGCCAGGGGGTCGGAGCCTGTGCGCCCAGGTGAGTGTGCGGCGCCCCCGTACTCACCTTCAGCGCCCTCCTGCAGGGCCCGGTGGTCAGGAACCGGGCTATGAGGAAGTAGAGCTCTGCAAGAGACACGGGGAGAGACGGGGGATGAGTCCGGGGCTGGCTGGGGCGGGGGGGGGGAGCCCCCGGAGTGACTGTAATTCATAATCACGCTCAGGAAGATGGCGGCAGGGAGCGGCGGCGGCACCGGCGGTAGCTCTCGCCCTGGCCCGCGGCCGCTCGCGCCCCGGCGGTTTTACCTGATTCAATGAGCGGCAGGGACACGCCGCCGCCGGAGTTGGAGGAGGCCGGGGGCTCAGCCATGGCGGCCCCAGCCCGGCGGCTGCCGCTCGCTCACTCGCTCGCTCGGCACAGTCGCTGCTGGCGGCGGCCGTTGCTGCCCGGGCAGGGATTAGGGCTCAGGCAGCGCCTGGCGCGGGCAGGGCCCGGCTCGGCATAGCCCTGTCAGCGCCGCCCCCCCCCCGCCGCCGGCCCGCCGCCCCCCCCCCTCCCCCTCCTCCCTCCTCCCCTCCCCTCTCCTCCGCGCGCGGGCGCGAGCCGCCCCCGCCCCCCGCCGGACGCCTGGCTCGCGCTCGCGCTCCGGCTCCGCTCCCCTCCCCTCCCCTCCCCTCCCCCCCCCCGCGCTGGCTCTAGCGCAGCCTCGTCGGCGCCGCCGCCATCGCCGTCGCGCCACCGGCCACGGCGCCGCCGCTGCTGCCACCTGCGCCGGGCACGCCCGGGGGAGGGCGGAGGGAAAAAGTAGTCCCCGTCCCGGGCGTCCGGGGACCGGCGGGAGAGGGTGCGCGTGTGGCCCCGGGAAACGTGCGGAGTGGGGGGAAAGGGGGGGCAGACGGGGGCAGGGAGGGGAGAAGACGCGCCGTGGCGGAACGAGAGGCCCCGGCGCGGAAGGATCGCGCGCGGAAGGCGAGCGGTGACGGCGCTGGTGGGCGGGGCTACTCCGTGAGGGCGGGGGGGCGGTGCTGGCGGCGCGTTCCGGGGCGCGCGGCGCGGCCGGGTGGCCGTTGAGGGCCGGGAGCGCGCGGGCCCGCCGGGCCGGAGATGCGAGTCCCGCAGCTGCCGCCGGTCGCCCCGGGGGCCGCCGCCCCGGCCAGGCCTTCCGCGGCCCTCAGCGCCGCCGGGCCGGGGCCCGGCGGGGACGCGCTGCAGCCCGCGGTGAGGCGCCAAGGGGCGGCTGCGGGGCCGGGCGGGAGGGAGCGGACGCCGCGCGCGGCTCGGGCAGCAGCAGCTCAAGTGCGTTTGCAACCACCGCGTCACCAGTGTTTTCACACACGATCGGTCGCCTTTTGGCTCCAACTTGCCACACGAGGCAGATGTCCTCGCGCCTCGGGCGGAGAGGTTGCCTCCTGAGCCACCGAGGCCCGTGGGCGTGATGCTTGGGGGTGCCTCGGCTGTCCTAAACCTCGGTTTGGGGACTGGCATCTCCCCTCCCCAGGAAGGCATCGGTTCACCGGCATCACCTTCCCAAAACCAGCAGCTCTGCCCCGGTGCCCGGTGCTACCTCTCGGCCAACGGGTGCCAGCACCACCTCTGCCCCACCCCGGGCGCTGGGAGACTGTTTATGGAGGATTTTTTTTCCCTTCCTACAGGCGTTTCTCACCTCTGCCCTGCATGACTTCTAATGCAAATAGAGCAATGGCAATACTGGTGAGCTGTTCCTTCCTTTTTCCATTCTCACCTGTGGTGGCTTGGTATGCATTTTTAGAACTTCTGAAGTAAAATATTTTTACGTATCACTGTAGAAATATGTGTGTATTTTATTAATCTCGCTACCTCAGATGTGCTTTCAGCTTCTGACAAAGAGCTGTTTTGTAGACCCGAGGTGCAGGCCCAGCTGCAGGCCATTTCCCAGACGCGTCCTGGAAAGCAGACTTCTGCTTCCTGCTCTTCACCACCTCCTGCCTGGTTACTGCTCCTGCAGCGCAGTTCAGGTACAAGAAAAAACATAGGTATCCTGTCCGTTAAAAGTCTCTCTTTAAAAAGAGATCCACGGTTTTCTGCTTTCTGTATAGTTGCGAGCTTCTGCCGCATCATTCTTAAAGGCCACCTGCATTCATCTAGATCTCATTGCCGAACAAATCAGCATTCATCAGCTAAACTTGGATGCACTTCAGCATCCTGGCCGTGCTCACGTTTTAAAGAGCTGTGATCTAGTTGACACTAGAAAATGAACTCCAGAATGGTGCAGCATGATCACGTATGAAACAGCACTCTCTTAACCAGAGCAACTAGTAGCAGCGGACGAATATGACTGAGTAACTTCAAAGAAACACGTTTTGTTCTCTTCACGTTGTATTTTGAAGTGGATAGTTGTGTTACATATGTAGTGCCAGTCTGCATTAGCTGTCGCTCCATTCCTTAGTTGCCCAGAGCAAATGTACCTGGTATCACAGAGGAAAGAATGCTTTTCCCGAAGCATGCCCATGGAAATTCTTGTCAGACAAATTTAAATGCCTTCCATTCCAATTCTCCACAGGCAGAAATGACATCTAGTGCCAATATAGACAATTCCTCATTTTCCCCATAGCCAAACTGGTGTGTTTGTATGGTACATGTTGGCATTTCATGCTATGTAGAGAAGGGCAACAGGATCTCTCTACTGCAGAATCAATCAAAATTCACAGCTGATCCACCTACATATTTACTAGGCATACTTTATGTAGTTAGGAAAGCCTATTTCATTCTTTACTGCATCAAACCGATCTAGGGCTTCTGACGCAACTACCTCTGTCCTCTCCTTCTTCCAGGAGGAAAATTTCCCTATCCTGTGAGAGAGAAGCTGCTGCTGAGTAGTAAATATTAGGGAGCAGTTACCATAAATTAAACAGTGCATAATAGGTGTTAGAGAGGTGTTGAAAGTCAACAGAATCTCAACATCAGAGACTCAAAACACATGAAAAGTACGCATTCAGTAAAAGAAGGTAAGAGAGGTTATTTCGGGGTATTTACCTGCAAGATTATTCATCGTTTAACTGGTGTTTTTGACTTGCTAAAACCAGTAAAGAATGTCATGTAGCTATGTCATGCTACTACTAATTTAAACCAACAAATAAGGTAACTGGAGGAGGGGTTGGGGGAGAGGGCGGGGAGGGTTTAGAAAAATTGTCATGGATTTACAGTTTTGGAATATCCGAGAACTTGAAGCCAAAGCCACCGCCAAAGCCTGGTGTGCTCTGCTAGGAACACTGCTGTGGTGGAAACAGACCAGAAGCATATTGTGGTCTAGTGCTGGAGGGCATCCTACAAATACGCTAAAAGTTAAACATTGCTTAAATATTGAAGAGGTAAAAATGGTAAAATGCTTTCTCAAATGGAAACATTGTTTAATAAAATAAGTTAGAGGTGAAACTAAAGTGTTTTTTATAGAAATAGCTGAGTAACAGTTTGAAAAAGGCACAAAAAATGTACAGGAAGCAGATACTGTGCTTGCAGGTGTTACTCGAGCATAAATAAGTTCTCAGTCAAGGGGAAAAAAACCCAAACAAACAAAGAACTAACTTTACTTTTTGATCTTAACTGCTCCCAAGACAAGGTTGACAGTGGCATCAAATAGACTGTTAAGATAAAACCATACTACTACCTGCTGCGATTCAGCAAAGTAATGTGAAATGGGGGAAAAACCCCCCAAAACAAAGCAGCCCCGCACTCTGTGGGAGAAGTGATGTTGTACTAGATCTTTTTTTTTATTTGAAGGTTAAGTAATACATACTTAATACGCCCCATCTGATGAAAGGCTGTTAAATCTTCAACGAGGTTGATTCAATTTTCTCAAATACAGCAAGGAAGAATCAGGACAGTTTTGTACTACGTGAATGCGCTCTCAGCACAGGTATGTTTTATTTAAAAAGACACCCTTGTCAACCTGCAGCCTTCTATAGCAGGTACGCTTGCTCACAGCACAGTAAGCTCACCCAACAGCTCACCAGCACCAAAAGGGAAATTCCCTTGTGCTTCCCTCCCTGCTCCTGCCTGGGCTGTTCCACGGCTCACCCTCTGTGGGTTCCATTACACAAACTCAGCTACCTGGGGAAGTGCACACCTAGGTTCATTTTTCTCCAGACATCTGAAACTTTATTGATTTTAAGGTAGGATTTGGGGAAATTCCAGTATGGTTCCAACACAACAGCAACACCATCTGGCGGGTTAACAGTCAAGAGGATTGCTTTGTGCATCTTCCCTGTAGCAGTTATTTACACAAGAATGCATATGCAAACTCTTAGATGCCAAACAGATGAAAACATCTGATGCTAATTATTGACTTTTTTGTAAGCACTAGGCTATCAACTTTCAAACTGGAAGTCCAGATTAACACTGCAACTACAGTTTTCTACTTGCTACTCACTCCCTGCATTACCACCTATATCTCTTGAAAAGTAAGTTTTTAACTATTAAGAACATGGTTAAGAATCAGAAACTACACCGCTTAGCTTGTGAGTTGTCATAGTCAATGCAGGAGCTACAGAAACATCCTTTCATAATCAAGATTTATTTGGCTTTTGGTTGGTGATCACAGACACTATGAACAATTTTACAACTGTTTTTATTCACATAGTTTTTTAGATCTAAAAACTATATATTTTTTTTTTCTAAGACTATTTCAAACATTTTTCCTTTGATCTTTGCAAACAAGCTGTCCTCTAAAACTGGATGTGAAGTTCCAGTAACTCAAATACTGACATCACAAGTTACGTCTGCCAAGGAGAAACTTTTACTAAGTCAGTATTTAAAGATATAATAAAAGCTTCCAATCTTTTGCATCACAGCTATAAAGTTGTTGGAAAAAATAAAGCTGCAACTACCAAAAATAACTTTGTCACAGATATACATCACTCAGCAAGAAATCCAACACTAGGGAGCAGTTTTATTAGATAAGCAATTCTACTGATGGTACAACCATAGATAAATAACTAAAATGTTAAGACATTCTCAACATATCATTATGAATTCCAAAGTCTGATCTGTGTTATGCTTCATTTAATAGAAAAACTGTCCCTCACAGTCTATAGAACGTGAAGCCTGATCAAGGCTTCAAAGCCCTCTCCTCAATGTAACATGCCATTAATTTCTGGTTTCATAGAAAACAGACAACCAGTACATGATTTTACCACTTAAAAAAAGCATTTACACTTATCTAAATATGTAAAAAAATGGGTTGAGTTGGGATTCTCTCCTTTTTAAAAATGTGTTTTCTAGAACTACTAAAAAACTTGCATTTACAAAATAGTTGATAAAAATATTCCTCTGAATTGTACAAGAAGAAAGATATAAGGACCACCAATTAAAGACTTGGTACCAGATGTTACTCAGACTTAGCTTCTTTCTCTACTGCTGCATCAGATGCTGGGGTCTGAAAAGACAAAAAACCAGAACACTTCAATGCAGAAAGTTTCTAAGTGACTCAGCCTTTTAGTTTGTAGTATTTCTGATGTACAAGCCAGCTGACTTGATATACAGAACAACCATGACTAGTTTCTACATACCATGCTTTACAGTCTTAATAAATTGGTGTCACGGTCTGCTTATTTCTCCTGGATAACAACCTACTAAAACCAAGCTGTCTTGAAAAGGCTTCCATCTCCTCAGATGCATCAGTATGCATTTCAGAATGTTGCTATTGTTACTACTCAATACACACTGCAAAGGATTTTTCGTTTTTTTAAAGAACAAAGCCCGTTTCAATAATCACTGCCATTATGACAGGAAAAGGGGCTTTTTAACCTGCATATGGGTGTTTAGAAAAGACACTATAGATATGCTTCATGCACTTACATTTCAGTGCAGCACTGTTAACATATTCTCAAATCTTACCACGTTTTCAAGTAGCTAAGACTTCGAAATAGGACTGCATCAAATTAAACATAATTTCGTAAAAATACATTCAGTGAAACTGAACTGTAGCAGCAGAGCTATACTGTTTTCAAGTCAACTCTCTATATGCTGTACCTCAACTTCAGAACAAGTTCATACAAACTTAACTGATTAAAATTACAACTCATTTAGGTCAGAAAACTTGCTGCATTTGCAATGTAGATTAAAAAAAGGAACGTAATGTATGTATTAACATAAAAATTACACTTAATTATTCCAAAGCTTTGCAGCCCCAGCAGAACAGACTGTTTAATCACAGCAGTACCCGAACAGGAACCCTAACACCCGTGCAGTCTTCACTGCCACCTGGGGGAAGCTTCGGAAGGATGAAGTACTGGAGCCATTTCCCTCTGCAGGCCTTAGTCTCCGCCAGTGCCACCAGAAGTTGTTGCTGGCCTTTCACCAGGTCATGGATGAACAATGGCATTGCTGACATTGTTGCCCTGATTGCAAACAGTAATGTCCAACAGGACAGACTGTACCTCTGCCTCTTCTAGACTTAGGTATTATATTAAACCTGCAATTTTGGCTGGCGTGACCAACGTGAGACCAGCACAAAGACGTGCCTCAGAAGTCATCATCCATTCCTTGTAAATTTACATCATCTCTGCACAAGTGTACTAAACAGACCCCAGCTGAGAAATACTGCCAAATTTAACTTTTGCTGGTATTGCTGAAATACTAAATGCACAGATTAAAAGACCAAATTATGTGACAGTAATACAGAGCCAGAGCTACACAATAAGTTAAGCCACGTAAAGAATTCCTACTTGTAGCACAACTTTTTCACAAAGATCACACTGTAAGTTTGCAAATGAAAAACTGTTACCCCAAAGGAAGTTGTCTAGTACACTCAAGTGCCATCCTGTACCTTCCTCACCCACCTAAAAACCAAACTCTTTCCCTCTACTTGAAGATCTATCTGCACACTGATAGATCAGTGGGATAGAACTGACTTTTTTTCCATCTGAAAAAAATTACTTTTCAATGCAACAACCATACAGGAAGCGTGAATCCCACATTTAAATTAAAAAATCATCTGGCTATCTGATCAGCAAACTTCACTGAACTAATTAAAACAAGTGAGGCATTCAATACTGCAGAATCCTGAGACTAATTCTAGGCCTGTTACCACATGAAAACTTGTGTTTCATCCAGTTGTTAACAGCAGCCCTAGTAAGAAGCACTGCTTCTCCCCTCAGATCTTGTCCTAAATTTTAAACTAAATTATCTCCACATTCCAGAAAAAGAATGGAGTGTGGAGGATGTTTTAAGTTAGATGATCAGCAACTCCAAAAACTTCAGCAACACGGCCACACGGCCATTTTAGCACAGTATTAAAGCCAAGACTAATTTGGCATGTTCATTTCTTCAGCAACAACCATTAGTAGTTCTTGCACTTTCTCTTCCATCCCTGCACGAACCTGTCCCTTCTACCAGCAGTGTATGTATCTATGGCTCCTATGTTATCTCAACTTTGGGTAAATCATTTCCACTTTGGATTTTCAGTGAAAACTGTTTCCAGTCCCAAGAAAATGAATATTGCATTTATCAAAAAACTTTTGTGGCCTTGGAACCTCTCTTCCAGTAACAGCAAAGGCAGATTAAAACTCAAACCAAACCCTCTGAGGACAGACACCCCACCCCCACACACCAAGCAATATGCCCTCTCTACACCCTGTATGTATTTTTTTGCTAAGACCTACCCGTGGGGAAAATGGCCCCTCTTTGAAGGACATTACCCTGTATTGGAACTTTGGTAAAATTCTCACCCTTTTCCTTAATTTCAGGGACTGTTATCACGTCACTGCAACTCTTTTTGGGTCAACTAGTTTTTTCCAGGTGTATCTACTAATGTTTCAATAGCCTACATCTTTCTTTTGGCAGAAATAGATTTCTATTATAAGAACGGTGTATGTTTTTGATAGATGTCTGGATAAACCAGTACAGTAAGTTATCCGGCTGCTTTGCACCAACTACAGACAACTTTACCTCCTCACTTTTAGCTTCCCCATTTTCTGCAGGCAAGTTGTCCTTTGTCTGTTCTTGGTTTGTCTCTTCTGTCTGTTTTCCTTTAGGCCCCTTTTTCCCCTTTGATTGAGCTTTCTTGTCCTCAGATTTATCCTACAATGAAATAAATTTCCAGTAAGTAAATTCCAATGACCTACTAGGTAAACTCTGAAAATAATAAAAACCACACAAAACAAAGATGGACTCACTAAACAGCAAGAGCTACTACCAACAACCAATGAGCTAATACACAGTTCAACTGCCAGAAGTTTTCCAAACTATATATAGACAAACAACCACAGTTTCAGATAGAAAATGAGAGAATGAAATTGGGATGAAAAGATAACCAGGTTCTAGTGACTAGACCGAGCAGAAAAAAATAGCAATGCAGCCCTTCCACTTTGTAAATACAAAGCACTTTGAACACTCTTTTTCCTCTTATACTGATAGGTGGCAATTTCAGTAACCTAAGTAAATACTTTGTTAGTATCTCAGTCACATCCTCTGTACCTGCAAGACTGTTGTTAAATGGGTAGGGAAGGAGGATTTGTTCAACAGCTACTTTCATATATGTAATACATCCTCCCAGACATTCCTAACAGCAAACAAATGCTACAAAGTTCACCTGTCCTCCAGCTGGTCCCCCTACTTACAAAATATTTCTATCAATTCAGAATTGCATAAATGCACAGGTTTGACACCATCTGTCAAATGTTACTTCATGATACTAATGAAAATTTTCAATAAATGACAAACTGTAATACTTTTTCTGGGCAGGTACAATGTGAATAAGTGGCAAGAGAACATAATGCATTTATAGCTCTGAGCAGAAGACCACTACACAGATCTACCTTAAAACACGTCTAATCTCATTAAAATATTGTATGCATTTCATAATTATGTTCTTCAAATTATGTCCTAATGTGTTGTCTCTTTCACTCCAGGAAATAAAGTTCTCATTTTTGCCTATTTTAAGTACTATAGAAATGCATATCTTGGATTACTATTAGAAACCATTTGGTCAGAAGCATTCCAGACTATCCTCACTCTAAGCATTCTTCCTTACTTCACACATGCAACTTTTTAATACCTGAGTACATTTTTTAACGTGCTGGTTTTGTGTGCATGGCTGAAACCAGGACACCTATTTTACGTGAATGCAAAACACTGTCTTCATGAAAATATGGTTTTGTCAACCAATTGCAATTATTGAACAAAAGTTCTAGGTGTTTTACACCACTGGATACAAACATGCAGTAAGTTACATTACAAATACAAGAGATGTAAGGTAAAAAAAAAAACCAATCAATGCTGAAGCATCTTATGCCAGGTAAGTAAATTGTCAACGTCCACAAAACTTTGGAAATTCTTTGCTCCTATTTTTAGAAAATATAAGTTTTTAAATCCTCGAGAGAACAGTTGAAACATGCTATTGGAAAAAAATTCCTTTAAAAAAGTTACGAAGGCTAAACTCAGTATTACAAATTCAGGTAACACAATTTTACAACACATAGACTTTTGTGTTTTGATTGTCAAGAGTATCTTTTCCTTCATTAATATTTATTTTTAAAAAACCCACCAAGTAACACCATTAGGGGCAAACTTCTCTCAAACAGAAAAAATACCATCAGGAAAGTTTTAGAAAGTTACAAAGTTGATGCAAAGAAGCGTATTTTGATGCATCAAATACAGAAAAACACAATTAAAAAAAAATAAAATCTATCATTTGGCTGGTATGTAACAGTGAAATACTTCTGCAACCCATTTAAAGGAAGTCCAGAGATAGTTAATATGAGAGAAAGTAGTGAAGCTGGAGAAGTAAAACGCCATCAGAACAAGAGATTTTTATATTAACAAAGTTTCCAAATGACAAAAGATTTTAGTGACGGCATCAATTTTAGAACAAAGATGATCAAATGTGAAACAAGTTATACATTTATTTGAATTGTCAATAGCAATTGAAAAAAAAAAGATTGTTCACATATTCACATTACAGCAGCATTCCATGGGGGTGTCGTGCAAGGCGTTCTACTTAACATTCTGAGATGAACAGAATTGTGATGCACTTGGTTTACAGGAGTATGTTCCCAGCTATGAACTGTGGAAACATTTCTTTCTAGAAGTAGTTACAGGCAGCAAGTCAGTACCACGTGTATCAGCCAGCATCAACTAGCAGCATTAAGAATTAGATGCACCACACAAAGACACTGAAAAAAGAGAATCAGAACTGAAATAAAATTGGAAAGCTTCCCAAAATTCTTTAGGCTTACAACTTCAAAAATGGGAGTGTACTGATATTCAAACCATTGGAATGAAGGTTCGTTACTACCAAGTAACTGTGCAGTAGGATTAATAAAATGAAAACATCAAGTCTGCAAAGCAGAGTGTATTTGAAATGCTCTTCATCCACACACTGAGAAGCTTGTAATCACAAAGGAACACTTAAAACCACATATACCAACAAGGCAACAGATAGACAACCTCTTTTATTTCTCCCAAGAAACTAAGAATTATACACAGCTCAGTTCCTGGCATTGTGAAGGCTATACTGAAAAAATCATGCTTACTTACATATACACATAAAGATCTGAAAGCTAGACTACATGAATGAAAACTCAGATCTTTTTCAGTGGCTAAGTAATTCAATTATTATTTTCCTGTCCTAACACACTGCTTTAAACTGTGAATATATTTTATTCCCTTTTGTTACAGTGATGAAATACAATCCTATGTACAGTTGCTTCGACATTCAAGTAGTTCTGCTCAGTAGCAAACTACCATCTAAAGCTCACAAATCAGTGCCCACATTTCTAGGCAATACTTTGAGCGCTTAACAAGGATCTACTGAAACTGTGGTGGAATGTATGTACCTGTAGATACTGGCAGAAGCATCTGAAAGCCATAATGAAAAATCTGCTAAATGAGCATTCACACAAAGAACACGCGAAGACGAGTAAAAACATTCAGACACCGTGCATCGACGACACGAAACGGGACGCCACCAAGCACCTGCACAACGAACTCGACTACCTCCTCTCCCTCCCCTCTCCCCAGTAGCTCTCACCTTTGCCGCTAACTTTTTTGGCTTCGGCTCTGCTTTGGCAGGAGCAGGTTTCTAAGAAGAGAGAACACGTAAGGGAGAGATTCAGCCCTCGGCAACCCCCGTTTCGGTACAGGAAGACACACACAGACAGGCACAGACACCCCCCCGTCGCTCCTGTACTCACCGCGGACAGCCGCGCCGATCGCCTCTTCGGCTACAGGCAGAGCAAAGAGAGAAAAACGGCGTGAGGGGCGGCCCGGGGCGGGCCCCGCCCAGCCCGCCCCGCCCCGGCCCGGCCCTGCCCGCGGCACTTACCTCCTCGGGGGCCTCCCCGTCCGCCACCGTCACCTGCCAACACAAACACCGCGCGTCAGGCGGCGCAGGCGCCTCGGGGCGGCGGCGGGCGCGGGATGGCGGGCGGGCACGTGACGCTACCGCTCGCCCGCCCCCCCGCCCGCCCCTTCCCGCCGCCGCTTTCGGATTTCCCGTCCCGCAGAGACGAGGCGCGCGACGAGCCCCCGCCGAACCTTCCAGACACCCTCCACCGCCCCAGCGGAGCCCCCGCCGTGGGGGATGGAGCCGGCCGCAGTCAGCGAGCGCTGGCGGCCGCCGCACCGGTGCCACCGGGGCGGTCGCTTCCCGTCGAGCCCCGTCCCCGCGCGGTCACACCGCCCGCCCCCACCCGTCCCTGCGGCGGTGGCGCGGGGCCGTCCGCCCCTGGGCAGCGCGGGTCCCCGTCAGCGGTCTCGCTCGCTCCCGCCCGCTTCACCTTTCTCTTCGGCATGGCGAGCCTGCGCGGCGGCGGCTCTCGGCCGCGACCCCCGGAGCTGCGGCGGCGGCGGCTCCCGCCCGGCTGCTGCGCGCGCTGGGTGCCTCACGGCGAGCCGCTGCGGCTGCCTGCGAGCCAGCCTCGCTGCGCAGGGAAACCGCCCCCCCCCCCCATCCCAGCAGCGCCAGCGGCACCGCAACAGGATCCAGCCGGATTGGAAGGGGAGGGGAAGGGGGGGGAGTGGGAGGGGGCGGCGGCGGGGGGACGCTCCCCGCTCTCCGGCGGCCGCTGGCCCCGCCCCCTCCGCCCGCCCGGGAGGTGCCTCCACGGGGCGGGGCCGGCGGCGGCCCCACGGCGCGCGCGAGGCGGGATCCCCCAGCGGACCGCCGCCGTCTGCCCCTGCCGGGGAAGGGGAGGGGGGCGGGCTGTGATTGGCCAGCCCCCGTCACGTGGCCGCCCCTGTCCCCGTTTCCCCTCACGCCTGCGGCCCCACGTGCGCGCAGCAGCCGTCCCGGCGCGATGCCGCCCGCCCGGGAGGCTCGTTAGTGCCGGGGGCCGGGCGGAGGGAGGGGCGGGGCGTGCTCGGAGGCGGCGGCATGGCGGAGAGCGGCGCCTGGCTGCTGGTGCTGGGCTCCGTGTTCCTCTGCAACGCTCTCAAGATCCTCCTGCCCTCCTGCTCCTCCATCGTAAGTGACGTCACCGCGCCCGCCCCGCCCCGTGCCGGCCGGGGGAGGGGGGCGGCGGCGGCCGTTACTAAACCGGGGCGGCAGCCGAGTCCCGCCGCTCTGCTCTCTCTCCCCGCTGGTAGCGGGGCTGTGGGCGGGCCTTCGTCTCAGCCCGCCCGGGCTCTGCCGCCGCCCGCCGAGACAAAGAGGGGACGGGGGGCGGGGGGTGCCGGTCCCTCGGGTGGGTGAGGAGGGGGTGAGGCCGCGGGGCAGAGCGCCCGGTGAGTGTTTCGGGGGAGGTGGCGTCACCCCTGCCTGCGGGCTGAGGGGGAGGTGAAGCGGGGGAAGGGGTGCCCGGCGGTACCGGTGACGCATCCCCAGCTGTGACGAGCGGGGCCTAGTCCTGCTCCACGCCTCAGGAGAGGAGAAGCTGGAGAGGCTGATAGCGGGACGGACTGGAGACCGTGGGGCATCACCCCGCGAGGGTGGGAGGCTGCGGCAGCCGCCATTGAGCAGGTCTTTGAAGCAGAGCCCTGGGTAATGAGTTACCAGCGTCTTAAATGATGCTCCTGAAGCTCCAGCCCGTGGGACACTGTAGGGAATACAAAGGACAGCTTTGCTCCCTCTTCCAGCAACAGATGGACGTCTCTGTTGTTGAGAAGGGAGATCAGTGGATGCAGAGATTAAGGAGTTAGGCATCACAGGAGAAAATCACAAGTCGCAGTCACTAATCAGGATGCCCCCTGGTCTGATCTTAAGCATTTCTGTGGAAGTGTGGATAATAGAATTACAGACCAATAAACTCTGTGACTGCCAAATAACCTTACATGTGAGCAAGCAAGCTAAAATACCTCTTGTTCTGCTCTTTCACGGCAATAACTTTACTGTCACACAGATTGGTGCACACTGTTCAATAATGGATAAAAATCCTTTAAAACTTAAATTACTCCTAGCAATTTGGGAACCTGAAGTCAGTGTTACCTCAGATGACTAATGAAAATCTCAGCTCAACTTTCTGCTGTGGTTCGTGACAAAGTAGTGTAATGTTCTTGTTGACTGCAGTACTGAGAGCATCATTTGTGGGGAAAAAAATTGCATGTGTCTTGAGAAGGCGAGAAAGATTTGCTAAGGAACAGCAAGAAAAAGATGTTCTTTGTGTCTTCATTTCTGTAGTAAAAGGAGTTCATGAACCAACAAGCAGGTAGTGCCTCATGGAAAGAAAGTAGGAGAGTAGAAGGGGAGAAAATGTTTGCTAACACAAGGTGTGATTACCTTTTTACATTTCTGTCAGTAGGAGATAATTCTAGCCAAGAAACCAATAAAATGTTGTAAGAAAACTGCATCTAAAGTCATGGCTGAGATGTAAGAAAAATAAGTAAGGCAAATTTGTGTTTCTGTTGCTGAGGCAGTGGTCAGGTACTGCACTAGATGGATTACAACTCTCAGCCAGTACGGCACTTCGTGTGTTTCTAACAGCCCGGCCTAGGCAATCTGTAATCTATGGGAGTGATTCCCGATTGGTGAGCTGTGCATTATTGATGAGGTCTGAAATTTGGCTTCAGTGAATAAAGTTTCCACGTTAATTAGTTTAGACCCTTGCTGAGACTGCTGGAACTGGAGATGGGAATGATGAATGAGTAAGGAGCATTTGTGGAGCTGGAAGGGTAGTGATGAAAAGGAGTGCTTTGCCGGTCCTTCCTCTCCTGCACATACCAGGTGCTTGTCGTCCAAGCGGTGCATGATGAGAATTGCAAGGAGGGAGGACAGCACTTCAGCTCAGGTTGCAGCGACAGGCGGGGCCTGGGAGGTTTGGAAGGTCTCGGAAAGCAGCAGCATCGAGAGGGGGGAGATGAAGAGGTGAAAGCAGAAATAGAGAAGGAAAAGGCAGTTAACCGTAGTTAGAAAAGTTGAAATTCACTGCCCTGCAGGGATGGTAAAACCTTTTTTGGTTTGCTTCAGTCAGAACACGTTGCAGATGTTAAGCCAAGTTTTTCCTGTGTCTTGATGAAAGGGCCTTATTTTATGGGAGGCTTTTGAGTATGTAAACAGGAGATCATACTTTATACTTATTAAAGAAAATCAACGGAGTTCTGGATAAATAACTGATACTGTTTCTTTACTTCTTAGATATCCAAATTGTTACAAAAGGATGCAGAGCAGGAATCCCAAATGAGAGCTGAAATTCAGAACATGAAGCAAGAACTCTCAACTATTAGTATGATGGATGAGTTTGCTAGATACGCCCGTCTGGAAAGAAAGATTAACAAAATGACTGACAAGCTTAAAACTCATGGTAGAGTGCAATGTTTACTCCCTTTTCTAGTTTCTGAAAAACATTTTGTCACGAGTGTTTTCAATTTTAAGTATATTTCTTCTTCAACCTTTTTCCTCCCCCTCTTATCCATTTCCAGTGTTCCCTTCTTTTATTCTTTTTTTTTTTTTTTCCTGTGAACTTTTTGGAGAGCTTACTTTTGTCTTTCAGTTGTGCATAGTTCTGCATACACTGATAAGGGAATGATTTAGATATAAATTTTTTCTTCCAAAGAATATCCTGGTCTTCACTGTGTAATTATTTACTCTTTCTCAGTGATACTCATCACTGAATCATGTTTTGATTAAGTCAAGGAAGTCCTCTGCTGCGTATCTTCACTGCAATAGGACATGCTGCTTGGTTGGGGCTATTTGGTTGGTGCACTACAAAATGTTAGTGAGAAAGCATTGATCTATAAGGTAACCAGATGAGATCTTTCCTGTCATTTTGCAATCCTGTTTGATTTTATGCAGCAGCTTTTGTGATAAAGCCGTAGTGCTTTGCCTCAGTTAGGATTTTATAGTAGTATAGTCCATCGTCTCGTGGTAGAAAGTACACGTAAACCTTTGGCACCAGAGCTTTGGCTCTTGCCTTTGCCCAAACTCAATAACTGATCCTAACAGGACAGGAGATTGCTTGCTTTGCCTGCCTCCTCTGTGCAGAATGCATGGATGTTTGTAGGCTCCTTGCTTAGAGAAACGACAATATTTACAACTGTTAGGTTTGGATTGCTTTCAGTAGTATAATTCTTAACCTAATAATTTCAGTTAAGCTAGATTTGAATAGTTTACTTAGCAACCAGCAACGTTGCTTTAGAAAACTTTAGGCCACTGTTACGTTTGAAGATGTGCTGTCTTCACGGGGCTTTTTTATAGTAGTCTGAGGTACTGTAACAGGAAAAATAGGCACGAGAATTTTTAATACTGAACCCGACCAAGATTCATTCAGTGAAGGAATAGTCTTAAGGCAAAAAGTGCATCTGCTAAAGCCATCATTCTCCCCTTTTAGGAAAGGGAAAAAATTACTTTGAGCTTCATCTAAAGCAGGCTCTCCAATTAGTAACCGCAGTGCCTGTTTTCATTTGGGAATAGTGGTTTTTGATTACGTGTGCCATTTCTCTGTCTAGGATATTAGTGTTTTGCAACTTTTCATAGTAGCATTAATAAGAAACTACGGCGTGATATGGACCTAGCGCTTTCTTGCAGAAGGGTACTTTCAATATAGCTGAGTCATTTCAAAAGAGATTTTAGACAGTGTAATGTCTTGATTTGAAGAGTAAAATATTAATAAATTGCTAGTTTTATGTAAGTGTAATTCACTATTAAAAATAATGCAGAGTAATATTCTTTTCTTTTAACAGTGAAAGCACGAACTGCCCAATTAGCCAAAATAAAGTGGGTCATAAATATTGTATTCTACATCTTACAAGTAAGTAAATATTTTATTATGAATACAAATTACTAAACCAAATCCTCAGTAGAAGTACAATTCTCTCCTGCATTTATTGGCTGATGATTAGTTACATGGGTGTTTGACATTCCAAAGACAGAGCACATGCCAAACCGAAAGAGTTTCTTGAAATAGAAGGGAGAGATGTTCCTGGTAAGGTCTGGTGGTTGTGGATGGAAGAAGTTTTGAATTTTATTTTAGCCCCATGTTTCTGGTTTTGAGATGACAAGATAGGAGTTTGTCTCAGCTGTGGGGGTTTCTTCATTTATGTGTGGCACTGAACCCAGGAAAGCTCCGATGCATGCAAATATATTTTACTTATGTTTTTGAAAACAAAATATGCTTTTGCTGAGGATGCAAATCTCCACTTACAGCTGCTACACATTTCCCCCTGGTGCCTCATCAGATTGTCTCTGTAGTTCAGACTTGATGCCAAAGAATTATCTGCTAATAAGGATCACAGTGGTCAACCTGAAGATGTCCCTAGGGTGATGTTAGAGCAAGTTGGATTCCTAGCAGGCAAGGATAATGGCTAAAAATAGTCAACAGAATGTAATAATTACTATGTTTGTCTATGCTAGATTGGAACCAGGATCTCAAAAGAAAGCAGGATTTACTGCTGCCTCTTAATATTGTAGATAAATTTTAAGTCACACTGAGTTTAAAAATATTTTGAACTTGCTTAAGAAAATGTAAAATAACAAACTATTCCCTTTAATTAGGATTTGCTATTTACTGTTTCAAAATAGCGGTGGAAGTGTACTTTGATGTGTATTATTGTCCAAGCTAACAAAAATTTCAATTCTAGGCTGCCTTGATGATCTCTCTGATTTGGAAGTACTATTCTGAGCCAGTTACAGTGCTTCCAAGCAAATGGCTTGCTCCGCTGGAACGCCTGGTAGCCTTTCCTACGGGGGTGGCAGGTAAGGACTGCACGCTCGAAAAAGTACATTGCCCATGCGGATGTTAACAGTGGGGTGATGAAGAGCATATGTAGATTAAAAGTGCTGATTCTGTACGTTTCTTCTGACTCCCTTAATACAGGGAGGAGTTTCAGACATTAGCTGTTTCCTGTGTATTCAATTCTTTATTTAACTGACAATGAAATGGGCTATTTGTCATTTTTATTTCTTCTCAAACAGAGCAGCTTTATCTGTATGGAATAGACCCTGGAGAAGATTTCAAATCAAATATTGAGTCCACTGAAATAGTAGAATTGGGTTTAAAAATGGGCAAATACTTCATAGGGCTGTATCACTTAGATGTGCTTCTTACAAACAGCTGGGGTTTCACAGCAGCGTAACTCCAGAGTGATTTAGGTATGCTCTCTCTTGGCGCTTTGTCTTGTCTGATCCCACTCTTTTTCCCATCACACTTCTGTTGCATTTTTACCTACTTAAATCCTTTTCTTTTGGGCAGTTTAAGGAATTAATGATCAGAACGGTATCACAGGTTGTAGACCCCTGTTTCTGAGTGAAAAGTGTGCTGGCTCTATGATAATGGGATAAGTGGACAGGCAGAATGACAAGACAACTGAGTGTGGAAATTTGCCTTCAAGCTAAAATGCTGCTGCTGAATCTGCATTTAGGTTTGTAAGTCCTAACTGCCTTAGAAGGAATTCCAAAATACGTTGTTGGAATTGTGTGCTGTTGTATCTTTAATAGCTGTCTAGAGAATGATTTGTATCCAGCATGCTTACTGGACAAGAGAAGAGTCTGTTTCTGTGCAGGGTGGGAGAACAGTCCTTGGAAGACATTTATTTAAATAGCATTTGAAGGGACTTAAAGAGGTTCACATCCATGTCTGCCTTCAAGTCTCCTTTTTTATCTTGGCTGATAATCACAGTAAAGAGATTGCTTTTGAATTCTAGGTGATAAACACAAAAATGTCTAAAAATCACCAAAAAGGTTGTTTCTTCACCTGTGTGCTACAAATAGCTACGTATTCCGTGACACTATGTAGTCTGCAATATGGATGTGCTGTGTATTACAGTCAAGGCATCCTCTATTCCATCATACCACCACAGATCTCTGGGCTGCTAGTTGGAATGCCAGGACCCTTTAAAACAGCGCTGCAGGGCATCTGGGTCAGCAGCGAGGGTCTCAGTAGCGGTTTGCTGTAGAGCTGTATGGGGGGCAAGGGGAAAGGAGAGAAGTATGGGTTTAATACTTTTAAAAAGACTGATTTAAATTTCGAAGGAAATTTACTTTTTATCTTTCTCAAATCTTGAATTTAGGTTCTAGCAAAGTATTCTGTTATTTGCCAAGCCTTTGACTTCAGCACCTTAGACATTTTCTGTTAGGTACACAGCAGATGTTTTTAGCTGTTGGGTTGTATATACCACATTTCGACGCGTATTTGGTCCCCTTTTCCCCAGACAGTCTGCAGGTTTTCTCAGGACCAGCATGGAGTTAGCTGCCATCCCTTGAAGAGAGACATTTGTACATAAAACAAAGATGTTTTGTTCCGAGTTCACCTCATAACTCTCTGAGTTTCATTTTTTTACACTTCTGAAGTTGTTTTCAGACACATGTGTGCTTCAGGGTTATTGATGCAATGACTTAAATCATGGTTTATATCTCTTTCAGGTGGTGTTGGAATTACATGTTGGCTTGTGGTTTGCAATAAAGTTGTAGCTATCATGCTACACCCTTTCAGCTGAAGGAATCCCAGTAATCCCCGGAGTCCTCAACTACATTTTCATTATCACTGTTTTAAATGAATAAAAAAAAAAGAAGGAACAGTTGTCTTTCATGACATTAGGTCTGAGATAATCTTTGTTATTTCGTTTGGGTATCAGCCGGTATTCCTTTTGATTTATTTTATCTTTCCTTAGTCTATTTTTCAGTGTGGTGGTCGGTTTTCAAAGAATAGCATTGCTGTTTGTAGAACCTCATTTTGGGTCTATTTCAACAAGAATGATTCATGACAAAACTGTAAGACTTTGTCATGGCATGTATTCATCAAAATCTAAAAGTGTTGGATTTGTATTTTTAAGTTGGAAATGCCCTGGCATTAGGAACTAGTTTGGGAGCTTTGCTGTTTCTTTGCTGTATAATAATGGTAGTTTCACCCAAAGGTGGGATTATATTTGGTGACAACTGGTACTAGAGGATAAAGGTAGGTGGTTTGGTTGGCTTAGGGTAAAACAGAATCAGTTTCCTCCATATTATTTTTTACACTAGAATTGGTGTATTCTTGGGCTGTCTTAGAAAATGTATTATTTATATATACGCAACTTTTTATCTCTTAAGAGACTTGCTCCATTGCCAAATACAGGATGTCTGGATACTTCTTTCTCTCTGACTTTTAAAATTGATTGAACACTTGAATTTTTTTCTACTTTTATTGATAACTGCCCTTTCCTTCCTTAATATTTTTTTCTGCTTCCCAGACTGAGTAGGGATCACTGCAACTATTTCCTTCCATGTTTTGGGAGGAAAGGTTATTAAAGAGAAGGTAGAAGACAGTGCTGTTCCTTCAGAGGACTGCATTTCTAAGGGCTTTAGCATACATTAATGATAGTCCAGGAGAACCTGAAACAGGTAAAAAGTCAAATTAGTGATTTAAATGTCTAAAGTAGTAAGGTAGCAAGCAGGAGGAGGAAGGAAAACAATTTTCCGTTTTGGAGTAAATGCTTCTTGCCACATTTAGGTCCAGGAAACAGCCTCAATATTTTCAAATTAAAGGAGGACAAAATTCTTCCTAGTACTGTGCCTGTAGAACAGTGACAAAGTTGTGTTATCTTCCAAACTACAGTAACCTGCAACCCCATCGTTGCTGCCCCACATGACAAATGGGTGGGTTTATAAAGTTCTTGTTCCACACCTTTTTGGGGTTTTTTTGACATAAGCCTGAACAATGTGCTAGGGGACACCTTCCCCGCTTGTGCTGGGCTTTGGCGATTCTGGTTCAGCTGCCCACTCTGTACCCTGGAATGCATCTGTTTTGTTATTTCAGGTCCTTTGCCTTCCTGCAGGATGGAAGGGGTCTAGGGCCCCTCCATAATTAGCACTGCATTTAGAAATCAGTTCAAAAGTTCATGACACATTGTGTGTATATATGCATGAAATGTGGGCTGTTTTTTTTTAATGTTAATTTTAAAAAAAAATTGTTTTATATTTAGGGATTACATTTAGTCACCATGAAAATAGATGCATTAAATATCATCAAGAAAAACTGTTGTGATTGAATGTTATGTATAATTGTGTTTTTATTAACAAAATAAAGCTTTTCAGCCCATCTCAGGTTTTCTAATCCATTTTTCAATGTTAATTACAGTTTTCCTAAAAAAACCCCAAACAATAAAACCAAAACACAATGCAACAACCCCCCCAGCCCCATGTTCTTGCATAAGGAGATACTGTTGGAATCAACAGGGCTAATTTATTTTTTTATTATTTTTCTAAAGTATTAGGGACAGATTATTTAACTATGACATTGACATATTTCTGAATCTAAAAAGGTGGCTAATGATATTTCTACTTAGCTTGTCACGGAGTTACTCAACACAGTGAAATCAAGAAAAGCAGCATCACTTAAAATCTTCACAGTGGCGTTTGCTGTTTACCCACACTTAGCATGGGGTCATCAGATACGCAGTTTGTTGGCTGCTCTAGTCAAACATTTGGGTGAGTAAGGGCAAAAAGGCTTTTGGTCACCTAGTCAGTACAAATAGGAGGTGCTGGATTGTGCATGCTTGTTTGCTCAGCTTTGGGACAGCAGTAAAGGCACTGTAGAAGTATTAATAGTTCATTGAGGAGAAACACCTACTTTTCTAAGGGCACAAAGTCATGCTTTGAAACCTGCCTACAGCTTAAGCACGACTTCAAGAAAAACCTTTGAAATTTTGAAAATAATGCTGCAAGTAGGTTCAGATCTAAAGTCTTAAATCACCTTTAAAAGCTTTTGCAGTACAATTTTTTGAAGTTTTTTTTTAAAGTGCAACTGCCTTTTAAAATTAATAGGACACACATAATTTTCCCTAACTTCGCATCATTTTAGCAAATGTTTCATGAATTACTATGAGGAACAAAACATAATCTTCCTACCCCTGCTTACATAACCTTAAACACAGGATTTTTAAAGGCTTTTTGAGAACTGGATATGCCTGACTTCTCCAAAACAATAGTTTACTCTTGCACATTCATCTTTGGATGTCAGCTGTGGAAGTTACCAGGCAAACTGCTTTGATAAATTCTAACAGTGGAAAAGAATGAAGCTTTAGAGCTTTATAATGCTAGTGAAAACAATGTAATAGCAAATTATTTTTATTATGTGTGAATTCTGGAAGCTATTTCAGGAGTGAAGAAAATAAAAAGTTATTTTCTTTTATTGCATTGTTGGTACTAACCCAATAATGAACCTTATGAAAGCAGATTGCACACTTCAGCTAGCTAACAAATAATCAGCTTCAAAATTCCAACTGCAGAGAGAATGCAAAAAAAAAAAAAAGGAAATTACAGAACGAGGGACTAACTTGGACACCTGAAAACAGGTAAAAATCTTGTAACTGTTAAGGTGCTCTTAGGAAGTTGCACATGCACGCACACGGACCAAGAAGAGAAGAATGTTCTTTTGTGACAACTGATTTGACTATCATTTTGGAAAAATCATTGAAAGAAATTCTCAGTACTTGTAAGATTTAATATGTGTTTAATGAAGGTAAAAACTTCTTAAAAAAAGTTTTATCCTTATTTTTAGAGTAAAGACAAGTTGACATACTTAATATCAAATAAAATAATTAGTTTATGTATTCTCACGAGGTTATTTATAATGATTTCATTAGTGTTAGATGCCTTACATTATGAACAAGTAGTGGTGGTTTGAAATTTGGCTTGTATAACCCCGCATCCTTGCACTTCTCTTTTTTCATTCCTCTCATGTTAGAACTTGAATGGTTGTCTCTTCAAACACAGCCTGGTCCAAAGAGTTCTTTCATAAGACATTTTCCTTTCAGCAAATGTCATATGAGCGCAGCCTTCCGCTTCAGTGGAACTGTCCTTCTGCCTTGTTTTGGTAGCTTTACCAAAAGATGGTTCATATAGCCCAAAGGAATTTTTCACTTTTGATTCAGCTGTTTCACTGCAGTCCCGACCAGCACACCCATGGTTGCAAAAACTGACGTTTTTTGATTTTGTACCGAATGTAAGAAGCCTGTGATGCAATTTCTCAGTGGCTTCTGAGAATATGGGTTTTTTTTTCAGCCTAACGGGTGTTTTTTTTCTCGGACCTGGAGTTACACATTTACTCCCTGCCTTCTCACTGTTATTTAGCTGTTCATCTGGCTTTTTTTCTTCCTTTTCATATTCGTCCACTGCATCTTCCTCTTGATCGTTCTCTTTTACACTGTCATTTAGTGATTGTTCTGTTTTCATCAGTTTTTTCAGCTCCCATTTAAGCAAATCTGTCTCTTCTTCTCTCATAAATTCCAAACAAGCATATTCTTTGATCAGTATTCGGCCTTTCCTTAAATACTCTAAAATGAAATATTGTGGGTTTTAGGAATGTTTTTAAATTGCCTAAGAACATAAAGAGTTATGAAGCATTAATAAGAGCAAGTTTCACTCCATTATTTCATTGCTTAAGTTGTTATCGATGGTATTTCAGTCTTGAGGGTTATAACAACACTATTTACTCATAAATATAACAGGATGGGGCAAGATTTAAACAAGATCATTGTGCCATTAAATCCAGGTAATGTTTTTATTTTTACCTTTTTCATTATGCTTAATTTTATTAAGTGAATTAGCATGCAAATATAATCAGTAATGGCTAAATACAGGGCCACAGAAGTCATGTACAATGCAACAGAGAAATCACATGAGATCTGAACTCTAATTGCAATTTTCTTGCTTTTAAATGGAACTTAAATATACATATGATTTTCTTTCCCTTAATTGACAACACAGTTGCTTGTTGCATGGAGCAGAATATACTGCAACTCTCTAACCTATAAAGGAGTTGGCTCCACTTTCCAGTAGGAAAAGGTATGTGTATACTGAATGCCTACAGTACATACATTTGTCTGCTGCAGGGGAGAAATTGTAGTAGGTTCTGTGCTTTGGAGAGGCTCAAAGAATACCTCCAAAATGAGACAGAGTCCAAGCTTAAAGGAGAAGTAAGAAGTTGCAATAATTAAAATAGCTAAATAAGACTTCAGTAAGTCTAATATCAGCAGCGTGAGAAAGCCAGAAGAAAGTCTGGCAAACATTAAGGAGAGAGATTCACAGGCTGAATCAGAAGGTTTGTTTTTTTTTTTCCAAAACCAGTGTTTTCTGTCAATTTAAAAGGGGGATTTCAAAGACAAATGGTGAGTTTGGTTATCTGGTGCGGTCTGGAAAGGCTGCAGGCTGAAAAGGCATAGTACAAAACACAGGAGTTAATGCATTCCACTAGCTCTGACCTCAACAACCTGTTTCACCTCTGTAAATTCGTGACCTTTAGGTCATGTAACATCTCCTACCATTTGTGAAGTATTTAGCATGGTGGCATTTAGATCTTTGTTCTTTCTACACGCCTTACTATAATGAAAATAACTTGAATATTTTAGAAAGAAAAACTCAGATAAAGGAATAGATGCACTGGCTCCTTCCGTCTTCTGTTCTATAGAATTTCTTCAAAATAATGGTGTTTATAGATGAGTCCCTTGCATATAACTTTTATATGAGGATACAGTTGATGGCTAAGATTTACATAAAATCTATTTATAGTGATCACTGTAATGAGGAGATGCTCCCAGCCCTTGAAGAAGTCCTTTTCATTTCTCATGAACAGATCCTGAGCCAGAAATGTACGTTGACATCAGCTGTGATGAAGGTTCACAACCAGCAATTTGAGATTGGTATTTGATTAGTGTGGAATTAGCAAGCTATTAACTAAAGTATACTTTTACAAACAAAGCACTGACTTTTTACCGACATAACCAGGAACTGCTTTTGGAAGAACAGCAGTATGAAGATGCCTTATGCTGTGGAGCTGCTCTGCTGTCAGCACAGCACTGCCAGCAGCTGGATTTCAGTGACTCTTCATACATTATTTTGTTGAACTAGTTCCTGTCAGTCAGGTGCCAGCTCTAATGGGTGTCAGACCCATGTAAATTACCAATACCATCAGTTCATTCAACTTTTGAAATGATCAAATGAGTTTCTGAGAAAAATGTTAAAATATACCTCTACATGTTCTATTAAAGTTCTCTGGCTTTAGTATTTTCTCGGTTGATTGCTTTTCTGTTCTACATTGGGCATCTGTGTATACTTCGTTTGCTTTAGCTTTTTGATTCTTCTGAAGACTTCTATAATTGGCAATTAAAGGTAAAAATAATGAGGGAATACTTGTTTAGTGACTTTTAAAAGTACACAGTCAGTGCAATACTTATAAAAAGATTAGTAACTTCTGTTACTACTATATTCTTGTTTTGTATCACAAAGTTTGTCCTACATATTTTCTGTAATATATTTACATTCACACAAAATCCACACCCTAGAAAATTAAGATGACGGATCAGGCTATTCAAGCGTATTACCAAAACTTACAGAATAACATATAGCTTAGCTGAGAGTTTAAACAAGGTATTGGATCCAGATTTTTCATACCTTTGTTTGCTGAATTGGACTTTTTTCTGTTTCCTCAGTTTGGTACTGTGACAGCAGCAGTGATCTAAAACTCTGTTTATCTACTTGTACTGATCTGTTTATACTAAGACCTATTGAAGAGGGACAATTGTTAGTAATACAGTAGTTTCTGGAATTATATTGTTGGTATAAACAAAAGATATCGTTGATGACTGATAATACTGGTATGTGGCCTAGGATTTAAACATTTTTTTGCTGCATGCTCAATGCCCTTTAATAAAGAAATTCTTTGTTCTGCCTGATCTGTAAATGCTGAAACTGGAACACAAACATAGCAACCTGGACTTTGGAGTGTTTTCATCTGTACATCAGTACCTCATAAATATACTTAAGTTTTAGAACTACCTAAGTTTCAGGTAGAACATACAAAGTCAGACAAATGTGTCTATACCCTAGAGCCCATATGGGCTTAGTTTGTGTGGTAACATCCTGATATAAATTTAAGAGGTCTGGTATGAGGCCTCAGCTTTCAGGTTCCTAAATTCAGATCTTACAGAGTATAATAAACATGCTTGCTTTTATGCCTTCTGACTTGCTTACTCACCTTTCTCAAAGTTAAGCACTTATGTAAGGCTTTATGGAACCAAAATCTTCAGAGGAAATGCTTAACACTGTTTGAAATATCTACAGTCTTTGAAAAGAGATTCCAAAGGAGTGATTGAATGAGACATTTAAAGAAATAGCTGAATGCAGATGGGATGGGATGGGGGAGGTGAGTATATTGTTGGTTTAATTTATTTTTAGAATAATTTTGACATGAGTACAGTAACTGAGAAAGTTGCTAGCACAGCAGCAAAAATGTGATCTTACCTACGTCAAAACTTGACTTTATTCCCAGTTTTGATCTCTGAAATCAAAGGAAGACTCTCCATAAAAATGGTGATTTTTCTAATGTTTACAATTTGGTGGTAAAAAGGATACTGATAACCAAGTTGAGGATTACTCGTTATTGAGGATGATGGGGGGGAACCTAGTGTTCCCTTTTGAAAGGCAACCAGCAAGTAGATACTTCAGCAGGTTTTTCCACAGAAATCAGCAGAGCGTTCCTCAGATTCAGAACTAGGGGGAGCTGTACCTCCAGATGAGCTGGTGTGACCTTCCCACAACGGAGCAAACTTTACTCCCTTGAAGAGCTTACGAAATTCATGGCTTCATTCAATAAAACAATTTTATTTCTGTACAGAGAGCTTTCTGATAACCTAAGCAAGCCTACCTTCAGCTATTTATCAGGAGTGTCAAAAAATGCAGTCCCACATTTCTTTTTTTCTTTCCTGCTGGGTAAAAATTTTTGCAAACACAGAATAGAAAATAACTACTTGAAGAAGTGGCTCTTTCTGTTATAGGAAAATTCAAGTCAGTAGTGAAAAGGAAAAACAACTGTCAGTAATTCCAGTTCTAGATTTCTAAATCATCTGTTTCCATTAACTAGCAGAGAATGAAAGCTTTATTGGCCAAAAGTACCAAAAGATCAGACAACTTTGCTTGGAACCTTTTCATTACAAAATATGAGGTCTCTTCTCCAACTAAGCTCCCTTATCTTGCTTAAAGAAAAGAAGAAAACTAGTAAACAGTGATTTAAGTACTGCAATTTAAATAACAATGTTGTACAAGCCCATATGTGAGTAAAATTTAAAGAACCACAGTGGTTATGTGACATAACTAAAACTGGAATTCAGAGTTCATAAAAAAATCGTGTCTGGCTTGGAATGAGAAGTAGGAATTTGTGGGTTTTAATTTTACAGCTTGAATTACTAACCTTTTCCCTGTAGTTCACTTGTAGTTAAGGCAGAGTAATGGCTTTGCAAAGGCATTGAAGGGGAAAGAAATAAGCAACTGACTAGGGTAAGACTTTGTACTGATACCATATTTTGAAGAATTCTGTGGGCATGTGCAATATTTCCAGCAGATATGCTTGCTACCATGTAAAATTTAAGTGCTCTTCTGTACTCATATGAAGAAAGCTCCAATTCCTCCTTCTGTTTAGGAGCAGGCATATCTGATCAGTATTTTAAAGAGGTGCTTTACCCAGGAAAGTCAATGTTCAGATCATTATCCAAAATTAGGGGTGTAAGTTTGTTGTGCAGAAAGCTCTCCTGTACAATCCTGACAGAATGTTTATGATCCTGAGTAGGAGGCAAAATACTACTTTCAATGTGGGGAAAGTACTTGAAATGTGTTTACTAGTTTCTGTATAAAACACATTTATTACTAAATTCTAGATACTACATGTAAAGCATATGACAATTAGAAATTTATGTTTTATAAGAAAACTACTTTCTTCAACATTTTTATCCCTGATGAATATAGTGAGCACATGGGCAACATAACAGTTCTTGGCTTGTATGATTTGTAATTGTTTTTAGCTGTTGCTCCCTCTGTTCAAGGGGTGGGATCCACTTGTCTCAACACAGGCGCCTCATGCTATTTGAGATGCCCTTGAGCATTCAAGGTATCCACATGAGGCTGGTTGATATTACATGGGACCGATGTGCCACCCATATCCTTCTGGAACAACTACAGGGCCAGGCAGAATGTGCTAGGACATCTCAGATGGCACTGGATGCCTATAATTAGGCAGTTGAATCCCACACAAGGTAGCTGCTCTTGGAACGTTTGATAAACAAGATTGCATATAATAGATATTTCTCTCCAATATCTGTTTGAGAATCCATGTTAAGGAAATACTCTTTACTAAAAAGCTCTTTATTCCTTGACAAAGTTAACTTTCTATTGTTCTTTTCTATCATTCTACTATATTATTCTAAATAACATCAATTCTGTGGATAGAATTAATTGAGAGGATATACAGTAACTGGGTTATTACAATCTCTGGTTGCCCATTTAAATTTGCTTAAACTAAAAACCAAAGGATTACTAAGGATAAACATTCTCTTCTCTCAGATAAGCTGACAGTATGATCATCAGGCTGCCCTTTAAACTTCCTAAACCTCGTATCTAAAAACTCCTCCTCTCCTTTTACCCCAACAAAATGCAAGTTGCCGGAGCTTCAGTAGTGGACATTGAAGCATCTCTGCTATTTGTAAGTTATAGATTCTAAGCATTTTAAAGATGAGAAAACAGTTTTTAAAGACCCAATTAAATGAATTATTTTTGCTCATATAAAAGCACTTTGAAAGTCTGTACTAAAACTAGGAACTTGCTACAGGAGGGTTGTTTGTGAGGTGCCTTGAGTTAGCTATAGAGACATAGAATCATAGGATAATAAACAGTTTGGGTTTGAAGGGACCCTAAAGATCACCCAGCTCCAACCCCCCTGCCATGGGCAGGGACACCTTCCACTAGACCAGGTTGCTCAAAGCCCCGTCCAACCTGGCCTTGAACACTGCCAGGGAGGGGGCAGCCACAGCTTCTCTGGGCAACCTGTGCCAGTGTCTCACCACCCTCATGGTAAAGAATTTCTTCCTTATATCTAATCCAACTCTACCCTCTGACAGTTTAAAACCGCCACCCCTCATGCTATCCCTACACTCCCTGATAACGAGTCCCTCTCCATCTTCCCTGTAGCCTCCTTTAAGTACTGGAAGGTGCTATAAGGTCTCCCCGGATCCTTCTCTTCTCTAGGCTGAGCAACCCCAACTCTCTCAGCCTGTCCTCATAAGGGAGGTACTCCAGCCCCCTGACCATCTTCGTGGCCTCCTCTGGACCCACTCGAGCAGGTCCATGTCCTTCTTATGTTGGGTGCCCCAGAGCTCGACACAGGGCTGCAGGTGGGGTCTCACCAGAGCAGAGTAGAGGGGGAGAATCCCCTCCCTTGACCTGCTGGTCACGCTTCTTTTGATGCAGCCCAGGATGCGATGTGGGAATTCTAGGTCTAGGGTAGCCACTTCTCCAGGCCAAGTCAAAGGGAATGGCCTGAACAAAAATTAGTCTGCAAAAACTTTGTGGACTGATAGCTTCACCTTGCTAAAAAACAAATAGGTAAACAGCTCTGGATGCAAATAGACACTTAAAATAGCAGCACTGCTTCAGTGTCACTGTTAGTATACTAAAACTATGTATGCTAAATGCTATTCATGATGAAAATTGGGTTAAATATTAAAAATGGGTCATGTATTTGTATTCATAAAATAAATGAGCAAAAAACCCAAGCACTTCCTTTTAAATTACATGTGACCGAATATTTTTAGTCCACATAAAAGTACTATATTGGCTTTTATTTTGGAATATACGTCCCAGTTATAAAACAATGTAAGCTTCACATAAACAAAAAAGGAAAATGAATATCCACGTACTTTTTTCATGAGTTACTGAATCACTTCTGTCTTTTGGGATTTTAGGCATCCGATTTGCATAGATATTTTTTACATAAAGTTGCCGATCCTTTTCCTAAGAAGAAATAAATGCTATTAAACTTCTAATATGCTTTAAGAATTACTTTTTACCAACTTAGTTCTCCCATGTTGGGAGAAAACTGTCAGTGATTTTGCTTTGAGCCAGGTCATGTGGTGACTTTGTCATTTACATAAATAGAAATCTTTCATTTTCTTTCATGAGCCAAATCAAAATTCTCCCTTTTTAAGGCTAAGAGCACATCTGTACACCTACATGATCTCTTTCATAACACAATGTTCAGAAGGTGAAGTCTTCTCTAATGATTTTTTCATTTGTTGTTCTAGGTTATTTTTTTCAGACTAAGCAATTTTTGGCTTTACTTCCTTCTTTTTAAAATTTATTTGCTCAGTGCTCTTGGTTACAACGTGCTCAGTTCTATTTTACAACCTATTGCTTGGGAGATGACATAAACTTCAGAGGCACACTTTTAAAATTTATTTAGCAAGAGTCCTCTTTCCTTACTGAAATCTACCTTAAACACAGAAGAGAGATTTCAGTAACACTTTCACTGTATCAGTTTTTAGTGTCAAAAATAGGAGCTGCATTTACTTTGGAGATACACGTTGTCCTGAAAGTGCGTCTGCATACCTCAAATGGTCTGAATAAGGCAGGTGCCCAAAATTATGAATGTGTAAGAATAAACTCTGTTCTGCCACAGAAATAAGGTCAATAAGCACGTCTGGTCTTCTTTGTGGTAAAACAATAGAAGGTTTTGGGAACCTAAATACAACATTACGAGAACTGGGCACACATAGAAAACTGTGTGGAAAACACATGAAATGCAAAAGTATTTTAGAGAAGCATTAAGGTGAGAACTGTACTTTAGAATAATTTGCATTTTGGAACAGTTCTACATTAGTGTTTCTTGGACTGTAATTATTCCCATCTCCCAGATCTGCACATATAGGAGGAGATCAGGCTCTGGCAGGGAAATAGCACTGCAAGCGCTGTTCGGGGGACTGTGATACGGGGCCCAGGAAGAGCACTGTACTTTTTTCCTTTCCCAACAGCTCACTGGACTTTTGCAGCTGGGCAGCCTGGCTGCTGCCAAATGTCAGGAGGAAAGTTTCTGCACCTGGTACATAGGTAAGAGGGACAAACAATAATCCTGTACAGAAATGCAAATCTCCATGAATCCTCAGGAATTGCCTATTCTGCCCTTCACAATGTCTGGAAAAACTCCCCATAATAACACCTTTCACAGACATTTGATTCCATTGAGAAAGAGAAGGCTCCCAAGTGGGATCAACAGATGGATCGGTTACTTCGCATAGAAATAAAAAAAGTATGTTTTAACTATGTTACAAACACAGTTTACATTATTAAAAAGCCACAAGGGTTTTCATGTTTTCTGGAATATGTACTGGTTTTGTTGTTTACAACTTATATGATATACCATTAAGGGCAGTTTTGTTTCTATTTCTATTTAGTGTCACCTTTAGGTTTTCCTGTATGTTTGGTCTACAAGCATACTACAAGTAAGTGCTGAACTGGACATATTTGTCCCAAAAATATTTGTCTAAAACCCAAGCTAGAATTTAAACAAACTATTGCAACATTTATGTAAGTCTTTTTGTTAAACTCTAGTTTTGCAGATTGTAATATTTGGCTCATTTTGATTTGAAAGTGTTTCTGCAAGGGAGCTCACTTAAAGTTAATAGATTAATATACTGACCTATATCTATCAAAATGGTAACAAGGTGTGGATTATTTGTTCAAATTGTGATGCATTAATCCCTGTTTCAATTAGTTATTGAACAACTTTGAACTTTTGACAAATAGACCCTACAATAATGTCATCATTTGATATTTTGACTTTTTTTTAAGTAGACTGTAGACTAGGAAACAAAAATTCCATTACTAAATAATATAACAGAGGCAAAAGGAATAGATAACATTTAATACTTGAATTTTTTTGTAGGAACAGAAACCTGTTTAAAATCTTGAATACCTTAATTTTTTGGTGAAGAAAGTTAATTTCCATTTGCAAGTTCTTTGTAATTATCCCAGCTTCCACAGCTTTTTTGTTCTCATTTGCCAGCTGACGACTAAAGGTGCTATTGTTCAACTTCAGCTGCTTTTCTAGGCTCTTAAAAAGATTACATATTTTACCATATGGATGTACTCAGTATGACTGCTGAAAAATTTCAGTTCTTACCAGGTTTAAAAAATAAGCATGCTAATATAATGAAAAGTAAGCTTCTGATAAGTATATTCTATTGTAAACAATGCATGAAATTATGATGAAGTATCTGAAAAATTACTTTAAAAATGAGCAAAAACTAGTTTAAAACATAATTGTATTAAAAAAAGTAAATTTGGCATGCAAACATAAAAAATAAGGTTGTACGTTACCTTTCTGATGGATAAATGAATACAGTCATATTTGAGAAATGTTAAGACAACATTTCTGTTCACACTGAGATCTAATAACTGCAGCAGCATAAGGAGGCTTAGTGTAAATGAAAACTAGGTAATTTATTGAGTACTTTAGAGTACTTTATCATCAGAACCCAGTGCCATGCACTGAAATTATAGTTACTAAAACTGTAAGGTGGGCACCCAACCCTGCATGCTTTTTATAGCTTCTCACTAGGACTTCTGTAAATAGAAAGTTTTCAAAAGGGAGTCTGAATTCAGCTGTTTAAATTTTCATTTTCTTTCATGGAATAAATGTACTTCAGACCTAGCTGTTCAGATGGTGAAATGCCTCTAAGATTACCTGGCTCTTTATTTAATTCCATGCAAAATATACCCCATAGAAAATTGTAATTAATTCCTGGAGGACAATGGAAATTTCACTCTTCGAGTTTTGTATTAAAAATTGTATTCCTGTCTTTTTTTGAAAGGTTCAGTAAGAGTAAAGAAGCATGAGATATTAATATTAAAAGAGCTGAATTATCTCCTCTTAGACTCCCACCGTGCTTTTGCCTCAGTTGCATAATAAACCAACAGTAGAACCAACCCTAAAATCTAGGACACCTGACTACTGCTTAATTCAGCAGCTGCCCTACAGCTGACTACAGTGAGTGGCAGTCATTAGTGAATAGGAGATATAGGTATGTCCATACTGCCCACCAGCGCCACGTAAAAATAACAGTGCTAGCTCCAGATAAGCCAGCTTTAGTTGTTCAAGGAAGTAGATCAGCAGCAGCCTGGTGGTCTCCATGTATGACTAGGACTAATCCTGTGCTTTGCCAAGGGAAATTAGGGTCTGTGCTATTGTGGCTCGATGGCCCAGGCAAGCCTGGGTACCCCATGCTGCTGGCAGGGAGCAGAGTAGACACCCTGCTGAAGATTGCTCTCCTACTACATGCTACGCTTCTGGCCTAACAGGGTTAAGGCATATGACTTAATTCCTAAATGACTGCCAAACTTAATCTACTCATACATTTCTGACAGATTTTAAAATACTGGAAGGGGGTACTACTACCATTTTTAGTTCCTTACACTCAGGACAGCACTGGACTAAAAAGCATGTTCAGTGTTACAGGATTGTATCAGAATCATTAACGTGACAAGAAGCAGCTAAAAACTTTCCACTATTCTTGCACAGAAACCTCTCCTATTTGTTCCACAAATACAATGATATACACACATTACCTGTATTTTCTGATCATTCGCTTCAATTTTTTCTGTCAGGACTGATAATCTGTGATCAAGTTCCTCTCTCTCTGCAAGAGCTTTGTCTTCTGAAAGCATATGCAAGGTCTGCAAAGCATCTTTAGCTTTTAGCAGCTCTGCTTCAACTTTTCTGAGCTTCCTGGATGTACTTCTCTCATCCTCCTGAGACATCCTCAGGAGTTTCCTTAAAGCTCTCACCTCATTATAATGACTTGTTAAAAGATCCGGCAAGTTATGTTCTGAATTTTGGTATCTACCTATTACTTTCAAGTGTCGACGCTGAAGCTGTTTCAAAAAGTGGTTTTCTAACCCAGATGCTTCTAATTGGTGTTGTAAATCAAATATTTCATTCTTCAGCTCTTTAATTTTGTGAAGTCTTGATGATGATATTCGCTGAGCCACTGCGTTTTTTTTCTGGGAAATCATACTACTCTGCAGGCTTAAAAATGAAGAATTCTCATGTGGTATCTTCTCAGCTGGTAATTTTTTTCTTCCTGCATTTGGACCAAAGCAAACTGGCATTGATGTATAGCAATCATTTGAGAGAGCAAAATCACTATATGTCTTTACTGCTTACATGAGCTCACATACTGCTCACATGAGCTCACGTACTGCTCATCCAAGCTATTTAACTGTGGTATATTTGACAAAATGCCCAAGATCTATACTATGACTCCAGTGTTCAAGTATTTCACAGATAAATCCATTAAATATTTATATCTATGTGTGTGCATTCATGTGGCTGCACTGCTAACTAGGAGGTCAAGGTTCCCTCTTTTCATCCTCTGAAGCCATTTACACTCAAAACAGCCATCGTGCTCACTTTCCTTTAATAAAGGTAACCCCACAGGTTGTCTTCTGAGGTAAACAGGAATAATACTCTGGGAATAACTTGGTAAAGCATGTATATGCTAACACATTACTCCAGTATCAATGGAAATAAATTTTCTCTCTGTAAATCATGCAGTTTAGTAATGTAGGTGTGATTTGGGACTGATGAACCAAATTCAACCCATCTAGAAAGATTCCCAAGAGGGAGGACCTACACCTTGAACAGGGGTGCGATAGAAAAAACAACATAGGTTTTTTTAGAACATGCAGGTCTGCAAGAACTCAAAATCCAAGGTGATCACAATAGCATATGGCTAAATTTCTCTGCAGCTAGGATTTCTAACCAGATTTCTAGAATTGTCAAGTCAGCTTTGAATTGAACTACATTTTTAAACCTTGCATGCTTATTAGTATAGAACAGTTGTGCAGTTGTATACACTGTTTCTATACAGCAGCTGAAAAAAATCTTTATGGGCTAGCATTCTAAGTGTATTACTGTCATTTGCCTTCCTTTATGGCCAGCATTCTGAGTGAATTACTGTCATTTTCCTTTCCTGAAACATAACTAGAATTTGAAAATAGTCAGGACTGTAAATCTGAGCGTGTTCTCCTTTTTCAGGCATATATTCAATCTCACTATAGCTCTCAAGACATTTCAGGCAGTATTTTGCTAGAAGTTTATTGTAATAATTTATAGATCACATAACATTTTATGGTCCTTTTAGGTCCTAACCTAAAGAACACCCCAGGAAAAGGACAGATCTTTTCAAGCACTTCTGCTGAATCCAATGGGTGTTCTGCACACAAGCCCATTGTAGAAGCAGGCCCCAGCCAGAACACCCCATTGCAGATGAGAAGCAACATCAAAACAGCGGTAGGAAAAGTAAAGCAAGACACTGCCTAGGGCACCACCACGCCACGGCCTCGCTCATTCCATGACCTAAGCCAGAACAGTGGAAAGCTACGGAAAGAGTGTTATCTAGGAAGACAGAGATGCATGGGGCAGTGGCTTCAGTGGGGAAAGGTCTCTTCCCTGCAGTAGCAGCACCTATTGCTCTCTTTCTCCTTCCCTGCTGGCAGCAGCCACACCAGCCTTCCCGTTCTCCACAGCTTCAGCCCAGCTCTGCTCCTCCCCTTCCCACGGCAGGGCCTGGAGTCGGCAGGGGCCTGACACCCACGTGGCCTGGTGTGCGAGGCAGCAGCTTAAGAGGGAAGTGTGAAGGGGGTCAGTTATACACTTCTGTCTGTCCTTTGCTCTCGTTCCTGAAATACTTGATCCACTCCACAGTTTCAGGATATAAACCGAGTGGTCTTTGTTCTGACATCCTCCGCTGATAGAGGAGAGAAAGCTGGTGGGACCTCACTGGTGCAGAGCCACAAGGCGAGAATAGGCTATCAACTTCAGTGTGATAGCAGAAGGATAGAAAGAATCTGAGATTAGGAATTAAAAGGAGGAGAGCCTGTGATTTGGGCAGGGCAGTTATTTTTTAAAAATATGTTTTAAATGGATTAAGGAGGACTATCGTGGAGGTTCAAGTAAACAGAGAAGAAATTATAGCAGTCAGTTGAGGTCAGACACGTTCAAGACCTTCTGCAGTCAGCAAAATTAACAGGTTCTGTGAAAAAAACTCACCAGAGGTAAAAACCAAAGCAAATGGAAGGTGTGCAAGCATCACACCTGCATGTTCTCTGTAATACGATTCCACTGCAGGAAGACTACAATATGACCACAAATGTTGTCACACAAATATTTGCAAAACGAGAACAACCACTACATTACTATTTTATTTTGCCAGAATTGAATGAGAGGGTGTAAAAGAAATGAGAAAATACCTTCCTGCAAAAGCTGACCAAAAAATACTGTAAAATCTATACACGTCTATACAGGGTGAAAATGCAGGTTATAATTGTGTTCCTGGGAAACTAATCATTTCAAGTAGCCACGAACAAGCAAAAATAACTACTTAAAATATCCAACACAGCTAGTAGGCAATAATGATTCTTCTGCTAAATAGATTTTAAAAATTTAGTTATTCTTTCTGGTCTTCTAGTTTCATGCCAGTAGGACTTCTTGACAGCAGCATATAACATATAATAGAAGAGATAATCAGTGGTTTCTCTCCTTTTTTTTGGATGATTTGCATCTTGTAGATTTGGTAGATCTAGATTAAATTCTGAAGCTCAGAAGGAAAAGGGTCATTGGTTTTACGTCATTTTTTGACATGGCATGGTGGGATTTGAGAAATTATGGGTCTAGATATGAAAACATGCAGACATGAAAAGCTTCCTCACTGTTAACATTTACATAAAGGGAATATATTTGTTCTATATGTTCATTCCATTGAAGCACAAACTTAATCTTACATGATACACCATGAGTAAGGTAGCCAAAACATAGGGGTTTTTTGTCAAAACTGACACTTTTGTGCAGATACAGTTTTTGAGTAACTTTCCTCAGGAAAGGCTTTTTCAGACTCATCATGTGATGTGTGGTCAAAATCAGAACTTGCAGTACATGCGGGAGAGCCATTTTCAAGTACTCAGATTAAAACTGAGGAATAAGGATTGCAAAGGCGCTCCCACATCTCAGGTGATTACCCTGCCTCTTGAATCGCCGCGTATTGTGCGATAACACAGTAGGGAATCTCTCTCTCTCTTACCTAACTCTTCACTGAAAAACTGTTTCCTCTGCCTTCCTAATTACTGAAAAAATGCCAAAGAAAGGGAACAGCTATATTTCTCAAGAGTCTCTTTCTACTACTACCAGAAAACAAAGTACCTTTTTTATCATTTTGGGGGAAGATACACTGTCCTTTTTTCTTCTTTTCCTTTCCCTTTTATTTTTTTCCTTTTCCTGTGTTTTCTTCTCTTCTTCAGTTCCTGATATTTCTAAATGTTTGCTGCTTCTAGCTGTTTCAGAGCAAGTCACTGTCAAAGCCCTCAGAATAGTCAGTGTGAAAATTTTCACTTCTGTATTCTGTACTGTATCATTACCTCTGCTGCTACAGCTGCTGCTTCTGATACTTCTGATACTTTGGGGAATCTTTAGTATCCCTGCTTTTTGTGCCACGTTCTGACTTCTTATCTTCTGTCACTAAAATGTGGAGGAAACAATTATCTGAGTTCACCACTGTGTTATGGTAGAAGACTTAAAAGTTGACCTCCATAACCTACCAGGAATCAGCATGTTATTGAGTTGTTTACAGTTAACATGAACAATACTAAAAAATGTTCAACTATATTAAGCAATGCCAAGAAATACTGAGTTACCTTTTAGAAAAAACAGTCATTACTTTTTAACCCATTAAAATAATTGCCTGGTCTGTAGTAAGTGGGTTTGTTTCCAGAATGAATTGCGATAGGGAATATACTACTTTTTATCTCAGAATTTACTATAATACTGGCATATGTTTTCTAAAGATTTACAAAATACTGCCATTTAAATGTGAATAAATACCATAGTTTGTTTCCTGTAGTGTATACCTTTTCTCCATGATTAATGTAATTTAAAAGAAGTGTAATTGTATTTATGCTCGATACCTGCAAACTGCTTTACAATAATAAAAAAATAGTTGTTCTTGTCTCTAGAAACTGGATATTTCTAACTGTGTTTTTACAGTATTTTTAGCTTTCCATTAATGTCATAAAAATATCGTTTAGTCATATTTTTCAATAATTAGATCACAAATCAGATTACAAAATTAACTTAAGCATTAAAACAGAAAACAAAAAATCTTAGCTCTCATATTAACATTATAGGTAGAGGATACAGCAGGACCTAAATCTGCACAACAGTGTATCTGATTTAGAGACTGAAATAAAGGTTTTCTTGAAATTTTGGGATGTTGTTTATTTTATTTTCAAATCAGAATTGTTTGTAAAAACAATTGCTAAATAACCTCACAATGTAACAAAAGTGTTTCTGCACAATCTCAGAAGAAACATTAGAGAAAATTTCAGGGTTTTTTAAATGAAAACAATTTCTTCACAGCCTAACTGTATTTAACACATTTGTTTGCTTTTGAAAATGCTCCAAGACACTTATCTCCAGGTCTGCGCACCCATATAGCTTGGAAAATACCACCTGTAATGCATTGTTATTGCAGGGATATGGTTTTCTGATGAGATGATGATCTCATTTTATTTGATCATTGCTGTTTCCTCTGGAATTGTCTTTTCTCAATAGTCCAATTTTCAAACAAGACAAACTTTCCTAATTGTTTGGCTTTTTAAAAAATATATATCTAGCATAAAATATAGAATGCTGACCGATTTTCTACGTCTTTGTGGATATCTGTTACACCTCAATTTTTTTCCCTACTGAGGCTTCGGGAGAGTAGAAGAACAGATTACTTCATACTCCTGGCAGTATTATTTAAACACTGGTTCTGGTAAAAATTATTTTTTGGGGTACAGTTCAATCTGTGTCATTTTCTTAGTATCACATGAAGGCTACTCAGACCATAGTTTTATAGATGCAGAATTCTACGCAGAAGTAGAATGTTGTATATTTGAGTGTGTGTGTGTCTAAAAAGGGCATAGCAATTATATAAAAGAAATTTGAGGGGGGTTACAATGATATTTTAGTTCATATAGATTTTAACAAGTAGCCTTCACTGAAAAAATGAAAAGATATTTTTAGAACATTCTAACTCCTTTGTTGGCATTTTTGCTTCGTGGTGGCATTTTATTTTAGATTAAATTGAATTTCTTAAAGGGGAGAGGGGAATCACATAACTCCCAAAGAAAATTAAAAAGTGTAATTTAGGTTTGCACAAAATGTTCTAGGTTGAATCAAAACAGTTTCGTTACTCTTCATTCCCTTACATGAATAACTCTTCCTTATGGAAGGCTGAGGAGCACCCAGGGTCCCACTAAATTTGAGCCAGTGTAATAACCCTTAAGAGACGAGAACTCATATTTTAAGATGAGGATTAGGCAAAGGTCATCTTGGTACATAGATCTGTATTTCTGTTTAAATTTGATTTGTCACTGTCAACATCTTCTGGCCAAATTGTCTTTAAATCAAATTAGCTTAAATTAAACTTAAAACTACTGCTTTAATTTGTTTTGATGAGAAGTGTGGGCTGAACCTCACCATCCAGCTTCAAGAGCAGATGTTGAGAAGTAAATAAAAGGGAAAAGGAGACAAAAAGACAGAAAAACAAAAGGTGAAGGACAAGAAACAGAGAAATTAAATGAAAGATATTACTATAGAAATGAAAAAAAACAATAGCTGAAGGGAGACTGAAATGGACAAACACTAGCAGAATGTATGTTGAAGGAAGAGATGCAGGACTAAAAGTAATTAGGGCCAAATCTATCTGTCAAAGATGAAAATGCCATTTCAAGTATCCAGAAACTGAAAAACTGTCATGGGGATAATTAATTGTAGCCTGTGTGCAAAAAAAAAAAAGAGTAAGTAAATGAAGGGGGAGACCTGGTGGGAGAACACTGTCTGATTTCCCAGACCAGCATGGTGCAGCAGTCCCTCACAGCTGAGCCCTGAGCCTCAGGGGAACCAAGACGGGTGCCAGGGCCCACCTGCCCACGCAGGATGGGCAAGGGCATAGCTGAGGCCCTCAGACCTGCCTCTGGGCTCCGCCAAGGGCCCCAAACAGCTCCCTGTTGTGGGTTGCACAAGCCAGAGCTCCCCCAGCACCCTCACGAGTGCAAGATTCCCCAAGGTGCTGGTGGGGTCCAACTGCCACCCTGTTCTCCCCAGCCTCCTCAGAGACCTGGAAGCCCTGCAGCCCCCCTGCCTGGGGATGCCCTGGCAGCCCCCCCGATGCCCTGACAGTCAGCACCCCACCCTGACAGCCAACGGCCAGCCCCAGGCCTGCCAGCCGCCCCAAGGGCCTGGCACTCAGCCCCACACCCTGCCACCCAGACTGACACCGCCCTGCTCTGCTCTCCCAGCCCAGAGCGGAAGAGCAGCCCCTCGCCACTGGGCACCCCCAAGGAGGGGATCCCACCTTCCCCTCAGCCCTCTCAAGATATCGCCTCCATCCCTCCCCACCTCCGCCCTGCTCCGGCGTGTCCCGTCGCCCCCGCCGCCATTACCGGCCTCCTCGCGCGTCGCCGTTGCCATGGGGACAGGCGGCGGCCGCGGGGCACCCTGGGAGCTGTAGTCGCAGGCGGCGCGGCGGCCTTGCCCGCCCGCGCCGCCCCCTCGGTGTCTTCCCGCGCCCTGCACCCTCCAGAGATGTCTGCCGACGTATTTCCACCCTCTTCTGGGACCCCCCCTCACCGACGCCTTGGAGGGAATCTGACAATGTGATGTGCAGGCAGCGGGTCTCCAGCGCCATGGGCCGCGGAGCCCCATGGTGGTGGCCGTGGTGTCGTGTGGTGCCCGCCGTGAGAGCACACAGGCCAAACCCCACAGGCTCCAGACCCACGGTTCGGGTTTACACAAAACATTTTTATGCTGATAAAAGGGGGGAAAAGTCCAACAGGAATGAAAGCAGCTGGAGCAGTATGTTTCTTCAAGGCTGGGCACAATGGGGATGGTGCCCTGAAGTCCTCACCTGCCGGAACCCCAGGTGGTCAGAGGCTTTGAGCTGCATCCTGGTTTTTCCCGGTGTAGTTCAGTGAGCATTTCAGGTGTGAAGTAGAACAGGAGAGAGCGTCGACTGGCAGTTTTGTCCCAGTCCTGACTGTGGACGCTTGATAGTGCAAATATTTACCACTTTGAGTATTAATTATTAGTATTGCTATACTTGCAAGGCTTATCAGTATGCTTTGAAGCCAATGACCACTGCATCCTCTGTACTTCTTCAGAGCACTAGTAACCAAATAAATTAATTTGGAAATGATATGTTCCAAATGGCCAGTCGTTTCCATTGAATTTACTAAGCTCTACTTACGTACAAAATCTCCTGAGAAACAAGCAGGTGTAATAACATCTGGCAATAATTTATGATTTTGCACTAAGGTGGTGGGGTTTTTTGTTTTACAGGAAAATACTCTGAAAGTACCCGATTTAACAGGCTTTTCTTTTTGCTGGACCTCCTATTGCCTCTCAAAAGAAAAAAAGAATTGACAGATGGTGAGACACAGTAAACAGTGCAAACTATCCACACTGTTATTTTTAGTTCTCAGTGAGGTTTTTCAGGATCCTGCTCCATACATGGAATACTGCATTTTTAGCTTCATGTAATGATTTACACAGACAAAAAACTTACTTTCAAGTGCATCTTTACTATTATGCATTCAGTCCTACCTGATCAATCCTGGAAATAAAGTATTCCATTTTAAATATATGAAGGATTGGACACTGCTATATTCATTCTTAACATTTGAAAGTGTGTAAGCACTTTCTAAAACATGGGCTAGTTTCACCTCTGACATAGGGTCAGCTGCACTGAGTTTAGGGGCATGTTGCTCACTTACAGCAGAAACAAACTTGGCCCTTAAAATTTGAAAGTAATCTGTTACCATTTAACATTCTTAAAATACCTCTCCTGCTTAGAGACCTCCTTAAGCAAATACATGCAGGCAGCCACTGAACTGTGACCACCTCTGGGGTGGAAGGTGACAACCAGATGGAAAAAGAGCATCCTGGATAACACAGTAGAATGGGATATTTTTTTACCAAGTATTCTGGACCTCCTCTTACACCTTGTGCCCTGTCAATTTTCACTGGTGATGCAAAAAGAAGGAGAAAATACAATAGGTTCTGGATACATAGAATCAGCCAAATCACCCTCCTCAGTATTAGGAAGTATACTGACACATATTTATTTCAGAGAAGTCCCTGAGCCCTGCAGTGTGGATGATGATCTGAATTCTTTAAAGCTGAGAGCGTTTGTAACTGAGGCTTATTTCAATATGATCTCTGCTATAATTACTTCTGCATCTATGCTCCCCTTGCCCTCCCCTTCCTCCTTCCCCTTTTATAATGTAAAATGTGCAGCTGCAACTCCGAAGCTTCCTTGTTGTGGTCAGGGAGAGGGCTCAAGCCCTTTTATGCAGGAGGTAGCTGTGACAGTGCCCATGCAACACTAAACATTACCAGACAGCTCTGTGATCGCCCCCAGCACTAAGTTGCCTGTTCCCTGTCCCTTCTCCCTTCTCACTTGTCCCTTCCCCCTCTCCCAAATATTTCTCCAGCCCTGTCTCATTGGTGCACTACTCTCCTTTGCCTTTTTTGGACTGCCACCCTGTCAATCTAATGCAATAAGGCCAGGGGCAGGTGCAAACCCCTTGCTATGGCTCCTCTTACTAACCAATCCTCTACTGGCCCCTCATCCCAAAATACCTAAGAGCCAATGGAGTGGGGAAACCTGGGACCCCGGGGAGAGGGAGAGGCCAAAACTGCTGAATTGCTGTGGGGGGACATCCATTTAGGACCTGGGTTAACCCAGGGAGCTGCCAAACGCTTGGATTCCTCTTGGGACTGTGGTGACTTGGGGATAGCAGGCGTGCTCTGCTGATTCATTTCCATCACTGTCAACATGGTGATCAAAGTCTTTGTAGCCACATCGTCGGGGTCTACAGCGGTAGGTATCTCATTTAATATACTCCTCTTTCTGCTGGGATCAGGTTGGTAAATTAGCCTAGGAGATCCAAGGAAAACCTGAGTTTGCAGGCACAAAAAATCACTGGATTTCTTCTAGTCTGTGCCGAACAACTTATTCTTGAAAGCTATTCAAGATGTAGAGAGTTCCTATTAATGCAGGCTTGCTTGCATGCAAGGTTTTACTAGTTATAACATTTACATATAAATTATCTGTCATTTAATAGATTTACTTCTGTTTGAAAAAGTATATGCAATATATCTTCACTGAAGAAGGAAAAAGTGGATATTGTATTTGCACAAAAGCTAAGGTAGATTGTTTACAGTAGAAATTAATGTATTTGTTTTCAAAAGAGACTTTAGGACTCTGGTCCTGCAAAAGGAGAGGTCCGCCTAAGAAAGAGCCTGGAGCCAAAGTAAGCTGTATAAAGTTATGCCAAATAAAATTCTTCCCCACTCCCCTCCCTTTCTGAAGGTGTTCTGTTTTGTTTTTCTGGGGTTTTTTTGGTTTGTTTGTTTGTTTGGTTGGTTGGGTTTTTTTGGTTTTTTTGGTGTATGTGTCTCTTGAAATGCTGTACTGATGATTTTTAGTATTGAGATCTACTGCTGTAGCTGTCAGCATAGTGTATGAGCTGAAGGGAAGGGCATGTGAATAGTAGGGAGGTTGGAAATCAGTGGGAGGTGGAAACCGGGAAAGGACTGTTTCCTTTTATATCCAGTTCCCAGATGAGCTCAGATTGCAGTTTTCCTTTGGCAGTCACTCACTCCCAGTGACATGGCTAAACGAACTGGCTGGTGCTTGCACGTAGCTGTAACTACATCTCTATCTCTCTGATACCAGCTCCATGTCTTTAAGAAGCTTTGAGAGTGGAAAAGCTCCCAAAAACACCCCCTGTTGATGGGGCCATCATGTCTAGAAAATGAGGCGGGGGTCATTCACTAAAATTTAAATTGGAGTACGGCTGAGGAAGTTTGTAGTTCTCTCTCATCAGCTTGTTTCGCCAGCCTATTGCTAAGCTCAACACTCTAAATTTACTATTGACATTTTAGCATTCCTTTTTTAATAAGAAACCTCAATGCAAGGGAGAAAAAGAAGAGGGGGTTGGAAACTGCAGGTTTGGTGATTTGTAATCTAGCAATTACTGCTCAAGTAGCTTTATAAACTGCCATATGTTGTGCACTGACAGTCTTTTTTCCTCTGGTTTGGTCTCCTGTTTTGGTCTCCTTTGGTTGACCAAAGAAAAGTCATCCCTACCTCCTTTGCCACTCATGCATTGTCTGGGGAAAGTTGTGACGGTGACTGAAATCCCAGTGCAGACATTCAGTATGTGTGTGTTGGGGCCATCATCATCCCGTGTGCCTCAGGCATGAACTGCTGCCACTCCAGCTATAGGATTGGGGCTGTAGTTCAGCAAGGCAGTTGTATGAGTGCTTTCATTAAACACTGACATTCAGAGATCACTTACGCGATTAAAACTAAGTGTATCATATATTTAGCACTAGCTGAACCAACACATTCCTTGTATCTCCTCCCAGCTAGCAGTTATAACCAACTCCTTTCCTCTTGGACCGCAGTGAAGGGATGTGTATGCTACACTGAACACTGAGCAACGTGCAAGCTTTATCGAGCCGTTTTGAGCTGTTAAGCATTGCTACTGTGGTTTATTACTGCTGAGAAAGATAGCTAATGCTAGTGAACTGTAATAGGTTTTAAGCTTATTAATGCCAATCTCCACTGCATGTTAGCAGCCCACAAAAGCTGTTAGTGAGATCCCATATGTACACTGGAAGGAAGGGTATGGCATCTTTACACCACGATATGCCTCTATTTCCTTCTTGCTGGTGTGTTGGGTCTATGTATAGCTGTAGAAATCTCAGAAGGCAGCAGGATGTGTTCAAATTACTGATACAAAATTGCAATGACAAGTAAACACAATGTTCATCTGGGCGTGGTTTCCCACATTCACTGATTAAAATGGGTGGAAGGTATCCTTTCAATGAACCTTTAATGAGTTTTGGTGTATATAAAATAAAACTCGCTCATGCAGGGAGCCAGCACAACCCCCAATATATCACTAAAATCCTATTAAAAACAAATTTTGTATCAGCCTTGTACAGCTTTTCCTGAGAAGAATGAATTTAATCCCTAAAGAGTTTAAACTGGAAGTCTAAATTGTCCTACTAGCACCAGTGCTCTCTTCAGTGTGTCTGATCTCCATCAAATGTGTGTTGCTCATTCTGAATTTCAAAATAAGATGGGCCCAGCCTCCTCTGGTGTAAATCAGCAGAGGATCATTGGTAAAGAATGAAAAACATTTCTATTCTATGTACTACACAGCCATACTACTAACTGCAACTGGTTATCATGTTAATAAATATTTTTAAAAAGTGAATGCAGTGAACCCAGTAACATTCTGGTGCTCTACATCAGACACTTGAATGATATAGTTCACTGTGGCTCTAGAGCAAATCTGCAGTTTGTATTTTTCCTCTCAATGATTCAGAAATTTATTTTAAATAACTTCAGCTTTATTATCTTTCTGCTCCAAACTTAGCTAATATTGAACTATTCATTAAGGCAGGCAGAAGTGGAGACACTTATTTATAGCACTAAAAAATACTAAATGCTTGGCTTGAAGCAAGCAGTAAAAAAATAAACTATTTTTGTTACTAGCCACAGAATTATTTAGAAATGGGTAATATCCTGCAAAGTTCTAAGGTACCATGAATCACAGAACAAAGGGGGTCCATGTCTTACACAGAGGAAGTCTTTCTTACTGCTGCTCAACGTTAGAGGTTAGACCACCTCTAAAATCCTTTTATTCCCAGTGTTTTTGGTGACATTTTATGAACTTGCCCACCTTCAAACCTGTAGGTCTCAAAAAGACTGAGGAAAATGTAGACTATTTCAATTATGTCCTCTAAAATACAGGGTAGGGGTTTGTAATCCGTGACTGTGAATCTAGCCATATATAAATCTGAGCTCAAATTTCAAATAAATTTCAAGTAAAATCAGAGGATAGCGTGTGATAAATAAGAACAATTATCAGGAATAAGTTGTCGACGTAGTGTTACAACCAGAAGCTATAGCAGCTCTGCTTATCAACATTGATGTTCCTCTTTCTGTGAGTTGTTGACTATGTACCATTTGCTTCTGCCATAGGCAGCTGGTCAATACTCTGGGTTGTGAGGATATAGATGATAATATTTAATTATGCATCAGGGGAATCTAATACCTGTAGCTTTTACACGCTACCTAGATAATATTTATTTAAAGCAGCTTTTTTCTTATTTTAAGGGACTAGCAGCTAGGGATGGTGGAACTTAAGGTTTGTTCAAAGGGAAAATGACATTGATGAAATAATATCCTGCTCACCACCACTTTCCAGGTAATCTATGCCCAAGTAACCGGAATTCTTCCCATGCCATCAGACACAAGTGAGGGCACAAACAAGCTCCTGCAATCTCATCCATTCTGGGAAAACCTTTGCATGTCCTCCGTGTTGTTAAGTCCTGGAAGATTTCCCTCCCTGAGTGCTGTTTGCTGGAGAGATTCTTTTGGTTGCCCAGCTACCTAGTGCCAGCCACAGGAGAGGCTTGCTTTATGGTTTCATACTCAGCATGTGTCCCAAGTCTTTTGCTCTGCCTAAACCCTAGTAGTTGTAAGCCTTAAGACATAGTACATCTTCGGCATAGTTTATAGTTGTTATCATAATGAGAAACATCTTGCCTTTTCCTTACACAGGCATAATTGCCTGTAACTTTTTATTTTTCCACAGCATTCATTTCTCACACAACCCTCTCCTAATTTTTGCTTTCAGTTCTGGTGCTGTCTGAGCCTTCTGTGTATTAGGAAACTCAAGCTGAAAAAAAAAAGTGTTTATCCAGGTTTAACTCTAAAAGTTACAGCTACAACCATAAGCAAGGGAGCACAGAATCTGTATCTCAGTTTCCATTATCTCCTCAGAGGCACTATCCCTCTGGGGCACTAGCTATTCCAGGAGCCATATCTACTTCAGTGCCTGTGTCCAAAGAGACAAGCTGTCACTGGAACTGCAGCTGACAGCACTTGAGTACACGGGCTTTCAGAGCATGTGATGAAATTCTTAGTACTGGCTCATGCAGATTTTATTAACCATTTATACAAACATTATCCTGCCACTTCCTCCAGTGATGTGTCCCTCAAGCAATCCTTTTTGCCACCTGAATGTGTTCTGCAAATAACTGTGCAGCTAAATAGCCACTAAGAAAATTACCTCTGTTTGAAAAGTGAAAATAAGAATATAAATGAACACCTTCAAGATCTATCAACTGCATGGCTTTTGAACACTTTGGATTAGTGTTTCCATTCAAAGTGAGGTACTTTTTTTAGCACACCATAAACCTCTGTTGTTGTCATAACAATGTACAGCATTTTATGTTTGTTATTTTTTATAAACAAGCATAGCTATATAGGTAGATACTTCCTTATTTAAACAAGAAAAAGAAATGTTATCCTTAATCATGAAAATTCATTCTTCCAACATAATAGGCTATCACTTTACTTCATCTTTTCAGGTTTATTAGATTGCAGAAATACATAATCCATGAATTATTTCTTGTCTCATTGTCTGTCTCAGACTGATTTACACTAGCTTGGTGTCACTTTAAATTCAGTTGTTCAGATGTCTGACTTGTGGAAGAAATGGCTTCAAATCGTATGATGGCTTGTATGTAAAACATCAGTCTAGTTACTGTCTATATAGGACACTAACTTGCTGCATGGAGTAGCATAACTGGGAGGAGAGGAGAGTCATGTCTGGAACGTGATTGTGCTAGATAATAATTTAGTTGTCTGTGACCAAAGGGCAGCTTGAGAGAATTTATACAGATCAGTCCAAACAGTGCTTGTTTCAAATGCTGCAATACTTGTAGGGCTAAAATTTAGCCTTGAGCTCTTAGACAAGTTGGGCATATACAAAATGGAGAAGTTCTTTAAATGTTGCTTAGGAGTAGCATTCCTTTAGTAGAGAAGTGTAGTGAGTATTACATCTCCCAAGTAAAGGAGTAGGTTATAATCCTAGGTCTATACAGAACTAACATCAAAGGGAGTAAGGGATGTGATTGAATTTTAGGTGGCACAGAAACTGTGTATAATATGCTTTATTTGTATGTAGTATGTTCTTCATGGTCCAACTGGAACATCATTCTGTAATGTGTGAAATATTCAAGCACAGGACTTAAGCTATACTGGATTTTCATTGAGATTTCACTCATATTTAATTACACCTAGCATTAAAGAACAGGGATAGAGAGAAACATGTGGCTCATGGAAAGCTGAATGTCATGTGTAATGAGTAGGAAAAAGGGGACAGTTACACATTGAGGAGAATATGTACATTCTCAGACCTGTGCTGACTTTAGGCAGGATTAGCTTAGATATATGTACACCACACTCACAGATCTGGGAACAGAGTAGGAGGCTTCCTGCTGAGCTTCATTTCTTAGATGGAGGTATCACTGCTTCCAGGGAGGAAAAAAAAGAAGCTGGGGGTGGTTGGGTGGGGAAATAATGGCAGTGCTTTGGGTGCTGAGAAGCAATGCTGGATCTCAGCTTCATAAAGTTTGGGGACTACTGAAGTAGTGGGTCCAACCTGACATACTTGTATTAGTTCTGCTTGTAATAGCAATTGCTTTTAGAAATCAGTTCTCTTTTTCAAGAAATAATTTTGTTTTTCCTCCTTCATAACCAGATCAAAAAGAAACAGCAAGAAGTAGTGGGCTTCTTAGAAGCCAACAAGATTGACTTTCAGCAAATGGACATAGCAGGTGATGAAGACAACAGGAAATGGATGAGAGAGAATGTCCCAGGTGAAAAAAAGCCTCAAAATGGAATTCCTCTCCCTCCACAGATCTTCAATGAGGAGCGGTACTGTGGGGTAAGAAGCTGTTTGGAAATTTAAATACCTTCAGATAGTCTTCTTTCACAGAAAGTGACTCTTCCATTAGTATGAAGTGTCAAACAAGCTCCTTAAGACAATTTGAGATTCACTTTGAAAGAACAATTCTTAGAAAGCATTTTTTAGGCACAGAAAAGCAATGAAATGAAAGATTATTACTTTTTAAGAGAAAAATACACATGGAGGGAAAACTGGCTAGAGAAACTCTGCTTAACAGACTGTATAGATTATCCCGTGCAGACCCAGAGCCTATGTGGGACCCAGAGCTTGTTGCAAGGTGTGGAGTTTGCTGCCTGTGAGGAGCTCTGTGTTTTCCTCTCACATTGTCCTACTTCCTGCTGTGTAGCTCACTCACAAGTTGTCTGGCTGTTGGGGTCTCTGCCTGCACTCGCACTTCAGCTCCTGAAGACCAAAGGCTCTACTGTCTAGGTGATACTACAGCTTCTTCACACGACATCTCAGGATAACCTATGAGGCCAGCTATGTCAAAGGCTCAGCTGCACTTGGAGTAGTAAATGTTCAGTTATGTGGTTTGACAATACTCAAGACTAGTAGGGTTCATAGCAAGGCTGATCTGCTGTCTCTAGCTGTATTGCTCTTTGCTTCTTGAACTTTCAGTTAGTTTTGTGTGGTGAATGTTGGTATTTTGTTTGTTTGACACAGACTCATCTGGGCTGCTAGGAAGTCAAGTAGATGTCTGAGGCACCAGGGGCTGTGAACAGGAATCTTTCTTTTCCATTATATTATGCAAATAATTAGGAATTATAGTTGACTGAAGTAGTTCTAATATATGGATTGAGTTACTGAAATTATATTGCTTATTCAATAAATATCCAACTCTTCATAACAGAAATTGTAACACTCATCAGATACATTTGTATTTTCATATATGCTTGTAACAAGTTATTTCTCTTGAGAGAATTTATTCAAATCGATGATAGATAATACTGTACCAACATGAGTGTTAGGATCATGAATCAAAAGAGATATCTGAGACAGTTTTTTTCTCATAGTCTGAATGGAAATACATAGTCTGGAAAGTACTCTGATGTGATTGCTGAAATGAACTTGCAAAGTACTCTGAAACGCAGATCACATAGTGAGCTCAGTTTTAAGTTACTCCACAAATCCACTGCGAACTACTGCAAAGGTTGTTTTGAGAGAGAAGGGATTTACATGCCACTAAGTTTTGAGAATTAATTTCAGTGCTCTCAGAGCAAAAGTTGCTAGTATGAATAATGGAGTGCAATTGTTTCCTCATTTTCTCATAGGAATCTTAAAAGAGAACTTGGTAGGTTAGAGTTCATGTGAATTTCAACATCCAATCTGCACCAATAAAAAGTATAATTTGATATATTTTGCTCTGGATATTGTGGCAGCCAATGTTGCAATAAATATTTCTGATATTCTCTGGAGAGGTTATATAGTCAATTAAAGAGTAATTGCCTTACAAAGTGTTGCAGCTGGTCAGCCTTGCCAGTAAATGATAAATATACAGTTTTGGAGCTATTTCCATGTTTGAAGCTATTTCAGGAAGCCAAATAATCTACATCTTGAAATAAATTTAAGTTAAGAAAGAGTCCTTTGCAAAGACACCTTCATGTGGAAAGGGGTCCAGAAAGCAGTTGCAGCTACTGATTTAAAAACTAAATCAAATTTACAATTAGCCTAAAAGTCTCCAGAATTCTAACGTACCCAGCTCTCAAAGATCATAGCTATTGATCCCAGTGGATGCATGAAAAAGATTAATTTATAGCATCATTATTTCCAAATAAATAAGGAAGGAGATCCATATCACTTCATGAGCCTTACCCTTCTCCTCAGGGGAAGGTGCCTCAAGGGAGCTGCGCAGTGAATGTGAAGTGGGATTATGTGGGCTGGTTGAGAACATGGCCAGGGGCTGGCAGAGTGGTGCAAAATTCCTCCAACTGACATGATGTTTTCTGCAACATGTCTACAATATAAAGCTGGGGATTTGCATTCCACTTCCCTGCATAACCTGTGCAGGTCCGGCAGACCCATCGTTGTGAAATCCAGAATTGTTTTACGCTGTTTAAGGTTTACATGATCTTAATTCTTATCTTAACTTTTATCTTACCCTGTGTCCCACTTACTTTGTCCTCAGCTACTTTATTAAAAATAGGGCTGAAAATTGCAAAGGTCTGTCTGAGTCATGGACTCTAGTCCAGTATCTTGAATTCATGAAAGTCCCTTTAAAATATGTTGCTCTTGTTAGTACAGTCTTCAAGGACCTCAGTCTCGTGGCATCTAGAAACCTTTGAATTTGTAGCCTGGGTATATGCAGCCAGTTTATAACAATTTCCTGGTATGCCAAAATCACCCTTTAGCTTAAACAGCTCTAGTCCAATGTATTTGTAAATGGGAATCATATCCTCTATTAATCTTCATTTTGCTATGCTAAACAAGTCAAGCTCTTTAAGCTCTTTATGCTTTTTTTTTGTTGTTTAGTAAGACATTTTCTTTTTCTCTTTCTCCTTCCTACTAATTTTTTTCTTTCTTCATTCCCAGGTAGTCCTTTGTTTTTAGGTAAAACTTGTTACATTTAATTTCTGCTCATTCTGCTTTCTGAGATCACTCTCTTCCCTCATTTCTGTTCCTATCGATTGCCCTGTATGTTTGGTTCCCATTCACACATGTGCATGTGTATACACATTAGCAGCATTCTGGCCTGGGAGCACTGGCCTTGGGAGATGAAAATTCAAGATACAAGATTTCCTTCCTCACCTTGAGAAAGAGGGAAATTTGGGGAGAGACACGACCACCTTCAAATATTTTAAGGGCTGTAGCAAAAAGGAATTAATTATTCATCTGAATTCAATATTGACTCTGCTTTGAGCAAGAGGTTGCACTAGATAGTCTCCTGACATCTCTTCCCACCTGAATTGTCCTGTGGTTCTAGGATTTTGTGAAATATGTTCTGCTTCACACTCACTGAAGGTGGGACAAGATGTAATGAGCAAAAAATGCAGCAAAGAAAGTTTAAATCAGACATCAGAAAAAAAAAATGTAGTTTTCAGGAGATTGTCTCATCTCATTAAAGGTCATTATGAATAGATTAGAGAAACACCTATCAGGAATAGTGTAGTGGTTCCTGCCTTGAAAAAATGGTCTTTTAAGTTCTTCTCCAATCTCCTCTTCTGCAGTTCAGTGAAGTTTTGGGGGTGGGAGTAAGGAAAGAGGGAAATGATGGGGGCAGGTGAAGAGGCTTCCTTTTCTGGAAGGAACTGACATAATGAGCAAGTAAATGCACTCCTGTTGCTAATCTGCTTTTCTGCTGATACATAAAAGTACTTGCATCTTCTGGCTGACCCTGAAGAGCTGCTTCACCTCCTAACTTGTACTGTAAAATGGCGGTTTCTTACAGATGCATTTATGAAAATACACCAGCTTCCATGAGGTCAGAGAAGCTTAAGCCTGTCTTATAAATATCTTGAGTCTTATTTATCTTTCAGATCTTTGGTATTGCCACTTGAAGAAACAGATTAGAAATAGATTAATTTTGTATGCCTGGCTATAGTACCAATTTCAAGTATCCATTCTAATCCATCAGTGCTGGCAGTTATGTTCTTATTTGATCTTTTTCTTAAGCTGCTTCTTTGCTCATGTCTAGACAGACGTCTGCATCTGTGTCACTTTCTAAATATATTGAGCACTCTGTTGCTCTTGTCTTTGCTTTTGCTTAACAAAAAAACCTAGGAGACTAGGAAAGAAATGGAATGTAAACTTCTGGTTTTCTCTGTAAGCTGAAATCTATGCTTTTGTTTGTAAACTGAAATCCATAGAATAAAATACCCATGTACATATTTTTTTAAAGAATCACTGAATTATTAGATAAGACTTTTATCTGGTGCTTCATATAACCGCTAAAATCAAATATATGGAAATCATAGGGACCTCTGGAGGTCTGTAGTCCAGCCTGCAGCTCAAAACAAATAGCTTTAAAGTTAGCTTATGTCACCTGGGGCTTTGGCCACCTGAGTTTCAAAAGTCTCCAAGGATGGCATTTTCATACCCTCTCTGTGCACTCTGACCTGGTGCTGTACCACGCACATGGGGAAGAACTTTCTGCGCATGTCCAACTGGAGTTTGCTGTTTTGCTGTCTGGCATTTCCACGGTGGTCATACAAAGGGTGATGGTGTAGAGTGTATATGTGCATATGCACTCATATCATAAGGAAAAACTCATGGAGTACTTTTTTTTTTTTTTTTAAAATATGTTTCGCTGTATTTTTCAAAGACTAGTTCCAAACACAAATGACATCACTACCCTCCTCCTTGACCATTTATGTCTTCTCATGCAGATATAATATCATTGCTTACCTGAAATAAATTATTACTGCTCATTTTTCTTACTGTCTGTCTTGGGAACTGTTATCTTTGGTCATTCAGTGAATGGAGATGTGAACATGTAGCCATTAGGAGAGTAAGAGTGCAAATATGCAATACAAAAGCTTCTTCATGATCACTGTAGTCATGCTTTTATGTCATGCTAAATACATGATAGCTTGGTCCTCACTGTAGGTAAGGTAAGTGACCTTCCATTTACTGCGAGATACCACATTTACTGTGGGATGTCACTGTACACTACCAGTTGCCAAGGAGTACCTGATATGATAGAAGGTTGTGTCTTCTTCTGATAAGGAGATCATCTGGTCATTTACACATCTTGCTTGTGTCCTCAGGTCTGGTTATCTACAAGGCTATGTGTCTCTGGAGATTATTAGTACATGTGCCATCTGCTGCTTTTCCTCTGGGGAGGAACTAACAAGACATTTAAAATATCAAGTCCACTTCATGACCCTTCCTTGTTATAGTCTTCTCTTTGTTTCCCAGCTATTGACATGTTCTGCCATAGTTTGCTTAGACTGTTTTATGAGTATGTGGTATGCAGGAGGACACAAGTTTCCTGTGTTTGTATGTCCTGTCAATGGCCCATGTCAAATTCCAGCCCTTCGAATTGCAGAAAATCCTCATGTTCTTGTTTGCTGTATTGCTCCTAAGTTTATGGGTTAGACTTCAGACACTGGCTTTCTTAAACACTTAGATAAGGAGAACCCCACGGCAACATGAAAACAGAGAAGAGATGGTTTGAGAAATGGGTGGTCTGAAGCAGCAGCAGCTATTCTGCCTGCTCAGGGCAAAATGTGCTCTGTGGCTTCTCTCAGACTGGGCAGTTCCCACTGCCTGTAGCTAGGTCTGTGTGAAAGCCAATCTGTCCCTTAGATAAGTCAGTGAAATGGGCTGTCATTTATTCTCTCTGTTAAGCTATGTTACCTCTTTCAAACTGGACTGAAATGTCATTGATTCTAGTCTTGTTGATATTAAGGTGTCTGATAAACCATCCACTCCAGCCTTTCCCTAGGATTAGCCTTGGCCAGTAATTTATTCTCTGGAAATACTAAAATGGTCCAATAAAACAACTCAGGTCCTAACACAGCTTTACAAACAAGTCTCAAGGATGAGTCAGCACCTTAGTATTTACAGGCTTCTATTTTTGGAGTTATTTGGGATGAGAGGGAGGATGATAACATGATCAAGGCAGTAGTCTAGGACTTAGCAGACATGTGTTCAGTCTTCTGTCCTACACAGCGCTGCTGTGTGATTGTGGGCCAGTGACTTACAACCAGAGTTTCTGCTGAGTTCTTAAATACATGTTGATTTTTACCTCTGTAAGATGCGAGTCATGAACTTCCCAGTAACAAATTAGAGATAGCAGAGCTTCCTTAATTGATAGGAAAATTGTACAGGTGAAAACAGTAAAGACCACACAAGTTCTAGATGGTAGGATAGGAGCCATTCCTCACGTCATTTCACTTATATTAGCACTGAAAACGGGCATTTAACGTCATGGTTTATAACTTCAGTTCACATGTGGATGAGACATTTTGACTGGTACATATATGTCAGAGGGAACAACATAGTCCTTTGCTAAGTTTGTCTGAAAAGTAACTGCATTTTCTCACCAAAGTGTCTTTCTTTAAAATAAGCTGTTTCCTCGTTATCATTTCACTTGTGCTATCAATTACGTGGGCTGTTGCCTTTTATTTGCCATAAAGCTGTCCAGGGTTTTGAGGGCCTATTTTGTGTTCTTACAGCAAGTTTTATTTTAACATTTAAATGGGAATAGCTTTGCTTTGGTGTGTACAGCTGAGGCACATTAAAATGAGACGCTTAATTTTATCTGATTCTGACACAGATGTGATATAATTAAAGTGTAAGTCTCTGGAGAGATTTGCCCATTTGTTAATTTTGCAAGCCACTGTGAAACTCCCTTTATCTGAGTTTTCTTCCTGGGGCTTAGATAATGCAGGTGCTTGTACAAATGCATAGTCATTCTCATCAATATAAGAAAGATTTGCCTGGGTTAGTCTCTTCCTCCTGTGCTTTTTGTTTGATTTTTGTTACCAATTCTCTGTTGTTTGTTTGCTCCTCTTTTTTTTTTTTTTTTTTAGGATTTTGAATCCTTTTTCTCTGCTAAAGAAGAAAATATTATTTATTCATTCCTGGGTCTTGCTCCTCCTCCAGGCACAAAGGTATGCACTGCTGTCCTTCCATGGGGGCCATTTATTTGATTTAATAAAAGATGAAAATAGGCAGTGACTCAGCATGTCAAATAGGGGCAGTGACAAGCATTATATTAGGTGCTGGTGCAGCAAAGTGTTCTTAAGGAGAAAAAAAGTGGCTGGTTCAGTAAACACTAGAAAATACTTCTCACATCCCTTCCTTCACTGCAGGCTTGTTGCCATGCCTCCAGCTGATGATTTGTTGTTGTTGAGACAAAGCAGTATTTTATCACGTTCAGCTTTTAAATGATGCAGAATTTCCTAATACAATTTATAAGTTGGGTTAATTATAAGAAAACTTCACTTCCCCCAAAATGCATCAAACCTTGAGCAAACAGGGTTTGTACTGGCCACCAACAGAGGGGCTGGGCTGCAGACCTGTTCCATCCTCTGGGTGTACACGCAGGCTGGCACTGTGGGGTTCGCTCCTTCTGCCTTGAGGAGGTAACTTAAAGTCTCACCCAGGACTTCATGAAGTTCCTTTGGCAAGTCTACCCATTGTTCTCCATCCACTGTATTTTGAAAATGTTCTAATATATTTCTGGCAAAAGAAAAATATGTTTTCTTTGTTGGTTTCTTTTTCTTTTTCTTTTTCTTTTTCTTTTTCTTTTTCTTTTTCTTTTTCTTTTTCTTTTTCTTTTTCTTTTTCTTTTTCTTTTTCTTTTTCTTTTTCTTTTTCTTTTTCTTTTTCTTTTTCTTTTTCTTTTTTTTACAGAAAGCAATGTGTTTTATCTTTAACAGAGTCTTCTAATTAGAAGTTTTATAACTGAGAGCATTACAGCTCTCTTACCCTGAGATCACGTTAGATGATAATCAAATGTTGACCTCTTTAGCGTGGGTGATTCAACAAAAGAAATTAATCAAGAGACTGATGAGCCAGAGGGATAGGAGAACTCTGATACATTGTGGTGACCTGGCTGAAGAACTGCCCTGGAGCATGAGATCTGCTTTCTGGTCCAACTCTGCTGCCAACTGTGTAGCAACTTTGAGCGAAACACTGTTGTAAATGTCTCTGGTTTTCCTCTTCTGTAAAAGCAGAGAGAAAAATGGAGCCTTCGCTAAGTGCTTTGAGAGCTACAGATGAAGAGATACCCAGAGGAGAGCCACAGTTGCTATAAATGTCTTTGACACTGAGTCCCTGTGTGAGAAGGAGCAAGTGATTTAAACTTTCTCCTTTAGCTGTACCATCTCCCACCAAGGGAAATAAAAATTACTTGCCTACCTCACAAGGGTCTTGTGAGAATTCATTTAAATTAACATCCACAAAGCCATGAAAGGCTTAAAGGACTGCAGGTATTACATATTATAATAATTATAAAAGATACGTGGAGAATCAATGAGATAAAGAAAATTGCATTTTTCCATCTTCCCACTTCATATATTATCTGCTCCTTCATGCAAGGTTCTGTTAGATAGCGTGTCTATGAAGCAAAGTAACAAATTTTTAGAATTCATGCATTCCCAGCTGTCAGCAGAGTCTGTTACAGTTTCTATTTTGTGACAACTTTGTAAATGTTGCAAATAATATGTTTGGTACATTCTGCTGGGCAGAATAGTGTTAGTGCTATTGGTAGCAAGCAAGTATGGCTTATGCTGAGTAACTGCTGCATTGGTGGTGGTGGTCCAGAAAGTGGAAATAAGTGAGAGGTTTTTTTTTTAAAAATCCATGTAAAGACTGGAAGTATATTTACATTCTGTCCCTTTTAGAATCTGTTCCTGAATCTGAAAGAGATATGTACAAGTTTTTTAGCATTTATTGCAGAGGTGTTTCTCAGCATCTTCACTGCATGACAGTCTGGCTGTGCTTTGTCATACAAATAACCTTGCTGCACTGCTTCTGCTTTCCTTTCATTAAGCTGTCAATTCAACCTTAGCATGAAGTACAGTGGATGGCTTGTGGCATTGATTTCCAGCAGCATGAAACTGGAATAATAAGTCAGGTGTGGAAGAGATGGTGCTGATGACACATATGACAGGGTTTTCTACTAATCCCTTCTTAAATAATTGTGTGGGTTCTTTGGGGTTGGGTGGGGGTTTTTTGTGGTTTTTTTTTGTTTGTTTGTTTGTGGGGTTTTTGTTGTTGTTGGTTTTTTTGTTTTTGTTTTTGGTTTTTTTTTAGAATATGGTGATAATTTATAAAAGAAGCAAACTATAAAGCATGGTAACACCACAAAACAGTCAGTAAGAATTTGCCTTCTAGGGGTTTTTACCTCACTGAGACATTACAAAGATTAACATGAAGCTGATACATGTTTTATACTCTTGCCTCAAAACAGTCTCTTTCCTTTTGCATTCATTTTTTGTCTTATGTTGCACAGGCAGTAGAGAAGCTCTTTAATGACCATGATGCTGTGTCACAGAACAGTCCACTGGGACCCTGACCCAGGACTGTTTTGAGCCTATTTTCTAGGCAAGCAGAGGAACCTTCTGCTACTCCCTCAACAAATTATAGCTTCCCAACAAAATACTTGTAGTTAAATTCATTGCCACATCCACCTGCTGAGTGCAAAATACATGTTTGAGTTCTGCAGATTCTCATTTTTGTAGCCCTGGCTTCTCTCTGGGTTAGGTGGCTACAACTTGTCACCACACCTACTTGTCCAGTGTTTACATTGAACTGTTACTGCTAGGTGTTGGGGCTCTGATGGTGCCAGAGTCTAATGTGCAAGCTGATCTATACTTACAGGGTGAGTCTGATATGTGTAGGACACATCAAGGTTGTCACCAAGGTGCAGATTGACTCCAAGACACATGTAAAGAAGCTCCAAATACACACAGATATAAAGGAGATCCTGCTCAGATCTGCAGCACACATGCAAAGCAGTCTTTACACACATTTATCTAAGTATTCTCTTACTTACAAAAAAGCTGTAATTATTTCAGTAGAAAATAGCAAATCAACATCAAAGTTAACCACGCTGGCTGGAAAACAGGCTTGGGGGCAGGTCCCTAAGTAGTCACCTACCCCTCCCTGCAGCCAGCCATGTTTGGACCTCTGCTAAGGGTTCTGGTCAGGTACCACTGTACAAATGGCCAGTTGCTGTGTCCATCACTGTGTTTCTGGATCCAATACAATTAAGTATGTAGATGCCTGAATGGCATATGAATACTTCTGCAGATCTCGGTGGAAAGGCCAAAGCTCTAAATGCTATTTGCTTAGATCACTGTGGGAGTCAGGCAAAGATCTTCACACTTTTTTTTCCTATATACCAAGTATGTTTTTATCCCTAAAGGGTGCTATGTGGCCATAAAACTCAGTGACAGTACAGGAAATCAATACATATTTTTGGTATTTCAGAAAGGGTCAACTAGCTCACATCATCCTCTCTCTCCTGCTGCCTCCCCATGCTGGTTACCACATTTTCAAAAACATCATTTAACAGGGATCAGTAGCACAGTATTTTGTGCCTAAAAGAAGCAGCAGACATAGTGTTTGTGTTAATAAGTTCTTTAGTCTATTAATATGAAATGTCTTCTCACTTGAAGGAATACCTGGTCTAGAATACTTTTAACTTCTAAACATGTTTCATGGCAGGCTGGGATTTAGAGGACAACTGTGCTTTATGCCTGACCCAAAGATCACCCAAGTTAGTGATATATTTCTGAATGATTCCATTTAATCTTGGATTAGTGGCCTGAACAGTGATATGCCAATAGTATATGTGTGTACATTTGAGCTATAATTGTTGTAATTTGTATGTCTAGGGTCAGGTGTGTCAGTCTCAGCTGCCCCCGAAGTTGGGTACATTTCTTTTTAAAGCCCTCATCACTTTTATGCTAAGATTGAGACTGTTCTCAGTATTCTTGAAAATGCTCTGAAATATTGGTAATGTGTGAACAGCCCATTAAAAGCTCCAACTGTACCGCTTGTTTTCTAAACGGCACAGGTGAATTGTTTTGTCAATGAGATGCCAAATACTTAAACTAAGATGACAAACAGTATGCTGTATTTCTACACCTTCTGAACATCTTAGTGAGGCTTGAATGTAATTAATTGATTTTTGTTTTCAGGGACAATCAGGGTTTTTGAGAACTTTATTAACTGCCCTAGAATACCGCTTCTGTTTCCAAGAAGACCAGAGACCCAGTAGCTTGTAGCAAGACCATTTAGGTTTGCAATTGCGTGTGAACTCAGTGAAGCTGATTTACTTGAGCTGAGGGTCTGTTTTCAAATCTTGTATATACTTAAATCCTTAATCTTTGTATCCTTGGTCTTAATATCCATAATCTTGATATCCCAAAATCCCTAGATACTTGAGCTCTAGTGTTTTAGCTGAAAAAGACTTCTACTAAGACTGCTTTGAATTCTAAATTTACAGTATGTACATTTTGTTTAAAGAGAAAATGATCTGTCAGCCAATCTTTATAAATGGTACTTCATTTTAAATTAGTTAAAAATTAAATTCTGTGTTTCTATGGAGAGCTAGTATAATGATCATATTCCAAACATCACAGTTCTCCATACAATTAACATGAACTCTGTATGTGTGTGTGTGCATGTGCATGTGTTCTGGCCGATAACATGCTGCTTCTAGAGTTTAGTTCTTTCAGCTACAACTTTTTTTTGCTTTATGCTCTGAGTAAGTACATGATTCATCTGAGATGGATAGTTTTACACCATAGGTTCATTTTAATTAGAATGCTATCTTCAATCTTTATGTATTTTATTTATCTGCCAAAAAATATTGAATACATAGATTTTAAAATGAAATGTTAACGTACATGCTGAAAATAAATATCTAACCAATTTAGTTTTCATTAACACTATCCTTTTCATTTTAGGAAGTGTTGCAAAGAAAGTATCTGTAAGGAAGTTATCATTTGCTTAAGAAAACAATGTATGAACACAATGTTGCACAAGAGAATTCCAATATATGTCTGTGTTAGTACATATTTGAATCTTAAAATATTTTGTTAGCTTGTGGGGGAAAAGTAAAAGATAAATTAAGCCAAACAAATGTCTCTGTAGGTCTGTTATTAAAAACAATGCCACAAGCATCAAAGTGCAGTGAGCCCACAGTTTTACGTGTACTTGAAATGAGCTGATCTTGGCAGAAAAAGTAGTCTTTTCTCCCTACTCCTTCCTCTGGCTCCTTCTGCTTGCTCCCAGCTGCTCATTCCTCTCACCAAGCATCCCCCACATGCTGGCAAAAACGTTCATGCAGCTGTGTAACGGAGTGTGCAAATTGTGTGAGATGATAGAAATGTTTTTCTTTCTAGAGCTTTAATCTTGATTAGCCTCCTGCTTCAGTTCACCATGCAGCCCTGGAAATGCTTTTGCTGCCAGGAGGGCAGGGGCAGTGCAGTGCTGGGAAGGACTGCAAGCAGGGCCATGCTTGCTGCTGATAGGTTTTTTTGCTGTTTTTCTCTGCAGAGAGGAAAGGGAACTTAAGAGCCTATCTACCTACTCTCTTTTCATTGCAAGCTCCTTACATATAAAACATATTTTCCATGATTCAGGAGAAAATTGCTAAAAGGGCACCAAATATTACAGACGGTAAAGTTTCAGGAAAAAAAATAAAACTGCAGAAATATTTTGTCCATTTTCACTCTGTCATGATATCTGCTTCCAAACATTTCTAACCTCCTTTCTACCATTTTTGTCCCCATCCAGCAGAGCATGTCAGCAGGAGGCCATGTCTTTATACTGCACACCACATCATGGGATAAAGATCCCTGAGTCAGCACTCACCCAAGTCTGCTCTGGGGATAAAAGCCAGATAGCTATGCTAGTGTCGTGCTTCTGCAGGCTCAGTACACTGGCTAAACAAATCGTATATGATGAGGACTTGTGAAGCTTACAAGACAGGGAATCATGACTGGGGACTTTTGTTTATCTGTGGAGACCAATGAAATTATAGAAAAGCAGAAAACCTCAAACTGACCAGGTGAATGAGTTGTAAGGGCTTGATCACAAGGATGAGAAAGGAGCTTGTCCTCTATCAGGGACATGTTGCTCTGCTTGAAGCATGCTGGGGCACATGTCATACGAGGAGCGGCTGAGGGAACTGGGGTTGTTTAGTCTGGAGAAGAGGAGGCTGAGGGAAGAATTCATCGCCCTCTACAGCTACCTGAAAGGAGGTTGCAGAGAGCTGGGGATGAGTCTCTTTAACCAAGTAACAAGCGATAGGACAAGAGGGAATGGCCTCAAATTGCACCAGGGAAGGTTTAGACTAGATATTAGGAAGCATTTCTTTACAGAACAGGTTGTTAGGCGTTGGAATGGGCTGCCCAGGGAGGTGGTGGAGTCCGCATCCCTGGAGGTGTTTAAGAGTAAGGTTGACTTAGCGCTGAGGGATATGGTGTAGTTGGGAACTGTCAGTGTTACGTTAATGGTTGGACTGGATGATCTTCAAGGTCTTTTCCAGCTTAGATGATTCTGTGATTCTGTGATTCTGTGACTTAGGATGACACAGGACAGGGCCTCCCCTGAGCCCAATTCTCTGTTGCTGGAGGCAACCACACTAGATAACACCTCTCAGAAGTGGTCAAATTCCCTATTAATGAATTAGGTCCTTTGCCTCTGCTTCTCTACTAGAACGCTCTTCCAAATTTCACAGTGCTGATGATTAGAATTTTTATTTACAGCTGGTTGGTACCCATTTTGCATCTACCTCTATGCTCTTCCTTATCCTATCCCTCCCTGTTGTTTACTCTGACCTATTTTTAGAGAGCCATCATATACCCTCACAGCATTACTTTCAATAGATTAAATTAATGAAGCTTTTTTTTGTCACCCTTTCATAAGACAGGCTCTCCACTCCCTCAAATATTCCTGTAGTCCCCCTCTGCACCTGTTCCAGTTTGAATTTCTCTTTCTTGAGCCTGAGTGACTGGAATGGTACAGAGCGATCCAGAGGAGGTTTCGCTTTGGCCTTATACAATGACATTAATATTTGCTATCAGCTCCACCAGCTAGACCTCACCTCATACATCTGAGGATCACATTTATTACCTCTTTCACTATCGCATCACATTCATGGCTCAACAATTCTGTGATTATTTAAATACATCCATCCTTTTCTTCTTTGATGATCATCAGCTAACAAGCTCCCAAAGTGCAGTAGAAACATCTGTTCTGTTTCTAAACTCTGTCCCAGAATTATCTGTCCCAAATAATGTGACTTTGCACTTCATGCTATTGTATTTTATCCTATTTCTGTTGTTCCACTTGAGGCCATACAGGTCTCCTTTTATCTGACACAGTGTGTGATCCAGTGTGACCTTTCACAGCTACCTAGCTGAAAATACAACAGGACTTAAAATACAGTCTTCTAGGAGGTGCTTGTTCTCAGTGCTGGAATAAATAGTAGATTTGATAGATTGGTGTGTGAATTGAGGAACAGTTTCCTGATTATTTTAAACAAGAAAGTTAAGAGACTGTACATGAAATCCTTCAATACTTCTGTTTTTCTGTAGCTTCTTGATGAAGTTTAACTGGAGTGCATGCTGGTGAAAAAGGCTTTTTTTCCTGGAAGCTGTAATGTGCCATCAGGGTGAGCATTGATTTCTATTAAACTTTCCACAGAAAAGTTAAAGAATCTACCATGCTCTGAAGAGGAAGAAGTGCTTGAATTCATTTTTTCCCTACACAAACCCTGTGTCTTTACCAACAAATCAACACGCCAACAAGGGTTCCTTTCACAGAAAAGTGTCCAAAAGCTTATATTTTCATTTGAATACTGAAGCAAAATTAGAAAAATCCCTCCTAAAACTGTAAAATCAAGAGTTTTATAGAAATGGATTGTTGGGTTTGTGCCCTGAAGGTAACAATGACTTCTCCTTTGTTGCCAGGAGACAGAAAAGTCTGATGCCACAGACGAAACTGAGGCACACATGGAAGACAAGGCAGATGAAGGGGCTCATGAAGAGGCTCAGTCTGCTCAGTCACCATCAGAAGATCAACAGGTAATTTTTCCACTTTCCATTTGTGATATGAGGGTTTTACCTGTGCTAAGTGCATGAAACAAACCCACAGGCCCTCCTACTATGCCTCAGGGTGGGAAGACTGATTGCAGAGTGGTCCTGCTTGTCTTTTGGATGCATTTTCTTTGACATCATGGTGATGTGACACGTAGATAAAACTCCAGGGAAATTTGCTCTGAATCTTGAATAACAGCGTTTGTCTTTATTTAACAGTTTCCTTTTGCAACTTCTTACCATAAGCTTTTTTTTAAACACTCATTTGGAACCAGACCCTAGTTAAGGAGAATAATTTAGAACTAGACATCTGAGTCCTTCTGTGTGGAAAAATTTGCTGCTATCAATGTCCAGCATCTGCAGAGCTCGTAAATTTAGTTGTTAATGTTTGTTGTCATGTACCAGCATTGACTGCTGTTGCAGCAAGCCAGATCTGACAGTGTCTTCTCCAGGCAATGCAGAAAACCCTGGGCAGTGCAGAAATGGAGACCATTGCTATCCTTTCTGCCTACATCATGGTCTGATATTAGTCACAAGGGCAGATCTCAAACTGCAGTGCTAAAGGTTCGTGGAAGAAACCATCTGAGTTCCTTCAGTTCCCTAGTATAATATCCTGTAATTAGCTAACATCAGTGAAGTACTTGTGGTTGAAATGTAGATGGATCCTGCAAAAAGGGACCATCTTCTTGTGTGCCAGTGTCTTCCTCAGTGGAATGTTTATATTACTGGCCAGGTTCTATACCCAGGAGAGACTAAGCACAAATGGATCCTGTGTCTAGATAGGGATCCAGCTGCTTTATTTCTCCTGCTGCTCTGACAGTTTGACATTTAAGGATGGATTTATTTTGATGTTGCAGTGTCAGGTGACTCTCTTCCCAAAGAGGCAGGCCTACTGCTGGATCAAGCACTTACATTTGTCGGGTCTTTTGTGGTTTGGAGATCAGATGGTCCCAGTAGAATATCCATCACTAATGCATCATCTCTTTCACTAAAGAACAAACCAATTGTGTTTTGTGGTTTTTTTTTTTTTTTTTTTTTTTTTTCCTTCAATTTAGCTGCAATGTTTTTCCAGAGGAAATACCTCTCTGTAAGCCTTTCCCCATTAACGTTTTTAACAATGAGAGAACCAGTCATCGTTAGGCTGGAAAGCACCCTTTTACACAGTCTCATGCAAGTCTCAGGCACTGGGAAGTCCCATTTAAAATTTCAAAATGGTGATGAGGAGAGACAGTCCTCAGTGGGAACTGGAATTTCTCCTTAAATTATATCCAAGCACTTCTCATGTCTCTATGAATTTCATCTGTCATGTGAGTGCCATCAAATACCTTTTTCCTTGGCTCTTAAGAGAAGCCCAGCATAAAACTGCAGTGCATCCCCTGGTTGGATTAAGTTACTTGCCATTCTGGCTGGCAGTCTACTCTAATGTTTTTCAAATGAGAACAGAATGCTGGAACATGTCTGTGAATGTGTCAAGCAGCTGTGTATGAGAGGTTTTGTAATGACATAATGCAATACCACTCCTATACAACAAGCACCTTGCTCCATTTCTCACAGAATGGATTGGAGCTGTAACTGGAAAATAAATTCTCCTTTGCTTTTACAGGGAGGGGAGTGGCAGAGGAGAGAGCACAAGGCAAGATAGTGTTTGAAAAGATCTTTCTGTGGTTATGAGGGCATAAAATATGGTTAGACTTACAAATACTCCCCTTTCACCTGCACAGTCTTGGCAGTGTTGAAATGTCCTTACATGGTCTTAGATAAGGAGGAGGAAAAGTCTTCCTGAAATCATCCAACTCTGATACCCACCTTCATCATGACAGGTGTATATTAGCTCCTTGGGGAAGAACAAAAACCACTGTTTCTGTTCCTGTCTCACTCATTTGCAGAGAGGGTACTCACCACTGTGGTCAGCAAGGTACCAGGGGCTCCTGCCCCTGTGTTAAAATCCCATTTTTAACCCTGTTCCACCACCCACTTCCCATGTCACCTAGGACAAATCACTTCAGTAATGTGGCATCTGTCTGCCTTGCCACAGTTCATCCCAATTATCACTTCTGTTGGGATGGCATGAATTGTTCTGTAGAAATTCTGGTATTCTTGTTCACTACAGGCAGCACACAAAAGACGAGTTTTGATGAGAACAACTTTGAGGCAGCTACAGCGAGATGAATTCCACCTTTTGACGCTGTATCTCATTTTACCCTTATAAAAGAAAGCTAGAATAACATTTTGTAACCTGGACAGGGTTTTATGAAGTTAAATACATTTAAAGATTGTCAGATTGCCATTGGAGTATCTCCACTGGATGTTAGGTCATAAAGGTTACATATAGTATCAACACAGTATTTTCAGTATATCCCTCTCATTCTGCAGCCCAGCACATCTTATTTGACTGCTTGACCACACTGATAGATGTTTTCCATGTGCTCTCCCGAACCGTGTCTTTTTTCCTTCTAGCTTGTTAAGAGCTGACCTTTGTATACTGAGTTCTGAAAGGGCGACCTTTTTATCAGCAGTCTACTCTGTTTTGAAGCCAAACAGTTGCATCTTTTGAACAGTAGTCAGGTCTCTTTTGGAGTGTCAACTTACTCTTTTGACAAGCCCTCAAATCAAAATGCCCTGATTTAAACATTGCAGTTTTATGTTCTACTTCTGAATTAATATACAAGTGGGAATCTAGTACTGGCATTTTGGCTTTATTTAGCACTCAATTTCAAACCAGCTTAAAACCGAGTCTCTCATGTGAGTGTAACCCAGCCAGCTTTTCTCCAGTGACTTTGCAGGAGAAATGCCAATTCTAGAAGAGTCTTGGTGAGGTAAAGATATCTCAGTCTTTGGCAATGAGCATAAGACAGATAACAAAATAAACTGTGACTGTCTCAATTGTGGAGCTGCATGGAGGGTCCCAGATTTCAGAAGGCTCCTCCAATGCCTCAGTAGCAGGAATGGCAGCTGACAGTCTATGTGGGTACATGTGGAAGCTGCAGCCCTCCCCTACCACTTCTGCTGCCCTTGCTGGGAGATGCAGGAGTCTGGAAGTTCCAGCTTTTTGTCTCAGGCTGGTAGGACCATGAGGAAACCAGCGAGAGACCCCAACCCTCTGAAGAACAGAACTCTTAAGTCAGCAGCTGCCTCCTGGAAGTGGCAGGCATAGGTGCACAGTGCGGCAGGTTGTTCTTCACACAGCTCGCATTAAGTTGCCTGGGCTTCAGCAGCTCTAGCCCCTCATTCACACAAGCATCCAAAAAAGCCCAGAGCAGATGTCAAAATAGAAAGTCCCTTACACAGATCCAGTAGTAACAGGAACAGCTTTCAGCCTGGGTCACCAAGGGACAGCTGCACTAAGATTTGTTTAGATTATGGAAATTTTTTTCACCTTAAACCTGTTGCATACTTTCCTTCTCTAATCACTTCATCAAGCTTATCCTTGACTTCTTCCTAATCTTTTTTTCATTCCTAATCCCCATCCTCTGATGGAGAAGGTTGAGGAACCATTTTATTTGGATATAGTGTCCCTTTTTCTTCCTTTGTCTGTTCCTTTGTTTTTGCATTTTTTGAGGAAAAGACTGTGACCTCCTATGCACATGGCACAGCCGGTCACTAGATGTGGTGGTAATAATTTTACCTTGTTTTTACTATCTGATTTTAACTTTAGATTTTAGCTTGAGGGTTACAGTAATTTTCAAGCAGTGTCACAGTTAAATCAGTTTGCAGTATAGATTAGGCTCACTTCAGGGCAGAATTATTTTAGAAACATGTTCAAAAAACATATTATAATGCAAGTCTGTATCCTATCTCAGCATTTCCCCAGGCCATATAAACCCTAGCACTGCAGCTCACTTCCTTATCTCAACTCATTCTATGCAAACTCATATCAATTGCTTATGCCTTCTGCATGGTACTATTCCATTTGCCCTCTCTCTTTGGGATTTTGTGTAAGATTAGCTCTTCTCTCCAATAACCAGCTTGGAATCTAACATTAAATTCTCTTCACTTTACACTTATATTTTTTTCTCTTTTATCTCTCTTCCCTTCATCACTTTTGCTCAATATACAGTCTAAAACCAGCGTGTATTATTTCTTATTCCCCAGTACTGTTGAGCCAAGGCATCTGTTCCAGTCTACAACAGTTAACAGAATTGCAAGCCAGATTCTGAGTGATGATATATAACATAGATAAGGCTCTGTATAAATCTGATTTAACTTTCGTTTTGCAGACCAGCTGATTACCAAAAAAACCCAACAACCAACTGAAAAAGCAAACAAAACCCCAGCTCTAATGCTTTGCTTGTCAATAAAGCAGATTTGATTGGAAGTAACTGAGAAAAAGGGAGCGGTATTTAATGATTTTATAGCCCTTTTTCAAAGTAAAAGCTTAGCTTAAATGTGCTTTGTGAGTTAATCTGGAGGACATTATCTCAAAATAAATCCACTGAATTCCACATAATTTTCCTAAATTCATTGTTTAATTTCTGCTCTGTTTTGCCTGTATGACCTTCTTTCTTTGATCTACCTTTTAAACATTTTCTTTTGTATCTCTCACCTAGGAAAGGAAGGAAGAACATGCAGCAACAGGGGTATAGTATATTTGGACATTTTGCTTTCATCTTTTGTTTGCGTGCATTTAATTCCTTTTCAATCTTGTTCCTTCACTCAAAAGTTAGTGAATTCTTATTCATGAAACTAAATATACTAGTATTATATTCTGCCAGAGATAGTTATTGGTCATATCATAGTCTTATTGTTTGGGAATAAAGATAGGCTTTTAATCATTAAAAACTGTAAATGAAAGAGAAATTGTCTTTCATGGATTCTTTAATAAAATTTGCCAAGGACTCCCAAGAAAACTATATCTTTGGCAATTGCTAACTGACACCATGCTGATTAAATTTTCAGTGTTGATAGTGTGAAAGAGTCATTCTGACAAATGAGCAGCTCTGCCTATAAAGGAAATATTTTCCTTGCGAGAAATTGTAAGACCCAGGTGCAAAACTTTATATACTTTTCTGCTTTGCCCAACTTTGCAAGTTTATGCCTTCAATATTTCTTCAGTGTTCCCAGTAACACTGATGATTACTTTAGGCTGTTTTCCATTACAAACCTGCAATTAAGAAGACACATTCATATCTTCCCACTTCCAAACTGCAATACATGCAGTATACATGTGTATACATACACATTCCTGCTGTCAGAGTTATCATTGTGGACCTGGCAGCTGAAGTGCAGCTCCTGGGCCCATAGACAAAGTGTGGGGTCTCCTGGTGAGGCTGGCAAGAGCCATTAAGGCTGGTTAGTGCACCTTGGCACCACTAACTAATGCGTCAAGCAAGAAAAATACCCATTTTTTCTGTAAAAGGTAATCTGCTTGAATTTTGAACTGAAGTTGTTAATATCTGAAAGATGTTGCTTGCCTGTGGGCTTACCTGGCCGTGTTTCCAAGAGTGCTAATGAAAGGCAGCTTTCCTGGAGGAAGATGCCAAAAGAGGCAATATTTCTCTGGCACGAGAACTTCTAATGCAGCTGACCTTTGCGGATGTTCATGCTACGTTTCTGCTTTTGCAGGGATGATCCCTTAGTGCAATGGTTTTCCCTGAAAAACAACGATTCAAACCAGGAATCTAATTATAACAGGTCCATTCCCAAGCACATATTTAAACAGGATTTTATTTTGGCAACTCAGATGTGACTCTTGTATGACAGTATGTGTCTGAGAGGAAAACCTAAGGCCTGTGCTACTTATGTACTACCTGCAGTTCTGACTGAAAAATTAATTATGTATTCTCTGATTGATTAGTATGTCAGGAAGAAATGCCCATAATTTTTATAGTCTAGATAGTATATGAAGATACAACATTTTGGGATAAAGCTTGTTAATACACACAGGAGTGCCTTTGAACAAGAGTTTGCTGGAAGAGGAGCAGAGAAGCTGACAATGCAATTTTCAGCTGTTTTTCAGAGTAGGACTATACTTTAAAGCTTCATTTACTAGCTCTTAAAAGACAACAAACAGATTGTTGTCTATGTAACACAAATGCCAACTTTCAGATAACTATTCATTTGGTTGACTGAAGAAAAGGGCCTTTAAATTGTGCCATTTCTCCTTTATAAAAGAGAGCAGTAAGAACTTTTGAAACAGAAACAAGGTTATATTATCTGACTCCAAATGATTTTTAGATTATTTAGGAATCTAGTTCTTGTGCCACGAATCTTGACTTATTTACTGTTCCAAGAAAGCTTATAATTAAAAATGATGAACTTTTTGTCACATTTACATGTATTTCATTTTCACATTTTGATCTTGAACATCTATTTACAGCTTAACCACGTACTGTGTTCGAACCTCTCTAAGAAGAGGATTCTTATATTCCAGCACGTACCTATTAACTCCACAAAGCTAGAGCCCTGGCATGTTAAGATTAAAAGCTCTATACATTACTTCTCTATTTTTTAAGCTTAAATAATACTGTATTTACTAGACAGCTGCAAAAGCAGATCTCTGCATTTCAAGACTGTTTATTTTTCCTTCCATTCCTACATGATAACTGCAATTATTTTCTATAAAAAAGGAAGAAGAAAAGCAGGAAGAGGGAGAAGAAAAGCAGGAAGAGGTGGAGGAGCAAGAAGAGTCTTAGTACACTTCCATATGACACATTCTTTCTTGAACAGGTTTTCAGGTAACTATTAAGATCCAGCTCAGTTTCTAAAAGTTCTTAAAGTAACAAAAACTTGAAAATTTTGCACATGTTGTTGTAATATGCAATGGCAAGAATGGAAAGAATGTACCAAAACCAGGAAAGATATTACGCATTTGACACATAATGGTTAGTCAGAACTATTGTCCTTAATGAGTCTGTTAGTTTTGCCCATTTCCATGGCACCAATGAATCTGCTTTTCCTACACAGCTGTCTCTGTGACCACAGTATTTTGTGATATCCACCACATACTACAGGCCCTTCAATCCATTCCCCATTGCTCTCACAACTTTCACCTCCCTAACAGGCTTCTGAGATCTGCTTTGGGCATATTCCCTCACATCTTCCTATGAAACCCCATAGCTCTCCCCTAGCTGTGTCCCCTAAGAAAGGGCAGCGTGCTACATGTGTACTGTGGGAGTGGTCAGTATAGATTCAGTATAGATGCACAAAGTGCCCAACTGATGGACCAATTGTACACTTAACTGTTAGACTCATTGCTGCTTCTCTTTCATCTGGGATAAGAATTCATCCCTCTCCTCTCTTACTCAGCTACTGATTTCACTGAAACTTTTAGGAGCTTCATGTCTCAGATGAAGTCCTATCTCAAATTTAGTTGAAATGTTAAAAAAATTACTGGTGAAGGGAGAGGAGCCTGACCAGAAATATGACACACTATAAAATTACTCTAATTGCCTTAGAAACTAGACCAAATGTGACTTTAAAACCTCTAAACAGGAAGCATCTGAGAGGCAGAACTTGTGCCTGTATAGATGTAAGAGCATCCAGCATTGCTCAAGTTTTGTCAGGATGTGGTTTCAAATTTAATTTTCACGTTTTCTTTTTCCTCTTACTGTCTCTTCTCCTCTGCACAGAAATAAAGATCAGACAATCACTTACTAGGGAAAAGCTGTTAGCCTACAAGAAAGTTGGAATTTCCATCAGATTTTCCTTTGGGTGGTGGGGGTCTCTCCTGAGTGTGATGATATGCTCTTTCTAGAACGAGTGGGCTTCCCAGCTACCTCTGCCTCTGAGGTATTGCCATAAGTTTCACCAACTGTATGCTGATGTGGAGACCCAGTTCCTCAACAGGACAGAAAATCCATCACTTCTTTCATGCTACCTCTCCCAGATCTGGGTTCCTTTGTTGCATGGGAATTAATTCATCCCAGTGTTGTCCAGTGCTCAGACATGTAAAATCACAGGAGTGCTAAATTCTAATCTAATTTTCCTTATTTTTCTTCAGGAAGCACAAACTGGAGCAACCCTGCCAAAGAAAATAAAATCACTCTCTCAAGCAAACCATCACTACCTTTCATGCCTGTAGACTTATGAACATATAAATACATAACAGAACAAAGACACCATTCTGTTCTACTTGTGGCCTTTATATATATATTTGGTATTCCAATTTCTTGTTAAAATGGGTCTTCTTATAGCTGACAGATTATATTTCAGTTGATTATTGTTATATGTTGGAATAGTATTGTCCATGTCATGTTTTAGATTGTAAGCTCCTCAGGGCAGGAACTATGTCTTTCTCCATGTTTATATACTGCCAAACACATTGCTGCCACTCAGCAGATAACTGCACTCACACAAGTGACGTATTCAAAGAAAAAGAAATTCAGCACTGAAAACTGCAAAGAGGCTTCCTGTGTACAAGCTATGTGAGTCACTTCTCTCTCAGCTGGCTTTTGAAAATGATTGAGATTTCCATTGTACAGCCTTTTAAATAAATGTGTTTTCTGTCATATCTGTTCTTTGTCTGCAAAAACGTTAATTTAACCCTAGCAAACTGTGCTAAGATATGTAAAGTTAAGTTTTCTCCATCATTATGTTTGTAGGCTATGCAAAGTCCTTCACCTTGCCTTACATTGCTGTTGATGTTTCTGGTGTTGTGTATAAGACCCCAACCACGAGGATACACAATCTTCATTGAAGGAAAGAGATGTCCCAGTCCCTTCTACAGAAGCCTTGTCCATCTTCATGGATACATCTGTATTCACTGGGCCAGGGAGACAGAGAAAATTAATCCACATTCACGCTGTAATTGTTGGTTAGAAGTTCACTGAGTAGGAAGGAGCTTGGATTTCAGTCCCTTGTTCAATTACTTTTTATGAGATTTATAAAAACTGCTTATAGAGGAAGGGAGGGGATGAGAAATGCTTATTGCCAAAGTAGCCCATAGCTTCATAGACAAAACAGTCTCCAAAGGAACCACAAGTTTATATTTAACTCTGATCAAGAAGAGGCTGGCTTTTCAAGCTGAGATGTATACTGTGAATGCTTGAACAATGACTGAACAAATAAAGTGGACAAAAAAATGTGTGGAGGTTTCCTGAATGTCCTGAGTGGGTACATTTTTTCATTCAGGATACATCTAAAGTTGCAATTGTTGGGAGGGGATGGATGGGGAAGCAGTGCTGTCTGCTCTGTTCTTACACTCATAGGTGATGCTGAGCTCAGAGCTGACAGGTCCAGCTGAGGGAAAGACCTTGGTGTCGTCACTTACAGCTCACCAAAATCATCAGCTCAACATGCAGCAGTGGCCAAGACCCAGGAAAACTTTGGGCACCATCAGGACGGCCTGCCTTTGCTGCCATATAAAGCCTTGCTGAGCTGACATCTTGAGCACTTTGTGCAGTCTGGTTTCTGCATCTCAGGGAAGATGTACTGGCATAAGAAGAGGTGTGGAGAAAACAGCAATTGGAGAGGATGAAACAGCTGCTCCAGGAGGAGACTGAAAAGACTCTTCAATTTGGAGAGGAAGCCAAGGCATTTACAAAACTCATAAAGGCAGTGAATAAGATGAATGCAGAACTGTTAGTCAAAAAATCCTGCAATAGTATAATGAAAAATAGTATACACAGTTAGAATAGACAATAAAATTAGTAGATCAGCTTAAAAGAGATAAAAGAGAGCACTTTTTTATACAGTGGGTCGGGAACTTCTGGAATTTGTTGTCACGGGATGTTATGGAGACTGACAATGTCAACAGGCCCACGAATGTATTGGGTAATGTCAGGAACAGGAGTCTCTGAAATGGGTACTACAGCCTGGGATGTGTCCATCGATATCCCTAATCCAATGAATTGTGGATGCTGGGGTCTGAGGGCAGAAGAAATTGAATACAGTGGACTTGCTGTCCCTAAATAGCATTGCCCATTTCCACATTCAAAGATTGAGTAGCAGGTTAGGCGAGCCACTGATCTGACTGTTTCTTATTAAGTCCTGCAGGTGATTACTCTTCCTGGGGAAAGTGTACCCCATCTCCCTGCCAGCCAAATTGGGGTCCCAGTCATTGCTGCAGTAGTTTTGAACAAAAGGCTGGACTTTTGGGGGTATGGTAGACAAATGTAGTAAATCCAATGCAGTGAGAGTGTGCTGTGCAACAGCTGGAGTGCTCATGGTAGCCTTGACATATCCCTGGGCTGTCTGAACTTTGCACGACTGATGAACCCTGGACTCCACTTTTCCCCCTACTGATATGCAGAACAAAGATCCCGCGTGTACTTGGTACAGCAGGCAGGACCACAGGCTTTGGGCTTGAAACAAAACCACCACACCTTGCATATTCAGGTATCACTCGTTAAGGCAGAAATATGGCAACCACCTTCTTGAGAGGGCATAATCTGGAAAGCCTGTCAAGGAATGTGAGGAATGCTAAGCCTCCCGTACAGGAGTGACGCACTCCCCTGGTCTTCAGCTGGTGACTGAGGTTATGCTCAGTGTAGTCAAAAAGCAAAGGGGATAGTGGATGGTCGCAAGCACAACACAGGTCTTTGGTGTATTCCTTGGGATAATGCTCTTCAGCATGTGCTGATCATCTTTTCTGCCAGATGAAAAGGACATTGTGAGTATGCAAAGGATAAACTGAAAGCTGACTGCTGCTCAGTGATTTTAGCCATAACATTAATTCTGCTTACATAAGCTTAATACTTTCTGCAGTAATTTAGTGCAACTAGGCAAAGAATTAAGTCTTTTCTAACTACAGCTGAATGAAAATCAGTAGTACAAATATGTAAGCTATTGACTTAAATGCATTTAAGACATACTGTCAGCAATTTTAGATCATTTATATTTTACCAGGAGAAAGCAACTGCAGTTGGTTAACAGGGCGTGCCCTGTATGTGGTGTTTAACATGCTTCAGGAAACTGTGGGTGCAAAATCATTCCAGTGCACCCCACTTAAGCAGAAAACAGCATGCTGCTTTTTGTGATGCTTTGGGATGTAAAGTATTTTCCTTGGGTGATTGATTTTAGAAACTTCTAGTATACTGAAACAAGCTAAAATTAGAGAGGCTTCAAGCTATGCTTCCTACAGATCCATATAAGTCATAGGGTGGTGGCTGTTTGCCCTGTAAAACTATTGATTATCAAGCTTAACAGACTGCTGAAGTGTAAAAGAAGCGACTACAAGTATCATCACAAAGCAGCTAAGTAGATAGGGCTAGTCAATGGTTTGTTTTCTGGGAAAACAAATAATATGAGCTTCATTCTGTTGCTAGTAATAAAGGGTTTTGTATAACAAGTCCGGAAGGAAATCTGGGCTATGCTGTTTCTGAGCCAACAATCGTGTAAGAGGTTTTCTCCTAAGAAAACTCTAAGGGAAATTCATTGGAGAGAAATTAAATTGTTTGGTAGTTTTGCCACTACAGCACTAGCCCCCAGTCAGTGTTTCTGGTCACCTTTCCAGCCACCTGCTTTCTAAATAATGACTTTTTAATAGTCTTCTCTTTACTGGGAGGATATCAGTGTTAAAGGAGATAAGACTATTTATCTGCATCCTTTGACAACTTCAGAAGGCTGGAAATACACTTGACAAACAAGCTGGGAAGCTGAAAATTCAAGGTAGTAATTTCTTCAGAAGGCAGATTGGAAGTTTGTGGTTTGATGTAAAAAATCTTGAAGAATGCTTCCTCCAGTTGCAAGGTCGTTGCCGTGCATAAAGCAATCAGAGAAAACAACAATTCTCAGCTGAGACTCATTCTTAATGAGTTACCGTCTCTATTTTGTTCATGGGGAAGTAAGGTGCAGAGGTGGGATGACATACACAATATCACAAATATCACAATATCACAAATCAAGGGCAGTGGAGTCCAAATTAGATGTGGACTACCTGTTGTGCATTCCCCTGCTTCAGAACATAACAGCCATGGTTTTGCATGTGGTGAGGACTTTCTGTCACTAAATATTTTGAATCATCTGGTGGTCAACAGAGCTAAATCCAGCTGGCGGACGGTCACAAGTGGTGTTCCTCAGGGCTTGGTGTTGGGACCATTTCTGTTTAACATCTTTATTGATGATCTTGATAAGGACATAGAGTGTATCATCAGTAAGTTCGCAGATGACACCAAGTTAAGCGGGAGTGTTGATCTGCATGAAGATAGGGAGGCACTACAGAGAGACTTGGATAGATCGGATCAGTTGGCCAACATCAACAGGATGAGCTTCAACCAGGCCAAGTGCTAGGTCCTGCACTTGGGCCACAACAACCCCATGCATTGCTGCAGGCTTGGGGAGGTGTGGCTGGAGAACTGTCTGGAAGAGAAGGATCTGGGGGTTCTAACTGACAAGCAGCTGAACATGAGCTGGCAGTGTGCCCAGGTGGCCAAGAAAGCCAACGGCATCCTGGCTTGTATTAGAAATAGTGTGACCAGCAGAAGTAGGGAGGTGATAGTCCCCCTGCACTGGTGAGGCCACACCTTGAGTATTGTGTCCAGTTTTGGGCACCTCAATACGAGAGAGATATGGAGGTGCTGGAGCGAGTGCAGAGGAGGGCAACGAAGCTGGTGAAGGGTCTGGAGAACAAATCCTATGAGGAGTGACTGAAGGAGCTGGGACTGTTCAGTTTGAGGAGGAGAAGGCTGAGGGGAGACCTCATCACTCTCTACAGCTACCTGAAAGGACATTGTAGAGAGGTTGGTGCTGGTCTCTTCTCACAGGTAATTAGCGATAGAACAAGGGGGAATGGCTTTAAACTGCAACAGGGGAGGTTTAGACTGGACATTAGGAAAAAATTTTTCACAGAAAGAGTGGTCAGACAGTGGAATAGGCTGCCCAGGGAGGTGGTGGAGTCACCATCCCTGGATGTGTTTAAGGGTCGTTTAGAAGAGATGTTGGGGGATATGGTGTAGGGGAGAACTTTGTAGAGTAGGGCTGATGGTTGGACTCGATGATCCCAAGGGTCTTTTCCAACCTGAGTGATTCTATGATTCTGTGATTCTATGATCTAGGTTGGAAAAGACCCTAAGATCATGAGTCCAACCGTAAACCTAACACTGCCAACTCCACCACTAAACCACGTTCCTAAGTGTCATGTCTACATGTCTTTTAAATACCTTCAAGGATAAAAATAAGAATGAGCTGTGGAGTCCTTATCTCAGAGGGATGAAGGATGAATCTCTGAGAACACCTGGAACTGATTTACAGTGACCAAAGTTTCTTTGAGGAACAGTACCTTTCTCTTTCAGGCTGTTTGATTTGTGAGGAATAAAGTTGTCACCAAGTTTAAGAGAAGTTGAGTTTTGATACCAACTCATCCAAAACCATTTTTGACCAGAGGCTGTTTAGTTAGCTTCCTTGCACCTTACTTTCCCTATGAAAGTGAGAAAATACTTGCAGAAAATTTATGGGAACAAAACCAACTTATCAATGCACTAATCGAAAGATGAAAGTATAACCGCATCTTCTTCCTTTGATAAGGCATTTGCTTCTGAGTTGTCCATTCCACATTAAAAATGCTAGTTTCTACTTTTTTTCCCCGTCATATTGATATCTGACAGCTTTCAAAACAACCTTCTGCTTTACGTTCTATCTTCACTGCTTTCTCACCTAACTCTACTATTAAGCAGCCTACAGAAGAAATGGCTGAAAAAAATGGTCACCCTTCCTTCTTTGTTACTCACTGGCCTAGATCAGGATTGCATTTGCAGAAAGGCTCTTTGGGGATTCCTCTTAGAAATACCAGCTGTGTCAGTGTTCCCATTCTCTCCTAATTTAACAAACATGTATCTATACACACCTATGTCACAAACTGTCCTCCAAAATACGTATATGTTTATAGTCGTTTGATCAAAGTCAGATTCATATGGCTTACACATTTACTAAGCAATGTATTTTGATGCAGAAAAAAACTTATTTGGGTTTTCTACTTCATTGGAAAGGTTTAAAACATATTTCTGAAATTGCAGAAGTAACTTCTTTATGTATGTAGAAAAGGATGTCACACAGAGTGCCTTCCTGTTAGCTAGCTGTGATTTTGCTGACACGTCTGGAAAAAAGCCGTTATCATCTCTACTTTTTCAGCAGTGTAATCCTTCAGGAAAATGTAACCCCAGAAAAGGAAGCTTGGAGGCAGAAAACAATGCAAGAACCTAGAAGAACTTTTATTTTTGTTTTCTTAACTGCATAGTACATGAGTGGGGCTTGGCAGATGAAAGACTGAAGAGAAACCTTACCTGGGAGGGTGGGCCCATTGTTGAACCCCCTCACACTCTCGTACACCCTGTGCAGAAGCCCCATAGCTGCATGTTGCCACAGGTTCTTTCTCTTCTTTGGGCTGAGAGGACTTTATCTCTCCTGCTGCAATCATGTGCTGCCTGTCCTGCAAAAGCAGCCTGGGAGGGACCGTTGCGACAGGGGAGCACCAGTGAGCCCAGGAGATGGCTTCAAGATAGAGATGGGGACACAGTGGGGCTGGGAGTGCACAAAGGTAGGGGTGAGGGCAGCTGCTAAAGCCAGAGCACCTGACTCCCAGCTGACTGCCCATGGGGAGTGATGGCTGTGGGGCTGGTAGCAAAGCACGGTGGTTTCTGCTCCGCTGACTTTAAGGACAGGATCCTGGATGGATGCGATTTTTCTGTCAGTTCCAATTTCCAGCTTTCTGGGCAAATTTTTTTTTTTTTTTTTTTTTTTTTTGACTTTCAAGCTTTGCAATGTATGAGCAGTAAGGCTAGAAGACACTTTATATAGTTTTTCTTAATAGTGGCTTACCATGCCGGAGGAGCATTTGTGTACAAGTGTGTGATAAAATCCACCCCCCACCAGCTCTTGGTGGGGCAGAGCAGAGGCTGCAGATCAATGCAGACCCTGAGCTGCATGCTGAACAATGGTGGAGCCTGCTATTGCTGGCCTTAGCCTTCAAAATTGCATTACCCTGATAAAGTTAGCAGTCCCAGGGCTTGCCAGGCAGCACAAAGCACATGAACTGCCTTCTTTCTTGCTGCCCAAACCATGGGGATTTTTATTTCTTTCCTTTTTTTTTTTTAATATTTTATTTTAACAGAAGTGAATTGCCTCCACAATAAGCTCCAAAGAAATAAATAAAGTGATGCATCCTCTTCCAGCATCCCTCTGGCTGGGGAGATGATAGTCCTGGCAGCGGCAGCCCCGGCTGATGTGCTGGGCACAGCAAATAGCACGTAGCAGGGCTGTGTGTAGGGCTGTGGGGTGGCAGCTGGAAAGTGCTGGGCTGCTGGTGGGTGCTTCTTTTGGGCTCCCAAAAAAGGGGTGTTGTTCCAGCCCTTACAGCTAACTTAGCAGCAGCATCTTGGGTGTGAAAGCTTGGCAGCAACTCAGTGATGGTTCCTATCCAGTCTGAGGTGGAGGGAAGGAAAAGCAAGTAAGAAAGTAAGAAAGTAAGAAAGAAAATGGGGGCAAAAATCCCCTTTGGGCTAGGAAGCACCTTTTGGTCATTGCACGTGAGCGATTCCCAGCAGTCAATGATAGACCATGGTGTGTTAGAGTAGTTTTGGCTTTCTGTGTGCTCCAGTACTTTTCCATAAGGATTATAGCATTGCTGGATTTTAATGATGTGGTGGGCTGCATTAATACTGGCTACATCCAACTTAAATGGGTTTGATACTGGCGTCCATGTGCTCCTAATCAGATTTTGATGAAAGCTAGAGGCAGTAAAAGAAAATTATATTTAGCTTCTGGCCAGCATTTGGCTGGTTTCAGGGCAGCTGCTGATGTGGTCCATCACAGACAAATGCAGGAGCCAGAGGAAGTGTCTCTGGCAGGACCTAGGGGGCCCAAGTGGCC